>NW_026571299.1:38990643-39538143 GCF_026225935.1 Boleophthalmus pectinirostris | reverse complement strand
ACATTTTACAACTCATTTTAATAGAAACAGGTGACAGCTTAAGCAGCAACAACTTAAACTACACCAGATGACCCCTCCCTCCCTCGGTAAGAAATCTTTTACAAAATAATGATGAGATGTAAACGGCTGTATACTGTACAGAAAGACCTGAACCTCAGAGACATGACAGGAGCAAGGCAGACTCACGCTTTGACACCATCTATTGCACAGACCTTTTCAGCGGTTGTCATGACGATGGGTGCGAGCAGAGATGGTCTTGTTTTCGCAGCTCCAGAATCTTACAATAGACACAACAGAGACAGGTGCATTAGGCTACTCTAAGGCTTCTACTCTACGGCTACTTTAGGTCATGTTCACACTGGTCTGGAGAACTCATGACGTCACTGATCTGGTTTGTGATCACATTTAAGTTCTGTCAAACAATCTGAACTGCCTGAGGACGCAGTACCAGCACTCGCCAGCAGAGGGAAATGCATCCAGTAGGAGCAGTGTGTCAGCCTGCAAATGAGGAACTTCTATAATAATTTTATAAAAGATTGATTGAGAAGAAGGACACTGGAAATTGAGTACAGTTTGCATGTAATTATTTTGATATGTTTAGTGCATGTAAATGTAGTTTTTCTGAACTGTCCACTTGGGTGTCCAATTTCCCTGACATGCTTAATTTAGATATGCATTTTAGTGTTTTTTGTTTTTTCCCTTGTAAGTTTTTAGTTTTTGTCTTTATGGTGCTAGGTGCTCTCCATAAGAGCTGCAGGGCTGGAACTACTACTACTGCTACTACTACTACTACTACTATTACTACTACTACTACAACCGCACTGAGACCTCCGATATTAAATGGACCAGATTGTTCACATATTTGGTACAATGGAGTTTTCACAACTCAACAAAGCTTGGGCATCATGGCATCTAGAAACACCATGAAGCTTACTATATTACAGACATGCTTCTGCAGTCAGCTCAGAGGTGCCTTTTATTATCCTGCTAAAAGACAAATTATGTTTGACATCAGGTAAAGGTATTAAAGGTGTTCACAAAGTTGATATAAACAAGTGAATGAAGCAATTAATGACCTACCACAGTTTATTTCTTTTTGTTAACATAAGAACATACTATCTAATAATGTTGCAGTGTATATTTTTCCAAGTTTGTAAATTACATTACTCACTATCATATTAGGTGAGCCCATTTGCGCAATACAATAATACACTCTAAACTATACCCAAGGTATGACATTGAATGCCATCTCTAAATGGCATTGTTGTTGCATGACAAACTAACAGTTCCTCAAATGAACCATGTATGTGCAGAGCTGGTCTCCCAAAATTCTAAGCATAAACAACATAGTGTCATAGTTCTGTCTGAAGTCACTCAGACCACAGTGATTACTCACTGCTCTAATCTCGGGGTAAAATGAGTCTAATGGCCATTATGTTACCCATTTAAAACCACACTGGCCTGCTAATATATACTGGGAGGCTAGCATGGTTAAGACCTTGAGGACAAGAAGCCCAGGTCATTAGTATTTGTATAACAATCACACAACACAACTGACAAGAATAGAACAGAACAGAATAGAAACTATTATTAAGCCAGTGATTTCCGTGCATAAACTCTACAATATCTCTGTGACATTAGTTCACACTCCTGCCCAAGTCCTTTGCGTGCAGAGTTTGTATGTACTTCTAAAGTATCAGGTTAATCCATCTATAATAATGGTACTAACCAAGAAAATAGCATTGGGTATATATAATATATGTTAAACCTTTGCTTGTAAAATATGCTATCTGCTATTTGAACTCAAAGTGTTTTTTTGTTTTTTTTAATTATTATTAAATTAGAGTTTTATAAAACAAGTATGCACTCACTACTTAATGAATAAACTCAAATGAGGTTAAGCGCTTCCTTATGTGTGTGAAAATTCAAGGGCTCATAACGTGAGTGAAGGAGAAGAGGCTGTGGAAGAGCAATCCAATCAGCAGTGAGGAAACAGCAGTGAGGCACATGGGACCAGAGCTATTTGAACAATTGTACATGTGCTAATCACTTGTAGCAGCAGTGTGACTGCTTTTGTGTCTGTGTGAATGGGTGATGATTAGCTCCTCCCTTTAAATAGCTTCCTTTACAATTATTAGAGCTGTATGTGCAACAAGACTGCCTTTAGTCATTTTAGTATAGCAAACTTTATTTCTATGGACATAAAAACAATATTAATACTGTAGTAATTTCCAGATTGTACCATAATTAATTATTTTTAGGAGCTGGCTACCGTATATTACAAAATATTTCATAACATCCAATTCAAAAGTTATTCACAGACATTTTTTTAAAATTATATTGCTGACATTATTTTCCACCCCTGTAATCAGCTACAAAAAATAATACTGATTTGCCATTTGACTATATCCTTATTCCTTAACAACATAACCACTGTCAAAAATAACAGGCATATATACTCCAACCTCAAAAGCATGATATAATAATGAATAGGGCTTAGAAGTCACCCAAATAAATGCATCTGCCTCCCTGTGCAATGTGCAATCACATCATATCATGTTCCATTAATCCCAGTGACATCTCATTCACGGCTGTAATGAAGACTTCTGTACTGCTGTCCAAGGAAAAGTTCCTGATTAATTTTACCTACTTGACTCTCTATCTTCTGAGGTTTTTTCAGTCACCGTAATTGTATTAACTACAGTGTCATCAAGATCTTGTGAGATATCCTAACACTTTTGTACGAGATAGTTGGTGTATGTTCTCCAGATGACCACATATTTTCAAATAACTCACAGTGGAAGAATGTGGAGACTTGGGTCATCTGAGGACAGTTTAGACAGATTCTGCTCTGAGCTGTGGAGAGCTTCGGAGTTTGATGGAAGTGCTCACGATGTGGCGCCACAATACATTTTTGTCCAAAGCCAATACAGACTTAACCACAGAGAAACCACTGTGTGTGGATCTGTGTCTCTTCCACTGAACAGCATTATCCTGAACTTCACAATATTCTTATAGCCTACCAATGGAGACTGAAACACCGCATAAAGGTTAGTTTTAGATTGTAAGATTCGAATTTTCTTATTTCTTACGTCCTGCTTTTAAAGGTTTCCATGCCTTATTGTATAACCTTCTCTGGTTTCATTAGACATTCCAAAGACATGTTCAATATATTTTCTCCTGTTCTACTTAACTAGAATTTAATGTCTGAAAACACTGACATCCATTTTTCCAACCTTGTCACTCGTCTGTCTCTAACTGTGCATAGCCAGGGCTGTTCTACACTGAATGAATGTCACGTCACAGCCAGACAACACTGTAATGATGATTAAAATCATACTAATCGAAAACGCAAATGGCTGCCATTATGTTTGCAGTTAATTATCTCTCCTTTCACCACGTCCAAAGTGTGACTGAAAGCGCAGAGCAATAACCTGGCTCTGACATAGAGGATGTGGCTCCGCGGGAGGCAACAGAACAGTTCTTCTGATTCTCACAGCAGGGGCCCACAGTGATACTGGTCATGTGACACAAGTATCTCAGCTCACTCACTCATGTCCACACTTCAAAATAAGTCTGTAGCAGCTTCATTAACATGTCTAAAATACACTGTCTCAATAATTATTAGGCAAGTTGTATTTATGAAAATAAATTTTATAATTGAACAACGACAGTGCTCTTGGTCAATCCAAAATGTTAATAAACTTCAAACATGAATATTTAACAAAGTAAAAATGAAGTTTTGGTCTTCTGAGGAGAAAATCTATGTGTGCACAATTATTGGGCAACTATTAATGTGCAGAATTATTATGCAACTAAATGAAAAATGAACATTTTCCATTTTCTCTTGTTTATTTTCATATGTCAAAATAGTAAGCAACCCAAATTTACAAATTTACATTTCTGACATGAAAAAAATATATAATAAAAAAAAAAAAAAATCAATGACCAGTGTAGCCACCTTTCTTCTCAGTAATGGTCATAACCCTTCCATACATGGAGTCTGTTTCTTGATCTGTTGATGATCAACTTTTGTGCAGCAGCAACCAAAGCCTCCCTGACAATGTTCATAGAGGTGTACTGTTTTCTGTCAAAGTAAATCTCCCATTTAAGAAGGGCCCACAAGTTCTCAGTAGGGTTTAGGTCAGGTGAAGAAGGGGGCCATGTCATTAATTTTTTCATCTTTAAGGCCTTTACTGGTGAGCCACGAAGTGGAGTACTTCAGTGCATGTGATGAAGCATTGCCCTGTATAATTATCATGGTCCTCTTGAACAATGCAGACTTTTTCCTGTACCTCTGCTTGAAGAAAGTGTCTTGTAAAAACTGGGAGTAGGTTTTGGAGTTCATTTTGATTATAATATTTCAATTAATTGGGTAAATAGGTATTTTGGCAATATAATAATTTTTATGCATATTGTCCAACTCTAAGCTGTAACTTGAATTCTTATTGGATCTAAGCATATCAGGTGATGTTTATTTGTCTAAAGAGGTGTGGCCCAAGGAGATAAACACCCTATGTCAAGGTGAGTATAACAATTAGGCAGCTTAATTTCCTCAGGCAAAATGGGCCTAAAAAAGAGATTTAACTGACAGTGAAAAGTAAAAAAAATTAAAAAGTCTTTCAGAGAGATGAAACACTCTGGAAATTGTAAAGATATTGGGGCATGACCACAAAACCATTAAACGTTTTGTTGCAAATAGTCAAGAGTGTCAAGAAACATGCTGAGAAAAAAAAGATGCAAATTAACTGGAAGCTACCAGGAACCCATTATCCTCCAGCTTGGACAGAACTGCAATCTACCTTGAGTGCCCAAAAGTACAAGATGTTCAGGTCAGGGACATGACCAAGGCTGAAACCCGACCACCACTGAACAAGAAACATAAGCTGAAACATCAAGACTGGGACAAGAAATATCTGAAAACATATTTTTCAAAGGTTTTATGGACTGATGAGATGAGACTGATGGATGGGCCTGATCAGTAATGAGCACAGAGCTCCACTTCGACTCCAGCAAAGTGAAGGTGGGGTACTGGTATGGGCTGGTATTATTAAAGATGAGCTTGTTGGACCTTTTTGGGTTGGATGGACTCAAAACTAACTCCAAAACCTACTCTCAGTTTTTGGAGGACACTTTCTTCAAGCAGAGAAAAACAGGAAAATGTCTGCATCTTTCAAGAGGACCATGATTTTTATGCAGGACAATGCTCCATCACATTCATCGAAGTATTCCATTACGTGGCTCACCAGTAAAGGCCTGAAAGATGAAAAATAATGACATGGCTCCCTTCCTCACCTGACCTAAACCCTATTGAGAACATGTGGGCCCTTTTTAAACGAGAGATTTACGGTGAAGGAAAACAGTACACCTCTATGAACAGTGTCTGAGAGACCAAGGTTGCTTCTACACCAAAAGTTGATCGTCAACAGATCAAGAAACTGACAAACTCCATGAATGGAAGAGTTATAACCATTATTGAGTTGTTTACTATTCTGACAGATGAAAATAAACAAGTGAGAATGGAAAATGGAAATTTTTCATTTAGTTGCATAGTTGCCCAATAATTGTGCACACATATATTTTCTCCTAAGAAAACTAAAATGTCACTTTTACTTTTTTAAATATGCAGGCTTGAGGGCTATTAATATTATAATAACTCTGTGCATAAAATTATGCACACAGTGTAATAAATACCTCTGTCTCTATATTGGTTTCTTTAATGCACAAACAAGACAAACAAAAAAGCTGGGTTGCCTAATTTTCAGACAGTGAAAGGAGGTGGTTGGTAGTTTAAACTGTTAGCTGCAAGATTTTTTGCAGAGTGCACAGTTTTAGAACATCTTAATCAGGTGATGAAGCATAATGGCCCAAACTAGCAGAGCTGATGCATGCTCATCTGTCATCCCAAAATAATATATCACTTTTTGTTCTGTGTTTGCAAATAATAAAATGCGTTTTAATTAGATATAAGCAAAGCACAAAATGGTTGGAGTTTGTCATGGAGTGTTGCTTTTACAATACAACACCTTTTACTCTGACTTTATGGTGAATAAAGTCATTATGGAGTACTAGTGGAGTACACTAGCATCATTTTGAGTTTGGGCAATGATTGTACATGACAATATTAACTCATGGATTGCATGGACTCATCTTCTTGGAGCCCTGGGAAAACTTTGGCTGCACTTTGCACATTGCACTTTCAGTTGTGCACTGGTAATAATGTGTGTATAATGTCCACAGGGCTCACAAACTACAGGTCACACAGGCCCATGTCCAAGAAGCATATACTGTCGCCTCAAGACCCTGGCATCCATCTGCACGCTGTCAAGTATAAACGTGTGGAGGGTGAGTAATGAGAGAATGATGGTTCCTGCACATCTATTCACATCAAAGTGCCACAGTTTTAAGAGAAAGCACTAACATTATCAATCTGGTTGAGAAGGGTTAGAGCTTCCCAGGCCTCGCGTTTGAATTTCCCCCCGAAAACAGATCCATTACAGCCACTGTAGAAACAGGCCAAATGTTTGCCGTCATGTTTGTGGAGATCAGTCAACAGATTATAAAGGCTTCAAATTGAATCACTATTGAACAATTCCCAAGGTCAACACCAAGAAAAACTCTGTCTTGAGAGAACATAATCCAGTTTGGCCTCCTGCTGGCCTCTGGCTGCTACACATTGGAGCAGCAATTCATTACAGTCAAACTATCAGTCAAAGCCTGTGGACAGGGATATTACAGCATAAACATATTTTGTACAGTAGAAATGTTTGATTTCTCAGTTTGGTCTATGTAAGCAATCGTGACTGTATATTGTACTTAGATGTAAACATACTGCATGCAATAAGACAAGATAAAAAACTAATTACCCACTGTTTTGGTGCCTGAGGTACACGAGTTTGGAGCCTTACTGAAACTGAGCATATTCGACTACTGTGTTTAATATTGATTTGGTTGGTTTAGTTGCTGTCAGAGAAAACAGCAAATTAATTGTCAGCTCACACCAGAGTGGATCAGCTTCTACACTATACATATTCATAATTCAAAGCATATTTAATAATGAGCATAGTAGAAGACGAGGCACAGAAACGTGAGCATGTCTCCACATGGGACGAGTCTTTACACAAACAAAAAGAGGTCACGCTCAAGCACGTCTACATCAAAACAACTTATCTGAAAGTGGGCTAATGAAAGCGCTAGATTCTCACAAATGCTTCCACCACTATTCACTCTCTCCATTTTTAGCCTTTGCCTAATTTATTGCTCATTACAGTTAAAACAGATGTATGCATTACCAAACAACCCGGTGCACTGTTGAAGTATTCTCCAAACTTCTAAAAGGGCCCTCTTCAGACATGGACTCAAAGTAATCAAGCATCTTAAAACTGGCATAATCAGGAAAAACTTTAATAATACCTCACATAAAAATAGACTGTGAGTTCACTTAACACTGCAATGGGTTTCAAGTGAAACCCTGTTGAGAGCTGCTGAATACTTATTGCAAAAAAAAAAAAAAAAAGAAAGCCACATTTACATTTTATATATGTTTTTTGTCACACTTCACCTCAACTTGAAGTCAGGTACTGAATATAGTGGAAAACAACTTCACCCCTCAGTGCCCCAGAAGATAGTCCAGGTCTAGGATTTGTGTTATTTTAGAAGACTTGACTGAATTACCTTCACTTGTTTTTATTCATACACCGTGTTCTATGACAAACCTAAGAGAAATCCCATGGCCGTTCCAGTCAAAAGGCAGAAGAAAAAGTGTTTGCTACTGCAATAAGGTTAATGACTCTATTCCATATTATATCCCATACCCCAACAGTGTTGACATGTGTTATACAAGATAATTACACCTACAAGACACATGATTGTACAATGAAAAGCTACTTTATTCAGATTTTCCTTACATTCTCTGTATGTTTGAATTTCTGAACCATGTTAAAATTTCCTTTTAGTAACCATGGTTACACTTGATCAAATATCCCAATATCCCCCTAAGCAGTCTTTATCCGAGTTTGAGCTCGAAGCAACTGAACACTGATGAGGGTCTTTGTGCAACAGAAAGTCAGCTCACTCATACTGTTAAATACACTCAACCAGAATTCAGGAAGGTCAAAAGATGAACAGAAAAGATGCAAAACAGTTATACATAAAAGTAGGAATTTCTTGTAGGGAGGTTACTGGACCAAAAATTAAGAAGGTGACAGCTTAATTCACCGTGCCATTGTTGCCCATTGAAGAGAAATGGAAATGGTGGAGAAAAACAAATGCTTAAATCTGTCTAAACACCAATATTAACACATGTATCTGTACAGTAAAATATATCACTACAGGACTGAAATGTGTATACTGACATGAGCCTCTTTACTCCACCAGTGTGAAATAACAAAACATGGAAGCTGCTCCCATGCGCATTAAGCACTGCAATGATAATATGTACTTTGCAAACAACATGTCTTGATAGGTCTGCCGCTTTCAATAGAAAGAATTCTGCTTACAGCTGAAAAATTAAAACTTGGCTTCACTCCAGCTATGCAAAATAATATGAGTCGTGGGACGTCCC
The DNA here is from genome assembly GCF_026225935.1 of Boleophthalmus pectinirostris. Classification (NCBI taxonomy): domain Eukaryota; kingdom Metazoa; phylum Chordata; class Actinopteri; order Gobiiformes; family Gobiidae; genus Boleophthalmus; species Boleophthalmus pectinirostris. The sequence continues at coordinate 39,529,580 of NW_026571299.1, read as the reverse complement.
CAAACAGAGGCAATTATCAAACAGCGCCATTCATTTAAAAAGCATGCATCTCCAAAATCTAATTCTGTGCTTAGCTGGGCCATATCAGTGAGGGAGAAATTAGCTCCTATTTTTTATTCTGAGCAAAAAAAAGAGCCAGACACCATCCATGAACGGAGAGAGAATCATTTCAGCAGAAGCCTTGGGACAAATGGAAACAGCTGGCAAAGGCTGAAAGGTTTGGGGAGAGAAACAGGGAAAAACAATTGGACGCCATTAACAACAATATATTACTCCCTATATTTGTAGCATTTTCACACCAGTAATTCTAAAATCCAGAATCGACTCTGGCTGTAGTCTGCTAAAGACATGCTCTGCTTATTGATTAGTTGACTAAAGGGGACAGTTGCGTAAAACTGGAAAAAGGCTCTGTATCTCTATGATCTGATCAACTGCACAATTTAGAGAAAACGGTGTATTTATAATGGCAAATTCACTCCCTTAATCTTCAGGTAACTCACTCCATGTCTTCTCATGTTTGCTGTTGTCCCATATAAATCCTGATAATCTACACTACGTATCTACACTACTTTATACAGTTAAGTTATACAGTTAAGTTAAGTAGCAAATTATGGTTTGAAAATATTGTTTGTTTACAACATTTCATATGTGTCCATTCATAGTTTTGAATAGTGATGGGCAAATGAGACGGAGCTCCAGAGCAGGTCTCATTCTTTCTTTATTATTTATTTATTATTTATTTATTTATTTTATTTATATAGTGCTTTCACAGACATTTTCTGTCCCCAAAGATGCTTTACAGAGCATTATTCAGCATTATTCATTCAGCATTCATTCATACAGCATTATTCATTCACTCATTCACTCTATACCCTGGTGATGGTAAGCTACTATTGTTGCCACAGCTGCCCTGGGGCACATTGACAGAAGCGCAGCTGCCATGCCACTCGGCGCCATCGGTCCCTCCAACCACCACCATCACTCACTCACACACACACACACACACACACACACCACTTTCATACTAGGCAATGTGGGTGAAGTTTCTTGCCTAAGGACACAATGATTAAATGATGATTCTGAAACAAATTGCTCTGAAGCGCTGCCTCGGAGCTCGTCTCGCAGCAGCCGCTCACGTGACCAAAGTGTGGAAGTCTCGCTAAAATGCTAAAAGATGCACCAATATTTCTTAAAAATGTTGAGTAGTGAAGAGTATTGCGTGACGTTAGTGGTGATTTTGGCGATTTTTTGCGACTTTTGGCATTTGTTTCATTTTCGATGGCATCTACAGGTGGAAAAAAGTGATCCATGGTTTGGGATGCTCTTTACATATTATTTTAAATCATCATTATTTATTATTGTTGTTGTTAGGTACGGTGTTTGCTCTGCATTAACAATACTTCATCGATGCTGAGACACCTGCACCGTGGCAATGGTTAAATTTGTCCACTAGAGGTCAGTGTTTCTCCGAGGCCTCAGACACGTCGAACCATTTGAGACAATATTGCGACTGGGGTGTCAATGCTTCACGGGGCTCCGTTCGCCCATCACTAGTTTTGAAGTCTTCAGTAAGAATCTACAACACAAATAAATAAAAAAGAAAATAAATGAAAAGTGTGTCTAACCTTTTGACTGGTAGTGCATATAAAATAATTGGCCAACTAATAAGCATTTAAAGAACATAAACAATGCTCAGATGCAACTACGCCCCCTTTACATGTTTGGACAGTTTCTGTGCTGTAGACGTGTGATTTCAGCGTGTTTGGTTGTGAGAGCAGATCATGTGGGGAGTGGAGCGTGTGTAGAGCACTCATGAGCTCATTACGGTGGCAGTAGATAATAGGAGCGTTGCCATGCAAGGCCACAGCAGCCCCCTTCGGCCTTTTACAGTGGTGACAGTGCACCGGTCAATACTCACTCACACTCACTCCCACAGTGGTGAGAGGATTCAGGGAGACTAGTGTAAAATATGTAGTAGTTAGTAGTATGTTAACGTGTGCTTTTATGTTTTTTGTGATACACCAAAAGTTAAAAGTGCAGTTCCTATAAGTAAATTAATATTGTGAAACAAAAGCATTACATCTTTAACCCTCTCAGGCTCAAATTAAACTTTAGTAACAGGAAAAAATCTGATATTTGGGGAAAATGATCATATGGGGTAGTAATATTCGATCCTGACTTTTTGTTTGAGAGACCTTCACATCCAGTGTGTTCTGGGATGTTGTAGATTTGCAGCATTGGTCCGGTGTGGTAAATTAACACTGAAGACTGAAAATGATATAAACACTAACTATATGTGTAAACCACCTTTCATAACAATGAAAACAAAAGGCACAGTGTAACAGTTTTACAGTGGCAGAACAACATCACTTTTTCATGTGGTTCTCCAAGAAACAATTTTTATCCTTTGTAAACAACAAAAGTACTTTGCACTTCTGGCAGGTTGTTTGTGTGTAGCCATTCTTGCACAGTCTGCATCGTCCATGTTTATCAGCATGGATGGGAAAAAAGGCTCCTGAGTAAAAAAAGCTTATAAAATATGGACATGGAGTAAGAAGGTAATTGGCATTTAGCTGTTGCAAATCTGCAACGACTGCCTGGAGAGGGTTAACGTGTGCTTTTATGTTGCCTGTGATACACCAAAAGTTAAAAGTGCAGTTCCCATACGTAAATTAATATTGTGAAACAAAAGCATTACATCTTTAAATCAATCTATCTATCAATGTCCCAATGCAGCTATTTTCTGCCTGTTACATTTGCCTCTCTAACATGCGAACTTGTCACATGACTCAGGACTACAAAGCCTTCCACTGCAAGAATTAATATAAAATACGAAGGAAAATGAGCAAACCATAATGACATGCCTCTTTCTTTGCATTGCAGTGCACCCAAATAAACTTGAAGAGAGAAACTAAATATACAGTATAAACTAAAATGCTTTACAACTGTGGATAATGAGGTTTTAAGCACTCATATACATCATATCTTTTATATAGTTCTAACACACTGGACTGGCTGGCTCAATGCTGCATCACATTAATATAAAAGTCCAAGCTGCCGGTTAACACCACTTACAAAGATATTAGCCCTTTAGCTAAAACATGGAGCACAGTAGTTGGTTCTCTCATGAGAAATTCCCACACGTTTTGAGCTGGAACAAGAACATCATTTTAGGCTATCTTCTGCGTCTCCTGAACAATCCTGCAGTTACCTTCATTATTATTTCTCCCACAGCGGTTTGCACTCACACCTCAGTATCTAAATGCTAATTCCTGACCTGACCACAAATGTTCTTTCTTCCTTTTACTCAAATGTGTATCCTCAAGTGCCTCCCAGTGGCTCCTTCATCCTGAGGGGTACATGTAACTAATGGAAGCACTGGCCGCTTCAGTCACTCTGCAGCTTTCTCTGTCTCTGTCATCACACACTTTCATACCTCAGTACAACCATGTAACACTCGGCCTGAGCAGGACTAAAGACATTTTATTTAAACAGATAAGATTTCACTTTTTGAATTTAAACTTCATTTTGTCTTCTTATATACTTTAACTTCTTGGGTTCTTTTTAAAGACAATGCAGTAAAGTGTGTTTACCTTGTTGACATGTTTCGGCTGCTGCAAGCCATCTTCACAACTGTCACCGGTTGGTGGTGACGTGTCGTATATCAGCTGTTGTTACTTCCTGTAGGCGTGGTCAGCCTGATGGACCTGGCCGGTCGCTCAGACACACCGGTGACAGTTGTGAAGATGGCTTGCAGCAGCCGAAACATGTCAACAAGGTAAATACACTTTACTGCATTGTCTTTAAAAAGAACCCAAGAAGTTAAAGTTCTTGTATTTACCTGTCCTGCACTAGTTGCTCACATTTGGCTGTTTTTACATTGTATGCCTTTTCTATAGGCCCATCATGATAATTACTATATTGATCGTTCAATATATGAAAGCTGGAACAATATATTTTGGGACTCAGCCTTTAAAGGGTGTAGGATTTCTTTGTAAAAGTGGGGAGATTTCGTGTCTTTGTTTTAATAAAATAAGATTTGAGTTGTACAGTGCTGAATAACTTCTGCTATTTCTTTGTTAGAGCTCAGGACTTTGAATGATACTGCCTATTTAAAATGATTTACTAGGATTAACCTGCTTTATTGTTTTTGTATTAGCGGCATAATGTAGTTTCAGTATTATCATTTAACTCTGTATATCTCTGTAGTGATATATCGTGCTTCAAAATGTGTTATCATGACAAACCAACATTTCTGACAAACAAGTAGTCACACATAAATCGGTAGGTAATGTGGTGGAAGTACCTTACCCATAAAGGCCACTATGTGCTTTGGACCAGCTTGACAGTTTTTTTTTTTTACTGATTAAAATTTCTTACAAGATTACCATTGATTGTTTGATATATCTTTGAAGAATCAGTTACTGAAAACAAAACAAAAAGCTGCCTGTTCGACAACTCGCAGTTCAGTGGATTATGTGTTTCTTGGGTTCTATATTATGATGCTGATTCTCTGACAAACTCCAAACCTGTAGCCAAGGAGACAGGTTTTTCAGTGGAGAGGAAAGATCTCGGTTGTGTGATATCAAATTGTATATTCTGCACATTTCTGTAGTGAGAATGAAATACAGAGGGGGTTTGAGTCACAGTGTGCCATGCGCTAGGATCTGCATTTATCTGAACTTGGGATCACAAACAAAAAATATAATGTGAACAGTGACATAATATACACATATTATGGTTATTCTAATACATGCAGGATAATTATATTGATTTCTTTTTGTTTATACAATGTAGTGCCGCATACAAGCAAGTTTCCATGGTAGCAGGTGAAGTTTTGAATATCTATAAATAGCCTAATAGTAAGTAGCAGTTAGAAGTAAGAAACTTGACTTTCTTACATGTAAATTTAACATTTCTTATAAATACTTTCCTTTCATTTACTTTTCTAGAACACGATATAATCAGATACAACATATATGATAAAAAATGAATGATATGCCAAACCCTGGGACATGTCAGCTAAATTCTCTTTAAACTGTCACAGAGTAAAAGAAGTCCATTATAAATGGATGTGCGTGTTCACCTACTCCACAAAGCAACTGAAAAGATGACTCATGTGAAGTGTGGCCCCCTACTGTTGAACCAGGGCGACACTATAATGAACAGTGGTTAATGAGCACATCTCCTTTGAACCTCAGGCAGAGACAGATTTTCTTCAGGTGACAATATTTCATACATTCTGCAGATGTTACCATAGCATACAGTGTCTGATGAGAATATAAGACATACACTATTATACATTATTCAGGCCCTGTACATCATGCTAAAGTTTACATCACTTCTTGGAAAGGATCTTGATTTAGAATCCAGCTGGGCATTTACCATATGACACATATTTTAGGTTCTGGTGAGATACTTTCGCTCCTTGTGGACACCCATCTATTGTATGCTAAGATTTGATGAGGCTTCAATTTCAGAACAAAAACCCAAGCATGTGCACCACATCATCAAAAATTTTGGAAAAGAGAATGGCTATTAAACTAAAAGTAGACAATGGATACAGACCTGCCAGAGGAACACACAATGACCACTACCCTTCTTCACTGTATAGACCAGTATGGATTTGTAGTTTCCCATAACATGTGCACATTTTTGGAGCTTCTCTATGTTTTTGTTCTGTCAGCCACCAGAATGAACAGGACAACAGGCTTTCTCTCGAGGCCACTCTTGTGAGGAGAGGGATTAGTTGTAAAGCAGCTCCGCCCCAGTGACATCCAATCTGTCTGGTAGGCAATAGCCTTTCTTGTTTACAATAATTACACAAATGAGTCCAAATTAACATGCTAATGGTTTGTTGATGCTCAGACACCACATGTCAAACCTTAATGAGTATTATGCATTGACACCATCGCCACTGCTTCAGCACCTGTCAGCTCTTAAGCAGGTGTGCACTAGAGCCCAGGATCATACAAATACATCTGGCATTGTATTCATTCAGTTTATTGCCCATAATACAAATACAGGCTTTTTTTTTTTTTATGTTGTATGTTGAAAATTTTATTAAACCCCTACTTTTACAATAGAGTAGACTGGATGCAAATTGAGGTAAAGACCACTTGGCTGTTCCCTTCCTGCACTTCATGAGTAGAATGAATGTCAGTGTTATCACCAAGCCCAAATGAAAGTGCCCCTCTGCCCTCTCTGACATGGCTGCCTGCAGGAGAATCCAATATGCTGCGGCCCTGTTCCAAACACCAAGTGCTGGAGGAGAGTATAGTGAGCAAACGGGCCGGGATTACATTTCACTGCTGCCCACACAGATGCACTCTAATCTCAAATTACAGCCGGGTCTAGACAGCCAGAGAAATGAACAGTCCTGGATTGTTTCCCAATGTTTCTTCAGCCAAAACACCCATTGCCATCATCCATCTCAAACCCGGCAGTTTACTTGAGTATGTTTTGCTTGCTTTACCAAGTCCTGCTAATTAAGATGATGCATAAAGCTGTAAAGGTACTGTGGAAAGTGCTTTAATTCTAGTCATTATAGAAGTTGTAAAAACGTGGGAGGGTAAGTCATTAGCAACTGTGACTGTGCACACAAACCACTGTTGGCCAGGCTTTGAAATGAACTCAAAATATACTGAAGCCACAGCACCAGGGTGAAGCAGCACATTATATTATCATTATTAAACATACACAATAGCGTTTTGGGAAAATATGTTGTATTAGCTCTGAGCAGCTGATTGGCTATTAGTAAAGAACGCTCTGAGAAGCACAGGGACATTTGATTTTGTTATGTTTCTGTCATCTGGCCTCTCAATCAACTCACTCCAGAAGCTCTTTCACAAATCTCTGCTGAGCCAAGATGTAGGGACCAACATAAGCGTCTGTTTCAACAGAGACTACTCCTCAGAGATGCTGGAAAACTATCTCTCCCCCCAGCCCACTCAACTATCGATCGTCCTCTTCTTCTCTTAGTGATTACAGAAAGACAGTCTCCCCACTTGTACAACTGACCACTGCATAGAAAAAAATATGTTTTACATAGGCCAAATATACAGTCAAATGTTGGGTCATTATGTCATTTTGTCACTGAATAAAATAAATAAAATTAAAACAAAATAAAATCCTTTTCCCTCAAGCAAACATGTTCAAAAGAGATGTAATTGAAAAAGTAAATACTACATACATCCTAACCAACTGTCAATTACAACTACCAATAGATTCAGAAACAATGTGGAAATACTGTCTCTTAAGACTAAACTCAATGACCCAAAGACCCAGAACATGCACCATAGTTTTGGGCAGAACAGCAGACAAGAATGCCCAAGAGGGTGCTGATCCAAAGAGAGGAAGACACTTATATTCAGTGAGGCGATCTGTGAGAAGAGAAAACTGTGGAGTTGAAGAGAAGTAAGCGGTCTATTATGTAGATTTATGTGCATTTATGTGAGGAGTGACTATGTACTGCAGCTGGTGTCTGCTCCATGTGACAGACAAAGACTGGAGTAAGCAACCAATCAATGAGTATTTGTGTAGCAGTTTACGTCACACAGTTGTGTCATACTGCCATGCTGACAGTGCACGTAATATGAAGTGTTATTATGATGTGGGTGGGGAATGGGATTCAGCCAAATGTAAGTTTTGGGTTCCAAATGTGGGCTCCTTCCTGCTATGTTAGATGATTTGATACACAAGACCACCATAGTGTTGTGAATTAGATTTCTCAAAAAAAAAAAAAAAAAAAAAATTGGGTATTTTACTGTTTGGTGTTTGGAGAATTTATCATTCTTCTAAATACATGGTGTGGTCTACAAATAATAATAAATAATAAGGCCATAATCCTTTCAACACCACACATCCTAGGCTTTAGAGACAATCAACATAACCTTACATTAATCTCATCTTGCTTCTGCTCAGAGGTCCAAGATTGTATGATGGGTTTCCTATTTGTACTGTGAAACCATGGCCACGCATTTCCACAGCTTGTAGCAATCCCTGCCTCCCTATGCTCAACCCCCCATAGTTGATGGAAAACTAATTAAATGCCTCTTTCGAGGCTCACGTTGGTTTTAGTCCCACCCCAAGAATCACACTATTACCACCATTTACAGTGAACAATGATTCTTCTGTTCAGAAACAAGATGTAGTCTCGTGTGCACACAGGAATTTAATGGGGCACAGGGTTATAACTGAGATACAAACAAATCCATTAGTACAATTAGAACTCCTAAAAGAATAAAACGGTGTGCTTCTTAACTCAAATTTGCCTTCAACAATCAGTTCCACAAAACCTGCAACAACCTATTCAAACAACATGCTTTTTGGATTAATAAACGGACACACGGATTTTAGAATGTTTTTGATAAAGGTATCTGATAACCTCCAGAATAGGCTACTATAAAATGCATTAAACATCAACAAACTTCACAGATGAACAGTCCCCATTGAGCGCTGTGTCTATTTCTGCAGTACCAACAGCATTTAAGTAACATGACATTACTGGGCTGCTGTGCTTCTTCAGTGAGCTCATTCACAAAAAGCAGCATGCATGGGGATGGAGCAGTGGGCCATTGTGAGGACATTGTCTCTGTTTTTGGGTATTGTCTTGTTTGTAATTAAAATCACATTCTATTTTCTGCTGAGATGCAAGGGGCTGTAGGTTTGCATCTGTGTGATTGTCAGGGATTGTGACACAGCATTCGGAGCATTCATGGAATTTAAAAATAGCCACCATGGATGTCATTGCTACAGCAGAAATATTTATGCACTTTTGTGAATGCTCTGCCCCAGTTGAATCAGTTAGTGCAAGACATCAGCGGATTTGTCTGGAACCCATACAGAGCAATAGGCCCATTAACATGTCTTTAACAGCGCTTAATGTTAATTAGCTCGTGTGTTTTGTTCCCCGTGACGGCTACGTTTTTTCTTCCTCTAGGGTCCACAGCTTTTTGCCACCATTCTACCACAATCTTTCTGTTCTCCAAAAATGTGTATGGTTTAGAATGCTGGGGTGCTATTCAATGTTGCACTTTAGTTACATACACCAGACACAGCTTAGTGCTAGTATCAAAACATACGGCCTTACACGTTGTGGTGTGTGTGCATTTGCTGGAGACTGATCTTATTCTTAACAGTAACTGCTTGTCAAATCTTAACCTAATTTAACTGATTAAGCATTTAATTGATAGTATGGCTTATCTTTTACTCTGGATCAGCAGGAGATAAGTATATGTAATATACATAAATACACATTTAGTCATTGTTTCTGGGGTCAGTATCACAGAAAGTAGAAATCTAATGAACTGCACTTAAGTTCTGAGTCAAATTGATTTTGCTATTTAAATATGTAACAGTGGAGCAGCCTGCTCACTCAAGTAATGCAGAAAGCATGTAACATCAGGCTTGTGGTCACAGTCTTAGAGGAGGACCATTTGTCAAGGGCTTTGTGGCATGAGGTAACCAACCCACACAGACAAAATAAATATTTAGCTGCATCTTGTAATTTGTACAGTGCAAGAAACTCCAAGTTCCTCCACTGACTGAAGTTATTTATTCTTAACAAATATATGAATTAAAGCTTAATTAACTAATTATTGTAAAATATTCATATAAACTAAATTATAGTATCAGTCAAATCTGACTGATACTATGACTTATATGACTTGTTTTATGAAATATTCTTGGGTTCATTAGAAGAATTTAACATTTTAAAATGGTAAATAATGAGGCACGTGAGGTATACAATCTATGTCTGCATTACCTCATTACAGCAAAATGTGTTTGGCCTGCACTTGATCATCTCTTCCTCTAATAGTTCTTTGTCTTTAACATTCATTCACAAAAAGTACTTCTTGTATATCCTTTGCTACTTTTTGGTTGACTCTGATATGAAATAGATATTACTGGGTATTACCTATCTTTTGAGTCCAGAGTAGTATTCACTCCATAGCATTAATAGCAGCTTTACTCGGGGTCCTGTCATGGGGCAGGTGTGAGTCTGAGAAAAGCACAGTGAAACATAAACCAGTCCAGGTGTCTCCTTTGTGCATTTTAGGTTGGAATTCTACACAAACAAGGAATAAGGTGACGTGCCCCCACCTTAACCTGTCTGCAATAGCACCTACAAGAGGCTGCAATCATTTTAGCAGCACTAGTCTGACTCGCACAGGAGCACCCAATATTGAGGTCAAGAGAGGTGGCCTCTTCACAGCACATCTCCATCTAAGTACTATTGGGCATTTGCAAAGCCAAACAACTTCAAGCAACTTAAGTTGTGACACAGTGTAAGCCATATTATTATTATTACCCCTGTCAACCCAGTCCAGACAAAGAATCAATTTGCTTGGCATAACTTTATCTTGAAGCCATGTTTGTATCAAATCTTGAATGTATTATTTCTATTCAGATTTACTATAACAGGTGGGAACGTCTACAACTGATCTCCGAGAAAGTAGAGAAGGCAAAACGTTACAGGAACTGAAAAAGTTATGAGTGACACTGGCCAATAAAAGGTTGTTGTTTACCTGACAAGTCCCATGTGGAATGGGAAATGATGAGATTCCAAATAATAACTACTATTTAAATTCTAATGATTATCAGAACCAGCTCAAGCAAACGCAACTGTACATACAGTTGTGTTTGTTCGTATGGCACCAAACATGTCTTCCGAACTGACTAGAGCAGATAGAGAGGGAAGAATAAAAAGCCTTTGAAATTGCAGAGAAGCGTTTGAAGCCTCTGTCCCACTGCTCAGCACTCGCATGGTTTTCATCTCGCCCCCATCTGGGCTCATTTGCAGAGCGCTGTAATGAACTCAGAGGAGAAGAGTCCACAGAGACAGACTTGGCCATGGTAGGGTTCTCACACTCTTAGAGGGACATTTTCTGAGACATTATCTGTGATCACCAACTTGACAACTCTAATAGGTGACATCAAAAGTGACATCAAAGGGATAAAATGGGCTAAAATTGGAAAACAGCCAAAATTGCAATACAAACAAGGTAAGACGTCCATGGTCAAAGAGTATTCACAAGCCCAATAGTAGCACAATGATTACAAAAGCATAACATTATCATTTCATATGGACATTGTGATTGTATTGAGTAACAGTAAACCAACTATGGATGCAACTATCCTTCAATATATGACCCTCACAATACAATACACATGTGACTCAATAAACTCCAGCGCCACATAGCATAGCAAGAAAAGGGTTAATTAGAAGACAACTGCTCCAGGCCTAACACAGCTATATTGTATGTTACTGTATAAATTATATTTACTGATGAAAAAAAAAAAAGATGATATTTGTTTTTGTTTTGCTGAGGCCAAAACATCAAAATCGTGGCAATATTGTGACCTATATTGTGACACATTGAGATACTGTATGTAGGATTGTGAAAAAAACTGTATTGTGACATCCCAAAAAAACAACACACTCCTGTACATTGGTCGTGTAGATACATTGTGATATGTAAACTATTTAGTGCAACTCACTTTCTAAGAAACCGCTTATTGCCAGGACAAAACACCACCGGATAGATGCAAGTTCTGCCACGTCTACCCCGACATCAGCCCACCCCCCACTGTGCTACCCCTCTGTTTGTGCTGGTAATAGGGCTTCATTTTGGATGTGAGAGCGATTCAAAGGAGCAGACTGGAATCTTAACAGGTTGGGCACAGTGGGAGGTGGATGTGTTCGGAAACAAAAAAATAACAGACAAACAGAGAAACAGTACATGATTCTTTGTGGGAAACAGTGAGGTCAAAGGTCATGTGAATAATCATGTCCAACCCATAGTCTGCTGTTGTGAATATCACCCAAAACAGATTTGTATTTCAGTCATACAGTGCTGAGACATTCATGCAAGCAACTAGAGTGTCTTTGCCACAAGCCTTTTCAAAAAAACAAACCTAAATGATGTTCATATAATAATGATTTTAAAAATATTTTTAAACAACGACACAAGAAGTACTTTAAACGTTGCATGTGGAGAGAGCAGCAGTTTCCCTTTGTTTTAAACACAGATTTAGTTCAGATAATTTGACATTTCAAACAATGACAGTGAGTAATAATGGAAACAGAACACCATAATGTGTTTGAATAGTTCAAATTGAGTGAGACTGGTTGGCTCCAGAAGTGTAAGTGTTAATGGGCAAGAACAATGCAAAAGTCAACAAGTCGATTTACAAATCCAGAATACACACAATACACAATGTTAGCACACCCACTGATTGTTCGGTTCAGAAATAGTATTATATAAAATTATGAAAAGATTTAGAACATACCCAAAAGATGCAGACTTCCATTTGCGGCAAGGGTAACCTCTTCTGCAAGGAGGGGCCATAAGCTTCACAGGCATTTCAGAGAGTTCTATGGGCAGTGAAGAATGGTGCCTGCAAAGAAAAGGATAGTGGATAGTGAAATTAAGCAATAACTACTCCTTCTAGAATCTGGTCACATCACATTTCACATTTATGATTCTTGTGCATGTAGGCCTGTTGCAGTGACAAATTTTAGGTGACAAATATAAACAATATAGACGATAACATTGCAATTAATATATTCCATTGACACAATAACTGAAGAGCATAAAAACTATTCTAAACCTATAACGTTTTAAAAAAGTAGGCGTCTGTAATGAGCCATAGAAGTTATAAATTCAACCTTTTACAGCTCAAATTGTATTGTATAGCAAAAAAAATAACAAAAATCACAATTACAATAAATATTGAGCTCCAGAATATTTATTGTTTGATATATAAAAGCTGAAACAATACTAGTTTTCTTATACTGAACAATAAGACAATTTAGTAATTATCATGATAATATGCTATTCATTCCTATGTATTTACTTGCACAGCCAGGTTCAAACTAATTTGTTACAAAACTTAGCAAACATTGCAAGTCTTGCAAAAAGAGACTCTTATCCATGGGTTTCAGAGTGTTAACAAATTTGCACCGCTTCCATAGCAATAATAATATGAAACACATTATTATACATTTTGAAAGGTCAAAAATCCTCAAAATGTTGCCTATAAACAGCAAGCTGCAAACCAGGAATATACACCTAAATGATTGAATCAGCAATGTTACAGGGACACTGCATATGACCCAGGGAGAAGACCAGGACGTACCAGGTTCAGAGTAATGTGAGAACGCAGCAAAGCCAGCAGACAACTGATACGAGATAAGAGGATGCACTTTCAATGACTTTCAGAATGCACCTTGTACTACAAAAATAATCCCTGCATCTAACAATAAAAGAAATAAATCTGTAAGGATACAAAACCTGAAATTACAGAATATAGTAATAATCATCCATTAATAATTTAGCGGTACCGTTTAAGCTTATACTTAGTAGTTAAGAAAATACATTAATACAAATATAGTGGCGTGACAGAGGTTAGGTGTCTTGCCCAAGAGCAAATTGGTAAACCGTGTTTAAAAATTGATGGAAAACTGGATTACAAAATCTGTCCTGCATGGGGCACTGTTACATAGTAATTTGTCACATGAGCTACAACTGCATTGTTCTTCGGGGATAAATAGATGTTTGACTATTTTCTTGGTTTAAATGCTTCCAAGTGACATATTTAATATTAGATCATTTGCTAATACTGTCTTCACCCACTGACACAACAACAATAAATGTGCAATCAGCAATAAACCAAAATCAGTGCAAAATTTTCTCTGGACAAAACAAAACTTCACAGGACAGACTCAAGGTCAGATCTGACCACAAACATCTAAACATAGCACTCACACATCTGCTCCAGGATTCTTATCATAACACTGGGCTTAGTAATGGAAGAAGTCATTCGTCAATGAAGCTTTTCCTGGACTTCCAAAGCCAACTGGTGGCATATGTGACGCCTGTCTGGAACACTTTGGCCTGCACTTTACAGTGAAAGATACATCCGCTCATAAGAACAGGCTTAGGCAAATATACAACTGTTTCCATAACAAACTGTCTACTGTGAGGACCCTACCCTACACTAAAATGAGCCAAAAAAGAACTGATCCAAGTCTTTGAAATAGTCGTGTATCTGTTTTAAAACATTAAACACATTAGAGTAAAACTGAATTGCAGCTAAAGCCTCCTCACTATTTAACTAACAAACAAAAAACACAGTGCATCACCTGTCACCTGATTGTACCTGCAGCTTTCACTTCATGTGCTCATAAAGCTTTGAGGTGGACAGATCAGGAACCATTCATGTTAAGAGGCCTTTAAATCCCACTATAAAACAAAGTAACAACACAAGAGTGATTCATCGAGGACAGTGGACTGGGCATCAGTCTGTTTGAGGCTCAGGGGCATCGTTTCAGTTTATAATACAAGCATTTAGGGACCTAGGTAATATTTGCCAAAGACTTCTCCTTTAAGACAACCTCATAAACAAGCAAAGATTGATGTACAGCATAAAAGTTAAATAAGCTACAGTGTATATCTTTTCTCTTAAAATTATACTGACTAAATAGGCAGCTCTGGACAATTGAAACTGTTTTGTGGTGATTTAAGAAGAAAGTAATTCTATGGAACTCTAACTCTAATATGTTTGGAAAAGATGCGTCAGAATCCAGACCTCATTAGCAGGTCAGTAGTCTATATAACTATAAGCACTACTTTTAACACCAATTCAGTCATCTCACTGACTCAGGACTAAATAAAAGGTTAAATAAATAAACCCTAAATAAAAGGTTAATGTGTTTTTGTTCATTTACAGAAAGAAAAAAATAGAGCTGCATAATAAAAAACATTGGTGGAACGGGGAAAAGCAACATACTAAATAAAAGTCCATTTGGCAATACAATTGCATTTTTAAATCTCCTCTGGCATTAAGTTGCTTCCTTCTGATTCTACAAATACATAGTGATACTTGCGTCCGCACGGAAAAACACTGCAACATCCAAATCTCAATTATAGATTATTGATACTAGAATAGAATGCTGGTGTTATTATTAAACTAGTGCCGTCCCTTGTGGGTAAACCCAAGGGCAAAAGGGTTATGCTTGTCATGACCCTTAGCTCCCATAATAATCTCTTTTCCATAGAGTTTGACGGAGATTTCCCCAAAGCTGTGTGTTATCAGCAGTGTGCAGGGTCTCTGCTAACGTAATGCTGTCAGCAAACTGGAAGTGGCTTCAGAGTTTGCTTCAAACTGATGATGATAGAACAGCATACTGACGTAAGATGCATGTACTAGTAATTGGAATTTTAAACAATTAAAAGCTTATTAAGGTGGATATACAGTATCTTCTGATACAGCTTGTTCTAATCATTTTCCCCTCGATAAGTTCAGTTATTTAAAAAAAATACATTTTTCTAATGACTGACCACTGAATGGCGAAAAAATTATCAAAACAAGCAAAGAGACAAATGGAAACTGGTGGAAGTCAGGAAGTCACATGTTCAACTTTATTCATAAGCTGCATTAAAACCACCATGAGCCCATTTCTGGGTCATAGCTGAGTAGTGTTACTGCCTCTGCCTTTTTATGAGAAAAACTACAACTATAATTAGAATGTCAGCTGAAGAAAAATTTATTAAAAATGCATAGAATTTGCATATTTGTACAAACATAACAGCATATTTCTATTACCCAAACCTGTGTTCACTCCGGTCTGTTACATGTGTAAAACACACATATATCCAATTAGTAAAACTGGAATGCGATGTACAATACAATGAATGCTTTAATTTCTGAGTCTCTCATTTAAAAGGATGGTATAGCGCAAAGCTTCCTTTGTTTTGTGTGATGGAACGTGTCTAAATCACCTTACGAATGCTCCAATAAAGGCCACAGCAGTGTGTGCAGTGCTGCATCTGTCCCACATGTGTATTGTATTATGAGTATGGGCACACTGTACAGAAGCTGCTACTGGGAAAGGGTTGGCCGAGGGCACCAGAAGGAGACCTGGGGATAATGTGCTGTGTACGGGATAGGTAAAACAGGCTCATGCTGAATCACATCTTCTGTACACTAAAATATACAATCTAAAATAAACAGAGGAAAAATTGAGGTGGTCTAGACTGTCAATTTGAAAAGTTGTACCAAAAAGCAATGTTTTGTTAAGACAAAAATAACAATTAAGATGTTTTATCAGTGTGGAAAATAGAATACAACTAAAGTATCAAAGGCTGTGAAATGTATGATATGAGTTCTTTTTAACAGCTGGCACTACTGAAGCTCTCCGAATACTAAAGTGATTTGGCTTCTGGTCATATTCCATGCATTATTACTGAGTGCTGCCATTTACCTCTTCAACAAAAGGCAACAAAATTAGACTTTGTTACTGGGGGCCTTCATTAAATTGCCATGAAGAGGCAGTAGTTGAGTGTGAGAACCAGGCATGAGAGCCTTGCGAGGAAAGCTCTGCAGTGTCAACAAAGAAGGCAAGGTTTGCATTACCATACAAGTGAGGAATCAGGTGGAATTATTTTTGGAGTTACAAAGCAAAATATTAAACAATATCTTTGACTGATGTTCAGGTCAAACAGCTGCAAACAGCTTCTGTAATACACTGCTCAGATCACTTCAATCAATGCTATTTTTTCTTCTCATGATGTAAAGTTCATAGCATGGGATAGAATGTACCATAGGTTATAAGAAGGAGGCAGTATGGTCTTAGTGCCCTTTACTCACCCTGCCTTTGTCAATATGTTAGTGTGATCGGTGCAACTGGTCAAAATCAGTTTATTCTCAAAATGAATGATAAAAGCTGTCCATTTGTTCATCTCCATACAAAGCCTCAAATAAATAGTTCATACAATATACTAGGGCAAGCAGAGTCCAAAGACCCTGATCAAGTGGTCAACCATGAGGTACAGCTCTTCAAATGGAATAGTTGTGAGTATGATGTTGTGGAATATTATATATCTTTTGATGAATAAAAAATCCATATTATTATCCATATCCATATATTCTTTGTTACAACAGATAGGACTGGAGAGGGTCCAGGCCCTGGCCACTGACTACCAGCCTCCTGGCGCTACCCAGAGCATCTGAGCTCTGAGTATTTATAGCTGAATGACAAACCTACACACATGTCAAAGCAGAGTGACTTTTGTTTCACAGCTGTGAGTTAATCAACTTTTACATTTGAAGACAGGTAAAACAACAGTTTCCTGTAGGATGTGGATAGTGCCTGCTTAGTCTTTGAGTTTTGACTGGTCTGGGTCTTGGATCGAATTCGCATTAATTTGCACAAAGATAGATGATGACAGAAATCTTGTCTTCACAACATAAATTTCCATCACAATGACATTACAACAACCTGTTCAACTGTTCATAGTAAAGTATCATGTATAGCAGTTGTCTAATAGCCTTACAGCACAGCCATGATAACACATTGACTTAAGAGTGAAATTGAAATGTTACATTTGAATTCAACTAGGACCACATACGGAACAGTAATGTCCTCTCTGCCCAAATGTTGCAGCATTGCTTCCGGATTCTTGTGAAGCATAAGCTCTTTAAGAGTTTTTTCTCTGATCCGATACAGAAGGAACAGCTTAAGTCTGTCAACAATTCAATCCTGTCATTTTCCTATTTGAAAAGCTGATGAAATTGTCTTCTTTGGGAGTAGAGTGAAAATGTAATCTTACCACATGATATTAAATCTGATATAATAATTGGAACGTTTTCAAGATTTTCCATTCACAAAGTTCAAAATGATTAATTATTTAATTCTACCAAAATAGTTGGTAATCCTGCTTTTATTATAATTATAACAAGAGCCTCCTCTGGCTCTTCCACTTTTAATTTGGTTCTGAGCTGCTCATTTGCAAGTCTCCTGCTCAAGCATTGATGATATTGCCAATCCAAAACAAAGATGGCAACCACTCAGTCTTAAAAATAATATTAGAAGAACCTTGAATAGCCGCAGATGACAAGCCCACCAGGCATACTACATTTAGTTCTGTGCATGATTTAACTGTTGTAGTTTAGTAGCAATTTTTTGCAGTTAGCAAAACTTTGAATGGTGCCTGAAGGCTAAGGTTTGAAGGCTGACGGTGAACATTGAACTACATATTACAGTACAAAATGTCAAAATGAGCCATGTGTGGGTAACCTTGGGCAGATGTGTCGCGGGTCATGTGTGCAATGGCAGATGCCAGAATGACGAAGGTCAAGCCCTCCCTCAAAGAGCAGTTATGTCAGAGCCCCTAGACACACAAGCAGATGGAGCCTCAATAGTCAGTGAGAAGCGAAGGATAGGAGCATCTGTCAACCACTACAGTTTTATGTGTTAGAGTGGAATAAATCTAAATCAGAGCAGGCAAATTTCCAACTAGTATCAATTAAATATGATGTAAAAATAAATAAATAAATAAAAACATATAAACAAAACAATGCACAAGTCAAGAACAGAACCTAACAATTGAAATGTCAACTTTCACCTTTATAACTGTCCCAAAGGTAAATGGATTTGCAGCAGTGTCAGACATATAGTCTTGATCACAGCTTAAGCTCACGCTCAAAGATGTAAGATGGAAGTAGATTCCCTTTAAAAATAAGCAAAAATGGCACAAGAAAATGTCACTACATTTCATCACCACTGACCCAAGCTATAAAACAGCATTCATTTTCGTTGTGGCTTTGGAGATTTCACTGAGTCCTGATCTGGGGCATTCTCAGTTGCCGTCCAGAAAAGAGGAAGCTAAACTCTTCAAAAAAGGGGGTTGTCAGGGCTCTTCATATGTCGGGCCTTGCAAGTCACCCTTCTACTGTAGATCACATCCATTCACATCCATGTTTTTTTCAAATGGATCATTACATAGTGCATGTCTACTACACCTGATTTGACAAAAACACATTTAGACATTACTTCATCATCAAAACAGTTAATTATGCAGTCTAGACATTGTTGAATAGATTCTGATTTGGATAATATTTGTTATTTTACAATAACAAAATGCCAAACACTGAATGGGCATAAATAACAACGTTAAATTATACATTATAAATTAAACACACAAGCTCTGGTGTCAGTTTAAGGGCATACATGCATCTAAACCCATCATTATACTGGCAGATCATATATCGATATCTATATGCCATACACTGGGGTGACATTTTTACTAGGCATTGAAGCAGGGAATGTACTTTGACACATCTTTCATGAAACCAACTTAGATTTTATTCCCAAAATGAAGCAGTGCGCCAGGCTAATGGGTTTTTTGAATAAGCCACAGTGTATTGAATTCCACTTCCTAAAGGTGGCTCTGACATTCAGTCCACATGTTATTTCCCTGACAGAGCCAGTGGAGCGCATCAAATCCTCTGCTAATGACATAATGGTACCCCCAGCAGAACAAAGACACTAGCGCACTTCTCCTCTTCTACTTTGTTACTTGTGCTTTCAGAAGGATAAGAGGCAGTGTTACAGGTGGAGGCCAAGAACAACCTGTAAACACAATTGATTGAAAACAAAAACATCAAGCCCAGAGGAAATCATAGCTGTCAGTTTAAACACCAAAGAAAGATTAACCTGTCCTTTGTCAGGACCTAAATCAATTGTGAATAGTAAACAAGCATTCTGTGTGGTACTGGACTGACTGGAGATGATGGCCCATGTCATCCTTTACAACAGGCAAAGAAACAATAATTGGTTTACTGTATTCACTCTAGTGCAAATATCAGGCAAAACGTAGATTACGGGTGTGTAAAATCAATACCGATTACAATAAAGCTTGCACAAAACTAAATCATCACTGGCTCTGTGGGCTTATTGTTTTTTCTGTTAAAAAAACTTGCAAAAATTAACAACATGTAATGTTTTAAGGACAGCAAATATGCTACTTTTGGGGAGAAGAGAACCTTTGAATTCAATTAGATTTTGAAAGGCGCAGAGATTAAAATCAGTGGTCTGATAACAGTAGCTAATGATATTATCTGTGAATAGGAGATGGCTGCTCTTCTGTGAAAATGTATCCTGAATTCCCTCACAGACAACATTAGGAGTGAAGTGCTGAGCTAAGAATGGAGCAGGCTATAGCCCCACATTGTCAGATATACTATACACATGTTGTATGCTCGGTTATAATTGTAGTGCAGTTTAATATTTATTTATCCTAATTCATTTATCCAGATAGTCTCACCAAGATATCGAATTCTAGATTTGAAAATTAAATCTAGGGTGGGAGACCATGCGAACTCCATAGAGAAAGGTCCCACTCACTTTGGGGTTCAAATCTGGGACCTTCTTGTTGTAATTCTGAAGAACCAACCACTGTGCAGATATATTTTTGTAATACTTCCATTCATATGGTTCTAGGTATCTGGTGCGGTCCCTAAAATAATGTTTTAGTGAAATCAATTACAATCACACAATTTTGCAACCTCTCGTTGCATGAACCCCTCTTTTGGAGTTTTCAGGGCCGCCATGAGACTGAGTGAGGAAGTGAAGTGACCCCATGGCTCCAGCAGCAGCTCCACGGCTGAATAACGCCTGATTAATCTGCCCAGACTCTCAGCCTGGTCCTCGCACTCACAGGCTAATGGACACAAATTAACAGAGCTGTCGGACACTGTCACAATGTGAGACCACATCAAATTGCTCGGCTGGCCTGGCTGGACTTCATTACTCACTTTATAAATTTTCTTGTAATTAGCATCTAACTAAAAAGGATAACGTTTAAGGTTTTAGCAAATTTGTGAAATTAAATGCAAATTTATCTGAAGGATTAAAAGTAATCCCTTTGCTGAGATAAAACAAAATGTAATGTAAACTGAAATGTTTGCATATATTAGCCATTTGTTTAATTCAGTTATTTTTGTTCTATTGAGCAAATTGGCTTTTTATTTTGGCTTGGTTTACACCTGATGCCTTTCCTGAAACAACCAAATGATTGTGTCAATGAGCTTGTAAGGAGAAGACTCCAGATGATTTGTTATAATCCATTACATGGATGTCATATTTTAAATAGCAGATAAGTATGAACAGGGATGTCACATTCTAAATTTTTAGTGTTACAATTATTGCGAGAAGAAAAATCTAAATTTAATGATTATTCATAATTATTAACCAAACAACAATAAAAAAATAAAATAAAAAATAGTTTCTTTCATCAGTATTATCTAAATCAATACATAATCTTTCAAAATTACTTCAGAATGATATTGACCTGTTAGACTAATTTTACAGGTTAGTCTTTTCATCCTACAGTTGTATTTGGATCACGTAAATAATCACAGGCTGAATATTCTTGACATCCCTGCACAACTACCAGTAAGGAGTCATCCTTTGGTCTGAGATCACATGATTTTGTGATAAATGAAGAATGAAAAGTATTTTAAAGAATTGTGAGTGAGCTCAGTGAGCTATTCTCCAGTGACGGCTGCAGCATGTGCAGTGACACCGAGTTTCAGTGAAGTTAATCACAGGATCTGCAGTTGATCCAAGGTTTTTCATGACATTAAAAAAACAATATAACCGCACACAATCTCTACAACTCTACAGTGCCAATGAATTTATATTTGAATGACACATATGCAAAAATATATAATGAAGCAGAAACAAAATAACATCTTTTACATATTATGTAACTACAAATATTGCCTGCTTTCGTATATATTGATGCCACAGTTTTTTTCCTTTTCATCCCTGCCCACATGTTAAAGGTGGATCTACTAAACAATGAAATAGAACAGACCTTTTCACATTACATCAGCAGTCCAGCCAACTGATGGGGGTTTTACTGTGTTCCTGACCTGATTATGCCATCAAATATTCACCAAAATATCACATGTTACAAACAGGGTTTAAGGAATAAAATTATCCATCGGTTAGGAGTTACTGGTCGGATCCAAATATGCAGAAAGAAAAAGGTATTTTTATTAGAAAAATTATCTTGGAGGGGGGATAGGTTCTAGGTGAGGCAGGACAGGTCCAGGTTGGCTGCAAATGGGAGGTACATGGTGATGGAGGTTGACCAGAGGCTTAAGGAACTTGTGGCAATGGGATGAGGCTGGCTCCAAACAGAAGTGCTGGATGAAAAGAAGCTGGTAAATATCAAAAAATCTTCAGAATTCTCAAAAAACCATACAAAAAAACCCCCTGAGTAGTTCACCACAGAATGCCAGAACAATCTGGTGCTGGAGAGCAGGTCAGCAGGTCTTTTATGGCAGGTGATGATTGCTTGATGAGGATCAGGAGTGGAGCTCAGCAGGTGTGTAATTGGGGACCCGCCCAGGAAACGCCAAACAAGGTAAGGAGAGAAGGGAAGAGAGAGCAGGGAAAGGAGGGGTAGGAGGAGCAGGATCAAACCCTCACACCATCTCTATCGTTTAAGTTACTATTCCGAGAAAAATCACACAAAAAAGGCCAAATAGGTGGGTTTCACGTGACGTCACAGGGCTACGTTTGTCAGCACGCAAAATCAGATGGAGGGCAGGAAGTGAACTGACTGGAGGAAAATGCCGATGTGTTGAGTAGTTTACGGCTGTGTCAATTGTTCTAACCGAGAGAAAAGCGATTTTTTTAGAGTATCGAATATAGTCGTCCACAAAGGTCAGAAATGGGAAAAGCCGACAGAACAACGCTGTAAAAAGTGGATTACAAACCTGTTTGCGGTCGGGAGGAGCAGAATTCGCTAATGCTCGTGTCTGCAGTGACCACTTCGTCAAAGGTTTGTTACAAAGCTAAATAGTTTTTTGTGGTTTACCTAAACATAAACGAATCATTAACGACTAACGACTAACAGCTAACGACGTTTGTTGACATTAAATAGTTCAGATAGAGGTCACTGCCGATACACTGCAGTTTTTCCCATAACAGTCTATACACATAAAATAAGAGAAACACTCACCCCGGCGAAGACCAAACCATAATCATCATTTAGGCGTTTTGCACCAAGGTTGAGGACCCATCCACTGACAACAAACGTTCTATGCCTCCAAACGTTTGTACGCCTTCATCTGTTGTCTGGTGCAGAACGATGTCTGAAAAGCTAAATAGTTCGTGATCTCCTCTGCCTCGATTGTCGGCAAATCTTTTACTTTGGTTGACAATTCTCTAATTTTCAATAAGATGGGGTCACGTCCAATATATTTGTCGACTAACTGCTCATACTTTTGCCTCGCTACTGGCTCTAAATCCTTACAATAAGAACTCTTCTCCATATCTGTGTTCTCCAGAGCCGTGTTTGTCCTTTTTGTCTTCACTTCCTGCCCTCCACCTGATATTCGCGCATCATCGTGATCACGTGACTGAAACCCTCCTATTCACAGTACAGTTGTGATCAATTCAGAGATGCTCAAAAGATTTTCTGAAGTGACTTTATAATTACATTTAAATATTTAGTTTATAGCTGAAAAAAATGAGTTAGTGCATTATACTAGCAAATCAGTCAGTCAGACTTCTGCATGGACTTGCTCTTCTCCAAACTATTCAATATCTGATTTGAGAAGTGGAACTTGAGACAATCCTAACTGAAGTCCTCACCAGTACTACAAAATGTCATATGCAGCAGCTGTGCAAACAACGTTGAAAAAGGTCACATTGAACATCAGCGCCATCATTGCTCCACACGTCTCCATCTGAAAGCCACCATATTTTTGCTATCACTTCATATTGTCAAGAGAGCATATACAATCTTTTACATATTTTTTTAAGCCCAACACTCGGCACAAATGCTGCTAATTCTGCTAAATGGAGCCATCATGTTTTAGAGTACAGCTTTAGTGCTGGTGTGACTAAATGACTAGTAATCACCCAGGCATTTGTGAAGACTCAAGACAACCACTACCGCAGTCATTATGGAGAGCTTTCAAATATGGAAAGAAAAAGTGTGTTTTTATTTTACTATAAGTTTATCTAATCTGTAAATGTGTATTAGCTGGACATAATATATTTTTCATTTAAAAGATAATATACTACATTTATCTTAAAGCAAACACAAAATTATGAAGTAATTATTATTATCATTGTTTTTAGCATGTGGTCATATTCTAAAAAAGGGCCGGCACTAAGTCGCAACTTTACATTTACATTACATAACAGTCACCAAGAAAAATTATCGTATTTTTTATATTACAAATTTTGCCAATACAGTTTGTCAGAACATCTCCCAGATCGTACTTGTCTTGAACATTTGCCGCCTGCCCCTGGAGTTTGTATCTTATTTCTATGTGGAAGATTTACACAAGTCCATTATGTGGTGTGGCCTGACTACACCATCACTCCTCTGTGTGACAACCACTGTCTCCTGAGACATATGAGTCTATTATGTGCACTAAGAACAGTGGAGAGATCCCACATGTACAGCACATCATCAGGGTCAAACAACACTGTATGCCCTTGATTTTCTGTGTGCACTGGTATTAGCTATTAGAATGCAGGATTGCTTTGATTAAAGGGCCACTAAACATTAAAATCCCTTTTTTTCCCCTGATTACCTATGTAAATGGGTCTAAAATAAAAATGTATACCTATCCCCGGGCCTTTTGGCATTTTAATGCATATTTGTTAAAAATTGGACTTTTGGGTCAAAAGGCACATCAGTAACGACCTTTTTTAGGATCAATTGCGGTCAGTACATTTGAATTTCGGAGTTGAATTAATAGCCGCCAATGCGTCAGATGCAGGGTTATTACATGACCCCGCCCCTACCTGGCACTGCTGGTCACTGCAATGTCCCATTGTGTCTGGAGAAAAGGGAGACTGCGTGATCCAAGCACAAATGTCCGTTCTGTTTCGAGGTCTGGAGTGCATTGGTCCGCGGCATGTTGGATTGTTGTGGCTGTCAGTCGGCTGTCAATCATCGCTCCAGAGCGTGCCCCATACCCGCTCTCCCCAATCCCCCAACTCACTCAGGAGAATTTTTCAGATTTTGGGGTGGAGTAAAGCTTAGGGAGGGTGTTTAATTCTCTTTAAATGCTCTTTAAATGTATTTCAAATCTGAAATTAGAAATACAAGCCACAGTGAGGCTTCTTTTTTTCTTTTTACATGACAGATAGCGTTAAAAGTTACTGTTTGTCATTTTCATAATTTTATTTGCTGTGAATAACCACAGGCAATGGGATTTTAACAATAAAATGCTTAACTTAATGATATTTATGGAAAGTATTGTCATATCTCAGAGACTCTTGCCTGAGACTCTTGACTGCTTGCTTACTGGCTTCATAATTGTTAGAGCTATTTAATATAATTTTAGAAACAAAAACTGAGGTGCACAGATGCATGCAGGCATTGCAAATGATTGAACAAGCAAAAGCTGAGAGCTCCTGTAGACTGGTTGACAAGTTACTTAATAGTCTGATCGGCCTGGTCAAAGCATTTTGATTTTCTCCTGTATAAAAGTCGCCTGCGGCAGGATTTCCACAGCATACGGTGGCCATGACAGGAGGTGCAAATACAAACGCATAAAGCCCCAAGGAAGAGCGTGTTAATATGTACGACGGCATACTGCACAGATATTCTTCTTCATTATATCTGTAACCAGGGGGAAGTCATAAGCACATGAAAGCCCAGAGATGTGTGTCGCTAACGGCTGCAACATTAAAGAACAAGGCTTATGAAAGCGGATGGATGATCTCAATCTATCAGTGCTGAAGCCCACAGAAGACAGCATCAAACACACCACAAGACATGAGCTGGGCTGGCTTCATTTACCATCACTGTGGCACCATCGCATTTTGTTCCTCACATTATTTGGCAGTTGACTTCACCCGCTTTACCCACCCGCATCAATTACTGACAAGAGGAAGAGCTGTGTCTTTGAGAATATTTATTGAATATTATGCACACACTGCTCTATATTCACACAGCACACTTTCAGTAACGCACCACACTGAAATGAAAGCTCTCATTTGCCTTATATGTGCCAATCAGCATTCTATTCTGCAGTGGAGTCAATAGTCGATTCTTATGCAGCTGGGAATATTCCATTAACTAATGGGACGAGTAATAAGTAGGAACTTGCAACTTAAAATAATCTAATTGAATATAAAAGGGAGGTATAGAATCCATGCATTTAAGGAACAATATCCAAATGAATACAAAGTTAACTATGACATTGACATTAATATATTATAATACATAACTTAATTTGAATTTTACTCATTTTGGGTTGACTTGTTGTTGGTTTTTAAATAATAAATGTTTCTTATGAAGAGGACAAGTACTTCTTTCTTCTATTGACATCCTAATCATATCCTAATCATTATCGCATTGACTCTGGTTACATTTTTGACTCAATTTAAGTCTAAATCCAGAGTTCAGATGTTCATTGTCTCCAAGGGTTATTATTGGTAAGCTAATTAATAATGTATAAAGTCTGTATGGAATGTCAGAAACCCTCTGCTATGTCCCTACACAAGACCAGTGCAAGTTGACACCTCTTTACAAAGCAGAATTTTCCGGTCCATTATGTGCCTGTCCTGTGAGTTCCGGACCTTGTGAGACCTTGGGTGAAGCAGCGTGGATGAGCTCTGACCTCACTTCCTTTCTCACTTCCTGCTCCACCAACTATTCCACAGCATAACGGGCTAAGACCAGAGATTCCTTTTATGTCACGTTATTTTTTATTTTTTTCCTACACAATAACATGCTGCATTGATATAGCCGGAATTATCTTATTATGTTACAGTTTATAGTACACTTATGCTTGTCATGATAATTATATCAACTTCAACATATGAAAGCTGGAATAATATATTTTGGGGCTCAGTATTTATCATGTGTACATTTTCTTTGCAATAATAGGGAAATTTGTGTTTGTTGTTTTAGTTGTAATCATAGACTGTATAAGCAGACATTGCGAACACGCTTGCCACCGCGTTTCAAACAGGAAGTTTGCATGCGGGCACTTCCAGCTCCTACTGACCCTGGTTCCTATTGTCTTACAGTGGAATATTGTTGCCCCTCTCTCTGAAACTGCTACTGTGAGCCTCATCATTTTGTTCTTAATAGGGATGGGCATGATTAGTCGATTAATTAAGAATTTCATCGATTACGTTCATTTTAATCGACAAACCGAATGTAGGTTGCTGTGTGTAGCGTGACCAAACAGGTCTGTACATGTGTCTCTGCACTCAGAAGGAGCGAGACACAAACAGTCGGTCCTGCAACGCACTGAAGTGCAAATGCGAATGATGTGCAATGATGACTTGTACAAGAAATTCCACGCTTTCTGTTGCGTTTGGGACAAGTGGGAGTCCATGTGCACAGTGTACAAAGCAGCACATATGTTTCGGTGTCCAGTGGGAAAAAGCTTTATCAGGTGAGAGTCGCGCAATGTCGATGACGAGTCCCCACCTCCCCATCCCCCCCGTACGGTGTCCTGGTTTTGACAAACGCAAATCTGGTCACACTAACATGTATTCCACTGAGTCATGTCTTTTAATCCGACAGAAGTTGAACCACATCAGCAACACAAGAGCTGTAGTTTTATCTTCGCTTAGTTTATGCAAATTAGAGATGTGGTTTTAAGTTTTGTTTCTGTGAGAGTTGCGCAAAACTGAATTAAACACATTAAAATGTCAAACGGGCTGATGTGGCTCTAGAGTGGTTACAGTTTATATGTCATAAAGTTGAATTTATTTATGCAGATTAGTAGTGCAGATAGTAATAATAATGATGATCATTTTAATATAAAAACGTTAATGATTAATCGATAATCGATCGATTAATTCTTCCGACGATCGATTAAGAAAATTTCATCGAATGCCCATCCCTAGTTTTTAAATTAAAAATGTTTGTATTAACCTGCTCAACATGATCCTTGTGTTTTTTTCTCACTATTATGTCCATTAAAAAATCCTATTCATAATATAGAGTCTCACTCCAAATTCGCTTCTGTAACAGCTAGCATCACAAGCTTCATCTGAGTGGTGCTGAACCTGATGAGTGATGTCACACTCACTTAGTCCACTTCTTTATACAGTCTATGGTTCTAATATGATAAGATTTGAGGTGTAGAGGGTTGAATAATTAACTTCTATGGCTGATTAATGGTTTATTCTGCCATTTATCTGTTGCATCTCACACCTTTTAATATACAGTCTACACACAGTAAAAATGGTTTACATGGATTATCTTGCTTTATTGTTATTAAGTCAGAGGCATAAAATAGTTTCAATATTATCGCAGTATATCACTGTATCAATACATCACGCTTCAATATTTGTTATTGTGACAGGCAGAACAAATACTCACTACTACCATTCACAGCTAACACAAACATTCAACACAACAAACATATCAAGCAGTTTGGTTTGGTCGGTCCATGCCACTAGAATGTGCATAACAGAGTATCCAGGGCCGATGATGCTTCCCAATTTGAATGCAGACAGAGTGACCAACCTGCACAGTGCCAAATACGTGATTTCTCCCTTGTCACTTTTCTAGCTAAAGTCCTAAATATCAACTCATCCAATAAAAAGACAATAATGAGTGTTCCTTGAGCCCAGACTATTAGCAGTCAGCTTATTGAGATTGCCAAAGTTACTGATGGACACGGATCCCTGGACGCAAAGGGTGAGTGACCCCCATTACAGAGGATTTGCTATCTAGGAGATTTTTGTGTGTTTACAATGCTTACTTACTCACTTGTGATGCTGAAAGGATGCAGCTAAATGACTATGTATGAGCTGATGGGATGTTAAATAAGTGCCCTGATTTATGGTGTAGGTACACTCTAATCTCACTGGAAGTTTACTGCAGCCATTTATACTAAAGGAAAGACATCACGGTAAATTACCACAACCTGTGGTCTTATTTAATGAAAGACCGGGTCCTGCGTAAGACAGACGGACCTCTGTTGAATGATTTACTGAAAAGGGTAAAGATTAGTATAGCTCACATTTTCCAAAACATGGGCATGATTGACTAATTCTGCATGTTTGAAAGTTTAATCTGACATGTGCATTTTTATCATTTGCAGAACCATGGGATGGGGTTGAAAAATTCTCTATTGACTACAGACAGGATGTGCAAGTTAAGCAGCCTGACCAGCCAAGACAATGTTTCTATACTTTACAAGATATTTTGTATAAGTCCAGTGGAAAGTTCAAGTGGGCATGATGACAGACAGACAGATTCACCAATCAGATAAACATATAGTCTGTTCATACATTCATGTCAAAACTAATACAGACTTAGGGGTAAAAAAAAAAAAAAAAAAAAAAAAAAAAGAATATACCAAAGCTGTCTGAGAAATGGTCTGAACATGTTGTCTTTGAGCAAAGCACTAAATTTGAGGTTAAATTATAATCTATAGTTAGTTATAAGTAATTCTGAATGATACAAGGCTATTTAAAAGGAGATGTTTTCTACGTTTGAGAAACATGGACTACAAATAAGTGGGTTGTTATTGTTGTGTGTCTTTTCCCAGACTCTCCTCCATTTGAACAGAAAGTAGGAGGGAATGACTTGCTATGATACAGGTCAATGGGCCCATTTTACACTATTTTCACATCTATGTTATAATGCTGTTTCCTCATCAGAAACATACCTGGAGTTGTGTTTCATTTCATTCAAGCATGTTTAACACACACAAACCCTTCATATTTTGGTTCTTCTCTCAAACAGAAAACACTCTTTTCCACCTTGTGATATCGTGTGGTGATACAGGAAGCGCTCCACTGCGTTTTTTATCCTCCATACACCTTCACTAGAATCATTTGGATAATTTCAGCCCTGGAATCGCCCATCTCTACTGAACAAAAGGTAAAAAGCAGCTGTTAACTTGAAAACTACTTCTACATGACATCACAAGATAAAACATAGAATTTGGAGCTTTGGAGATATAAACAGTCTAATAATAAAGGGTTACTCAAACATATGTGAATGAAATAAAACACAACTCCAGGTATGTTTTTGAGAAGGTAACAACATTATAACATAACTTAAAGCTCACAAGAGTCAAATTTGTGTAATATAGGACCTTTAAGACAAATGTACAGATGGACAATAATCCAAAACACAGAGACCCAGCAGTAGGGAGTAAAACAGAAATGAAATATTCTGTCAACCTGATCAAGCAAACATTTCACTTGAGAAAACAAACACAGGAAGGGTGAAGGGTTCTTCTGTTCCCGTCCTCAGTGGTTGCTACAGTGAATCATTCACATGGAGGATTTATTCACTTTGGCAGGTTTTTTCAAACAATGCCATATAGATTTAACCAGCCCAGGGACCAACCCACACTCAAAGCAAATTTTGTAACACACTCCAGGTCCATACTGTTTGCTTTTACTCATCTCTTTCATACTTTCATACATAATAAAATTTAGATTTGGTGGTGATAAATAAATAATAAATACATGGAACTAACTGAGACATGCTACATTTGAAGAAAGGCAGGCAGCGTGCACATAAATCACAGAAATATTCTTCTCATTACTGATGAATTTGGTTTTCATGGACTATGTATTCAGTTATCTTTGGCTTTCTCACACTGCACAGTTCCTGGTCAGTGCTTTTCCAGTGCACAAACTAGTATAGTAAATACTACTTGATATTCTAAGAACTAGACTTAATATTCAGTACCAATTCAGATACCACAATGATAGTAAAAACTTTTTATTTAGACAATAGAATGTGATTTTCAACATTAAATAATAGTACTTTCTTTTACATCACCATGTCTTATATGTGGTCTTTTTCTGTGTAATTCCTCAGTAGGTTCCATAGTGGTCCATGGGTGTATACTAGTCTATGTGTTCTTATACTTGTTCTGATACATCTTCATCATTCTAATGCTATTCAGGAAAGGTTCATTTTTGTCCTGTTATTATGATTTTAGAATCAATACCTGCTCAAATAAGTGTCTAGTTTCTATACAATTTTAGTATTATTAGTATATGATTTTCAATACTTTTGACAACCCTGGCATGTCCAGTTTAAAGCAGTCCCTGGAAGCCTCAGATGAAATGGCACAAATAATGAGGTGTATTATCAATCACAGGCAGGGGGCAGCCTCTGTGGAGTATGTGCCATCTCCGCCACACACTCCACACCAGATCATTATAGTGTATTCAGCTAGCAGATTAGACCAGTCTGCAGCCATACTGTGTTCACTCAAGATTAGATAAAAGTGAAGAAAGGTCAGATTCCCAGGAGTAAATGCAGCAGCCCACTATCACAATTAAAAGCCAAATGTTGTGGCAGAAAGAAAAGCACTGTGGTTTAATCGAGGGGAGAGCAACTGAAAAGGGCCATTGTGTTAAGTGTGTCAAGTAATCTTTATAATAATATAAGTATTTGTAATCACTAAGATTGTTATTTTAAATTGAAGAGATCCCAGCTGCACCTCACCTGTTTATATCTGA
Organism: Boleophthalmus pectinirostris; assembly: GCF_026225935.1. Taxonomy (NCBI): domain Eukaryota; kingdom Metazoa; phylum Chordata; class Actinopteri; order Gobiiformes; family Gobiidae; genus Boleophthalmus; species Boleophthalmus pectinirostris. Next base: position 39,498,292 of record NW_026571299.1, on the reverse strand, counting down.
TCCTATACTTCTCATACCCATTTCTTCCTTTTTTTCCTTTTGCTTTGGTAAAGATTTTATTTCGACTTGCATTTTAGATCAGTGATTTTAATTTGTCAGAATAATGTGATGAGATGCTATAAAATGTGTAAACTGAATAGTTCAATTAAAACACTGCAAAAATATGTAATAAAATGCTACATATACAATGGTACTCTTCCCAGCTGTTTGATTTTAGCACATTCAGGCCCAAAGTTCAGAGGACCTTGTCCATTTCTTATCTGAGTGTACACAGCAATGCCTGACTGCATGGACCTTCTCAATATTTGAACAGATGCTGCATGGAAAATCATGGAAGATATTGATGTCTTCAGTCAAAGATTTACCAGTGAGTTTCACAGAGTTGTCCATCTTGGGCCATTGTTACCAGCTACTTGCAATGAAAAATGTTAACTGCTTTGTTATTAAAGATACATCATTTATTGTCTTCATAGGGAAATTGGTCTGCAGTGAGTATAAAATATTAAAACAAAGGCCACAGAACATACAGTGGACATTCAACATGCAAAACAATTGAAAATCTGGCCTTGACATCATTACAGTAATAAAATGAATTTATAGTTCAAAAGGTTGTCCTGCTCAGAGCTGAAGTGTGTTCACATTAAATACATACATACAAGAAGTTTAACTGCCCATTTACCTGTGGTACTAACTAGGTCCTGACCGATATCCATTTTTGCTACGGCCGATATGATACCAATAAAATGAGAGTTGGAGCTGCCGATAGCCAATATAATCTCCGATATATTTAGTGATGTAAAAAATGATTGTAAATCTTGAATTGTTTAAAAAACTTAGATTTGGCTCCGGTGGATTTTAAATTGGGTTTATTTAGGCAACATTTATTGTTCTTCTGCCTCTTTACATCATATTTACAGACAGTAGGTCGGCCTAATAGCATTTTTGCATAACATTCTAGCTACTAGTGATGGGTATTCCAGTTCTTTTTAGAGAACAGGCTCTTTTGGCTCGGCTCACTAAAAGCAGCTGGCTCTTTCGGCTCCCAAGCGACTCTTCAGGTTGTTTTGTTGCAAGCAGGACTAAACCAGAAGTGAACCAGATCTAAACCAGGACTGAAAAAGGACTAAACCAGGACTAAAACAGATCTAAACCATGTGTAAAACAGGACTAAACCAGAACTGAACCAGGACTGAGTGTCGAGACTCGGTCTCTATCTCTCATCCTCTCTCGAGCCCGAGATTAGTCCTGGTTTATTTATTTTATGCTGAACTACAGCCAAACATGCAAGTTTTTTCTATCCTATGCACGGGCATATTTCTGAAAATTTAATTTTCAGCCGCTGCCGCTGTCAAACTACCACAAGTCTGCACGCGGCGTGAAGAGAAAAAAAGTGAGAGAAATAGAAAACACGGCTCCCAACAAGGAGCAGGCTCCCGTTGTTCGCTTCAAAGAGCCGGCTCTATGAGCCGTTTCGTTCGGGACCGACCCATCACTACTAACTAGTAAAGAAAGTAAACTAACGCTATTAGTAGGGTAACCCTATTTCCACTTGTGAAAACCCAGACACCTTACTGGGGGTGGGAGGTGGGGCCTCAACATTGAGCTACAGTTGTCCCTCGCTATATCGCAGTTCACCTTTCACAGTCTCGCCATTTTGTGAATTTTTTCTTTTTCTTTTTCTTTTGTGTCAATTTTGCATGTTTTTTTTTTTTTTACACACGGATGGGTCAGGACTAAACTAGGGTGACCATATTTCCGTTTGTCAAAACCAGGACCCCGTACAGGGGGTGGGATGTGGGCCAAAAAGAATATAAACTCAGTGTTGGATCTGTGGCTGCGGGTGTAAACAAACACACATGAGTGATGTGACTCTGGGGGTGTGTTCAGGGACAGTACGGACACACACACAGACAAATGAATCCACAGATAAATACTGATACGGAGCCACATATTAGGACATTTATCTGTCTGTAAATTGGATTAAATGAACGTAATGCAGAGAGTCTAAGCTTTATAACGAGGTGTAACATGCCCACGTGAAATACCGGCAAGATTTTTAGCAAGATCACTGATATGTATGTTTCCAGGTACCCATATCAGCCGATAATATCGGCCAGCCATTATATCAGTCGGGCCCTAGTACAAACACCCCGTTTTTTCTGAAGGCTGGACATCTGTACCTCGACTCTACTCACTCTGCTCACAGCCAGTCGCCACAGTGCAGTTTATAATGTTTAATATTTCTCAGCTAAATCAGAAGACAACAAAGATGGAGTTATCTTCCCTTCATATGATTATTCACTATTCAGCAAGGCTATCCTATTGGCTTTTGAATTTAAGGCTATGATAATGACGCCTTAATCTTATTGTTGTCATAGAAACTACAATAAAAAGAGTGTATTTTTGTTATGGCTTTGTGAACTCAGAGAGACATATTCATACTATTACTCTTTTGCTATTTAATTTTTGCACAATGCAGTAGGAATAAGACCTTTTGTGCTATTACATAAATACATCTGTGACATAATCTCTACTTTGTCCTGAATGTGGAGCAGTCTTCCGGCTTTTGGAGTTTAGTCCAGTTACAACAGCCCAGGCCCGCCCCCCCTGTCCAGAGCACTGCGCTGAGAGGGGATTAAGCAGACTCACTACGGGTACAGCCACATCTGTGAGACTCTGACGTCAGAACCACAGCACAGAGGATAAAAGTGCTCTTCATTTCCAGTGCATCTCCTCCTTCAGTCTATAGCAAAGATGAAATAAATCTATAATAGGGACTAAAACTGATATTACTTAGAATGAATTTTGTGAAACCTATAACCCCATATGATGGACTTAACTAACAAGAATGTGCTTAAGCCTCATGCGGCCAAAATAAATAAAATATCGAAAAATTAGTATTACACTTTCCAGCTACAGCACAAGCAATAAACAATGATTATGTGTATAATCATTAGAGAGGTTAGATCTAAACTGAGACTTCCACTTAAGGCATGCCTGATTTTAGGATCAATGCAGCTTATCCTTGAATAAGGTAATAAGGTACTAAATCAAATGCTAACTACTGACATTTCCCAATTGATTTGTCCAATATGTCACACTTATAATAAAGGACAGTTGGCTCTGGTTAAGCTGTATTGTAGTGATTTTAAAAGAGACTGAGCAGCAGCAGTGTGTTGCTGATAAGCAGTTCCTTTGAGACAAGCCTGGTCATGTACACACTGCCCATAGAGAGCTGCAGAAATATGTCCGCTTACATGAATCTAAATGGCTCTCATTAATCAAAGGCTAATTAACACCAGTGAAAACGGCAGAATGGGAATTGGCTGAAATTGGAAATCTAGCTGTTAAGTGATTTTCAATCCACCAATCGCTCGACAGCACCATAGCTGCTCCTTTGATTTGTGGCTTCTGACCTTTGGATTAAAGGCAGCGTCAGTGTGGCTACAGAGCTGGAGTCACAGTGAGAGAGAGTAATCTGCCTTGATTGGTGTCTCTGCTTTTTTAATTATTATGTTTTGTTAAGTTTTTATTTATGAGTTGTTTGGTGACTTTATTTAATTTTAATATTGATCTAAAATGTCTTGATAAAGATAAAAGTCCAAGAACTGAGAATGAGCAGTCCTGCATCTTCACAGTGGCATTTCACAGTAACAAGAAAAAATTATTTTCATTGTAGGTGCTCTTAATGTTGAAAATAGCTATGACATTTTTAACACTATATGTATGACCTGATTTTTTAAAATAATATCAAGTACAGAGAAGGTGGTGGGTGAAAACCTCAATATTCTGAGCACTAAGATCCTGGACAATAAAGGATTAATCAAACAAGCATGAATCAAAATGCAAATTTGAGTGAGCTAATGATGAGGGAAAACCCTTATAATATAATGTATAACTTATTTACATGGCTCCCTTGATTGTGTAGTTCTGATCAGCATTGAGCTTTGTTATGATATAAACACAAAATCTGGCATTTCAGTTTCTAGCCTATATACAACTTATTTACTATTGAGATAAGCAGCCCTGAGAAAAATCATACAGCCGGAAGGAGGGGTACAATTTAACGGCAGTGCCTGTGGTAGCTTCCTAAGTGAGGAGGATATGACATTGCTGATTTGGAGTGCATTAACATTACAGGTACTTTCATATTTGAATTGAAAGGAACATGAGCACAAACAGGAAGTGAGTCACAGTGACGAAATCAGTGAGACGCCTGTCAGTGTTGGGATTTGTGATGTTGATAAGGCATTCACAATCTCTCACTTTCTGAACGCCACAGTTAGCAGTGAGGTGCAGTCAGATTGCAGCTGCACACCCCAGGTCTCGGAAGCTCTCATTCTCATGCAGGTGGGTCTTATTCTGCATCTCGATCAGTGAAGACTCCAATTAGATTTCTTTAGAAAACTGAAAGTCGCCTTTGAATGCTTTCTCAACATCTGATGGAAGAATATGGGGAAAATACATGTAACTGTGTCTTGATCTATTTTAAAGCAGAGGTCTTTGTGGAAAAGCACTATGCACAAACTAGGGAGGGAGAACAGATTCTCAATCAATAGACGAGCTCTTGGACTTTTAGAGTATTGAGCATGATAGGCAGCCTGCTGCATGTTTGTTTGAGTACATATAGCCATTAGCTCATGTAGCTCGGGCCAAGAGCAGGTCAGTGTTGTACATAATTAGCTCACAGACAGCTTAACCACCATGCACTATGAGTCACACCGAATCACATATCTTAAGTCCAGGAGTAATATCCCAGCTTTTAACCTCTTGTACAAAGTGATGGCAAACAAATTTAAACTGTGAAATGATTTTACTATTATGAGACAATATTCATTATTTTGAGTACAAATAAAGGTGTATTACTCACCTAATACTTATTCTGAGCCATTGCAGTGCTCTAGCTTTCCGACATTGTCAAAAAAGCATGATGCATATTCCATTTTTCTAATGTTTCATGTTGATTTCTGACACAAGAGAGATTACTTCTGAGATTGAAGAGTAAATTATACAGCATTTGATAAATAAAAATAACCTTAGTTAAACAGATATGAAGTACCTTCACATTAGATATGAGTTCTGATCCCAGGGCCTTCTACACAGGCCAGAGGGCCTGGCTTTGTTTGTCCATGACAGCTTGCTCTGTTACTCTATAGCCACCGGGACTCCACACAGGGACACCTAAGACACAGTGATTCACTCTAATATGCCCTGTGGCAAAGACACAAGCTTCAAAGTCAACACACAAGCTGTCCACCACTGCTGTATGAGAGAAATAAACCTGAGTTGTCTTCAGGTATGCTTTGAAAAATCACTTAGTTGTGTTTAATGTAATGTCTGCATAAACAAACCAAATGATTCTGCATCATTCAGGAATATCACAACACACTTGCTTTTTCTTTCTAGTGCTTTTGCTGTAAATCATATGTTCTTTACCCCGCAGGTGAGAAGGTGGACACACATGCAATTATGTTATGTGATATTGTCCCTTCTGTGTAATCAGCAGAGCGTGGCTCTAACACTGCTCTAGATTTAGCTTTTAATCTTAGAAACAGCTCTCACCTTTAGCCTGAGCCAGTGGTAGTAATGGGAGCAGAATGACTGTATTCAGAGGTGAGGTGTGGTAAACACAGCACCCACTGGCATGTGGCCTCCACAATGTTACTCATTCATTTTGGTTTAGACATATTCATGAAGATCCAGAAAATGTATGTATTGCTTTACTATGAGTTTTAAACTCCAGAATCTCTCCAAGAAAATATTTACATATGATATACTTCATGTATTATCACTGTCTTCAAGCAACTAAAATTATGAAATTGCTGCACACTGAAATGTGCTGGTGTGCTGGAACAACCTATGTTGTTCATCAGGCATGAACCAGCTGCAGAGAGCCTCAACGAATAAACATGCTCCCAGTTGTGAGTATTGATATGCAGTCAGAGCAGCATTAGATCAATAGGCAGCTCTCTATCTGAATTTAGCTAGTATGTGTAGGACATGAGCTGCTACATTTCGCACCAGACCAACAGAGATACAGTCAATAAAGACATTTCTGAAGAAAGTTACATTCCCTTTGTGATGTTTTATATGATTATGAAGTCAATATCTTATCTATGCTGTAATATGATTCACAAATGTATCAGCTTCTACAATGCAAAAAACTTACATTTTTAAATAGTGTAAATTTCACTTCACATAAGTTCTCACCATCGATGCACATAGAGATAGTATCATAGTATCAATACTGCACTAAAACTGAATTTCCACAAATTCCAGTTTGCGACTTTAAACAATAGTACATAAAAAAGACTCTGACTTCAAATGCTCGACACTGCTTCATGTTAGAAGAGTGTATATAAAATGCCTTCATTCATTATTGTAACTGCCAGTCAGAGCTTTGCGATTGTTTAATGATTTAGTTTTGATGCTAACTGTAATTTTCCACTAGTGCAGTGCAGCAGTGGAAAGTGGCTATGTGTGTAAATATGTGTCATATCCAGAGAATGATTTTATGCATGCTGATCATGCTATTACTAAATACTGACGAACAACCATTCACTCAGGTCAGATTAGATTGATCATCCTTAATGATGTTTTGTAATACTGGGAGGAAGCTATTCTTTCATCTTGTATGTTTGAGTGGTGCATCTTTGACATGCAGCGGTGAAGTTCTGACTGCTTCTGTGGTGTGTATAAATCAAAACGTATGTTTAGAGGTGATTAATGGTATAGGCCTACAGCGCTGCAGTGGCTGCCAGTGAAGTGAGGTAGAGGAAGTGGGCATAAACAACACAGCTGCCAGGAAGAAAAGAAATGCTCTCGCATCCACATTTCTGGACTGGAGAGAATTAAACTTCAGAACAAAAAGTTAAGACCAAATTTACTGGTAGTGACTGGCTAGGAATGTATCTTAGTGTTGCAGCAAGTATTCAGTTCTATACAAGAACAGCACTCAAGTGAGAACTATAAAGCAAACTGTTGATATGACATCACAAGCTAAGTGAAATGTAGTTACAGATAGTGATATTCAATCAAAGTTCTCTGGCAAGGAAGTGAATGTTTGAATGTTGTAATGAATATTGTTGATGTGATCCAGTAAATGAAATTACCAATTCAAGTCCAGCTGCAGCTGTGATGTTGGTTTTATCAGACATTTGGTGTGGTGGTTTATCTTGTAATTCCATTTAGTGACTGCACAAGGCCGGTAAAGCGGCAATGGCTAATAGACCATGCAGTAACTCTACTATTGAGGGGAAAGTGGCTTTCAGAATTATAGGGATTTCTGTGCAGACACATTTAATAATATAATATTGACAGGCATTGTGACACTGCTTGTCATCACAAGTCAAAAAGCAACTGCAACACTGACTGCATCCAAGTTCTTCTTTTTCATTTGTTTCATGGTGTAAGAAATAAAGCAAATTACTATGGCAGACACCACCCACAGAGCTTGAGAATTGAACTACACTTCCTATTGGCACAAGCAGTACCCACTCTGCTGACATGGCTCTCAAGAATAGATTAGAATGAAGGAAATATGCGCACATTTTACTCCAGACTGCACTGCTTGTCTACAGTCTTTGCTTTGTTAATACCTGAGCATCTGTGCATGTCTGTGGAGCAGTACCAAATGGTTGATTTTAGAATGAAAAAGATCCATTCTATATCCAGTCAAAGAATGCAGCAAAGCAAATATGGTCTCCTTTTGGAAGTTGATGTATGCTTCTCATCTGGTGTATTCAAATGACAGTCTGTTGAAGCCCCCCTCGGGCTTCTGCCTCCACCAAGCGCTCAGTGTGAAATGCTCTTCTACTTTGACTCTCTGTAATAAATGCAGTACAAATGCAGTAAATCCACATGCGCCATGCCATGTTCTTATGATCTCTGGCTCATTCTTTAATTCAGACTTAAGTCAAATTTACCTTCACATATCTCAGTAGCATTGTATTCTCAAATTATATACACAACAGCACAAATTTTCTGTAACAGTTCCATCTCTTTCTGAAAATATATGCATAGGTAAAGGTATGCTTTTAAAATACAGAAAAATATCTGTCTTTATTAACTACCGTCACAATAGTCAGTGGATCAAATACAAAATTTGATTCAGTCCTAAAGAAATGTCTCCGCAACTGTGTGATATATACATTAAATAATAATAAACCTATTACCTAATCCATTTTTAAAAGAGCTCTTGTTCTAGCACAATGAATTGATTTCTGATGCCCATTGTTTTTAAGCAAAATATGGCCATGCAGATTCATTTCCTACTACACTTAATGGTCATGTTGTTGGGAAATGTGTACTTGCCACTGTCTAATGAGTAAACAGTAAAGCTCATTAAAGTACAGTATGAGTGACCCAATCCCACAGCACTAGGGTATAATTGACCTGTGTTTGCTGAGAGATGCCACACTATATATTTGACAAAGCAGGATTTCAAATCAAGGCCAGTTGTGGTCAGCACAAACAAAGTGCTGACACAGAGTTGCCGTGATGTCTGGGGGCTTTATAAAACAATATAGGTTTCCAAATATTATTCAGGTAAATTACTGAACCCTGTGCACACTGTGGTGTAAGTTGCCCCTGAAGCAACACTGAAAGATGGGTCAAATGAGGTGTACAAATTTTAACAAATATTCCTTGCAAATCCCTATCCACACAGCTGAACAAGACAGAAATGTCCTCTTATATGACTCAACCCCTCCCCAACTCAACTCCCATGATAACACTAAGGACAAGATCAGGAGGCATTAATTCAACCAGACTTGACCCAAGCACATTCTATAACTTGTGAAATGTCCTGCCTGATTATAGAATGTATTAGTACTAACATCTCCACTATTTATAGCCATGCATGAGTGAGCAAATATGATAATGGTGTCATAGGTTAGAACCAACATGGCTGCCTCAGCACAAATAATCACAGGCAGGATAATGCTCTCCACGTAGAAAGACATGGTTGTGACATTATGGTCTCAGTGAAAACACTAAAAACAAACAAACATTAAAGCAGTTTAACATGTAATTTGGCTTGATGAGCTACTCTGAACAGGTCATATGTTTACTCAAGCCTATTTGTTTATTCACTACAAGTATTAGACTGTTTACTAACCAATAAGTAGTGACCTGCATGAAACATAATGAAACACTATGACCAGAGAACACCTCCATGACCTGGAAACACTACAGGGCTAAATTGAGCAACACGAGCCTTGCTAGCAGCAGCCAGGTGTGTAGGGCGGATTTGAGACGATGTGGTAAATTGTCCAGGCCCCACTGACTCGAACACCCACCGTGACTAGTGTCCCCATAGTCCGTAAAGAGTGGTGGTTATAAGGCAAGTGTTCACCACACTACCCCACACAGAGGGTTCGAAAACGCTTTTCAAAATTATGTGTGTGATGCTGCGCATGTCAATTAAGTGCACATTACGCAATAGTGGGAGACGTGTGCGCGCTGAGCTCTACTAATCCTTGGCACATAAACATGGTACACGAAATCTGTTTGTAACGCGCGCCGCCTGGCACGGACACAGTGACAAACTTTTGTAACTTACATGTCCCTCATTGTGGTATCGCTGACAGCCCCAAGACTTGCGTGAATGCTTGTGTGGGATCCAGGGTGGACTCCTGGATGCATGCCCTGCTGGGCAAGCCTGCACGTGGCCATGTGCCGCTGGTGTTGCTCTTGGAGGCGTGCGTTGTCCGTGCACAGCTCCGCTACCTGCAGCTCCAGTTCGTCGATGCGCAGCCGCTGCTTGTCCAACATTCCCTGCTGTGTCTCTATGATTTTGTTGAGCTCCTGAAGGTACTCCGTCGCTTTGTTCGGGTTTTCATTTGAGTTATCCATGCTCAACACACCCCGTGTCAACCTGTCAAAACACAGGATATCCACGAGTCAATAGAAGAATCAAAGACCAGCTAGCGCTGCTCTCTGTCCAAGCCACTATTTCAGAGATGCGTGGCTCCGCAGAGCCCACAAAGCTCCGACATGCCCACTTCTCTGTCCACACTCGGCTGTCTGTAGTTCATTCACTGACCGCTCCGAACCACTCTCTGCCGGAGACTGCTCTTCTGTGGCGATGCTGCCGTGGATCCACACGCTCTGCGCGACGCAGCCGCTCCAGAGCAAGTGCGTTAACTCTTTCCGCGCCCAGAGCGCGCTTTGCGTGCGCGTGAGCACGATCGACAGGTATAGCTTAAGGTTAAGGTTAAAGTGCATTTAATGTCTCCTTAGGGGGGATTTGTCCATAATAATAACAATACATAACATTAGCCTACAAAATAACGAGCAACACTGGTGCTTCAAAGATTCAAACTAAATAAAACAAGAAGGTGTTAAAGTAATTTAAAAGGGAAAACAAAAACAAAGTAGGCTAGTTGGAGTGGGCATTTACAACATATTATAAAATGTTTAAAAACAAGAGAAGGCCACACATTTGGCTTTGGTCTGCCAGGGATTCTACAACTTTTTTCCTCCAGTGAGCTACCTTTACAAAACAAAATGCTAGAGAGCTCTCGAGGTCACAAGAAATTGAATATAAGAGCATCGGCAAGCTGGGGTACAGGTATGGCAGTTTATTAGTGCACAGAGTTGGGCATTAAAATTATATATTTTCAATGGTAATAGGTATTTAATTATTCCAATTTTAGTTATGCAGCACAAAACCGTATAATTAAGAAATTCCTCGGCAAGCAAGAAGGGAGTAAAAAGGTCCTGATAGCTTCAGGGCTACAGATACAGAAAAGACAAATGTAATTTTTAAAAATATACAAGTGTCACTTCAGTTGTTCAGATCCTAATATTTTCTCAACGTTTTACTTTACCACTTCTGATTTAGAATGTCTGAGATTATTACATCCCCGCCCCCTTGTGGTGAATGGAAGGTTCGCCTTAACAAAAATGGATTGAACGGTTTTGCACCGAGGGTGAGCAAAGGAGCTCATTATAGGAGACAGAGGGGGATTGTCTGCTACGGATGCTTTGTCTTTATTGTGTGGTCAATTTTGTCTTGATTGCCTTTAATTTAATAATTCCATAATCACTCTACTCAATTAATTTATAAACAGGTGGCATCACAAGCAAAAAAAAAAACAGCATCATTCGCCCACATCATTTGTCCAGTCTTCTTCTCTCATTTCAACATAATTTACAGAATAAAAATCGATAATAAATCTTTATTTATAAAACACTTTTAAAAACAAGCGTTACAAAATGCTGTGCACGCAGCAAAGAACAATAAAAATCGCATCCAGAAAGCATACAAAAACAAACAATGAAAAAAGTAATTCAGTCAATTATAATAAATAAGTTAATAAAATAGAAAGAAGAATAGAAAAATAGAATAAAAATAGATAAGGAATAAAGTCAAGTGAAAACTAGCTAAATGAAGGCCAATCAATAAAAATGAGTCTTAAGAAGTGATGTTAAAAATGATACTGTTAGTGCGAGCCTCCTCCTCAGGCAGGTCATTCCAAAGCCGAGGCGCCCGGACTGAAAAGGCTCGATCAGCCGTTGGACTTTGGACTTTGGAACAGCTAACAGGGACCTGCCTGAGGCTCTAGGGCTGCCGGAGGGCTCGTACAGACTTAAAAGTTATGAGATGTAACTTGGTGCAAGACCTAAACAAGCTTTAAAAATGATCATTAAAAATCTTAAAATCTATTTTAAAAACACACAGGCAGCCAGTGAAGAGAAGCTAAAACAGGGATAATGTTGATGAAACCTTTACACACATTAATACTTCTCATAAACTATTAGGAAAGCTTGTTGGTAAAAGGTCATTTTGACTTCAGTTTTAAACTTAGAACTAGGGATTCTTTTGTCAGACAAGACGTCACTAAACCATCATGTGACACTTCTGGGGAAGGCTGCAAGAAGTAGTTGAGACTTGCAAGGCAGGTAAACAAACTTTCCTGAACAAAAGAAACACTAATTCTGAATCAGAAAAGCTTTAGAGCAGTGTTTCCCAAATATTCTTTAGTCCTGTGCTGCCCCTGACACTTTTAATTATTAGTCGTGTACATTTTACAAAGATGCACTTGCGTACCCTCCAGGTCCGTCTGCATAACGTACCACAGTTTGGGAACCACTGCTTTCGCGCACTAATGTGTCATGTACCACCTGAATTTTATATGTTCAAGTGGAAAGATCCCATAATACTGCTGTCAACAAAGGCAAGAATATTGATTTTCTCTGTAGCTATTGAACATCTTTAAATACACAATAGATGACAGGCATGCAGAATACAATGCAGTGAAAACGTATGAATCTGCTCCTTGCTGGCTGACGTGGCAATTTTGCAATGCCTGATCCTTCTGTTGAATACTAAATTTGCTCAATGTCTGTTCAATATGCCCTTCATCAGCATGCACCTATAGTGTAGTCCAGAAACGTGCTTTCTGAAATATCACTACTATCATCACTGTATCAATTTACTTTATTTCTTTAAACATGTCCTATTCTAAAAGCTAGTGTCCTTTGAAAACTGACTGGATCTTTTTAAGGACTCACATTTACTCGCTCCAATTTAAGGTTTATAATTCACTAAAGTCATGCATGGATTTTGACAATGAGAGGTGGATAAAGACATATTCAAGAGCTAGAGAGTCAGCAGCATGTCCATGCATTTAGAAGAACAAACATGCAAACCCAATAAACCAGCAGGATTACCATGGATTGGGTCCAGTGTTTTTCTACTGTAGTTGTTTTATCTTATATCATGCTTAGAGCCCTTCACTGTGCCATAAAGAGGCTGCTGTAATGACTTATAAAGTAATAATAATCTTGCCTGATGAGCAGCAGTGTTCAAAGGAAGAAATTCTGCATTTGCTCACATGCAATTTCCAGTCTTGGTAGCGAGTAGATGGAAATTGTATCAGAGGTGAAAGCATTGCTTGGCAAATAAACTGACCTGTTTTTGAAAAAGCTCCACAAATGCAAGAGTGACTTAAAGCTATGTTTTCAAAGCCACGTTCTGGGACCTGCATAATGAAAAAGCAAGAGAATAAATGCTACACTTGAAAGCCGTCAGATATGTCTTTGCATAATGAAACTTTGTAGTTGAGCACACATCTCTCTGAGGCAACTATTAAAAATAAATCAAAACAAGTGTGACTTCCTACAAAACACAAACATAGCAACAAACGAATTGGATAGAGCAAAAGGCTGAATATTCAATTTTTGATTGTTAAATTTTCCTCCTGTTTCTCCATCAAAATATAACCTACTATGCGGCCCAGTCCTCCAGCTATAGGTATTCGATTAACATTCTGGTTCCAGTGAAATATCCCTGAGCGCGGCACTGTGGCCACCTGACCATCAGCCATTCCTGGTTGAATGCAAGAGCATATGGAATCCCTCAAATGGCATGGGCAGATTAGATGTAATAGGGGACACTTTTGGTGGTAGAGGATAAAGCTGAGGAGATTAGAGATGGACTACGACAGGATGCAAAGGAGATGTGGAGGAGGTGGGATGCAGAATGAAGTGAAAGAAAGCCATCTGCATTGAGGGGCTGGAGCAGACTGGATGATGACTGGGTGCAGAGGAGGTGCAGAGGACGTGCAGTGTGCGCAGGGGAGGAATAGTTTACGTTTGATTCAATTTGTAGTGCAAGTCTAGAATAAGCCATTTCCTTTCAAATATGCTAATTAGGAACATCATTGGTTTGCATTTAGGGTACTCTCCAGTGGAGAAGATTTTACATCTATTCATACTATTATGTTATAAAATGATTGCATTATATATTTGCTTACAAATAGGCTGAATAAATAGACTGTTTAGATTGACATGTTTAGCCCCAAAGACATGCAAAAGGACAAAGACCAAAAGGCTTACTTCTACCAAGGGACAGCTTCTTAATATCCTACAGGCTATCCACACACACTTCTGATCTCTTTGCGAGATTAAAACAGTCCCAGTGCCTTTTAATAATCTACAGATTAGGAATGGATTTATGTCAGATTAGATGGCTCATCATAAATCTTGTCCAGCAACTGAATTTAAGAACATACTATTTTGATGCTTACCTTAAGCTAACAATGAGCGCAGGCTTGAGTTACCAACATAAATTTGCACGCACAATAAATGAACATGTTGCATAAATTTGCATATTAATGAGCATTTAAAATACAATATAAACTGTTGTTACTACAATATCAATATGCAATAGGCCGAAGCCTGTTCTGCAATATAAATATGCAGTTATTACTGCAGTAACACAATGTGGACCCCGTAAGGCATGGCACAATATTGAAATTTGGGATTTACGATTTAACAGTTAATACTAATTATTAAAGTTGCTGGATGTTATGACATGAAACCTATTCCCCCCCCCCACTGTCCGCCCTCACCTCGCCTTTGTTTAGGCTCTTCCAGCCCGCATCTCATTTCTCTTTCCTTGCTACCTTCTCCTTAGTTCTTCTTATCATTTCTTCATTTTCTGCTGTCAATCAAATGCACCATATAAAGTGGTGTCCTTAAGCTCAGAGGAGACAAGTGAAGGAAACCACTGAGGAAACATGACGATAGTTCAGGAGGCAGACATAAGATAAAATAATGCAGAAGTGGGTCTCAACATGAGGAGTTTGTATTGTTGCAAGTACACAAGTACAGAGACAGCACCAAAGGACACAATTCTCAATTTGACTTTAAAACAAATTTTAAAAATGTATGTTTAAAAACTTTTATCTGAAACCAAAGATGTTGGTCTGACGTTCATTGAAATGTCCTAGAATAATAATATAAAATAGTCCTCACTAAAGGGGCACTTTGGTCCAAACCTGCGCTCGAGGAAAGGCTGTCCCATTCACCATCAGCTTGTGTCTTCTCTTGCCTCTCGCCTCTGCTCCTTTTTCCTCGCTCTGTCTCCTCTGTGGCCAGGACTTCCCAGTCACAAACAATAGAAGAGAGGAATCAAGGAGAAAGGATGTGATGAAAAAGAAATGAGACACGGCTCTGTGCTCTCTGGTCTTCTTCTTTCAGGTCAACTTTAGGCTGGCACACTAACAGATTGAAGCTATATATGATGTGAACATGTTTAGGTAATGTTTTTGGAATTTCAAATCAAAATCTTACAGTTCCTTTAAGTGAGGTGACATCAGTTGATTCATTCTCCTTCTGACCCTATCTCAGACTCATTATAGAAGTACAAGATATGACACTTACACTTTAACATTGTCTCCCTTTAAGCCTAATGCATCTCAAGAGGATACTTTCTTTTATATGGGCCTTAATGAGAACTTCCTCTAGTGTTTTTTTTTTGTTTACCCACCTATAAAAGCTGGCAAGATGGATGTCTCATTTGTAACAGAGGCTATTCAGCTATTCAGGTGAACTGACAAAAACCTGTAATTGTGGGAGATCACTGTGTAATGGTTCTGCAGAGATCTATTGGGGTTTATGAGCCCAAAGATATAAGACATGGAACACGATTACTCTGTAAAAGTAAGCAACATTCAGATCCATACTTCAGTGACCATTTTTTGAAGTAAACTAAACTCTATTTGCTAAGAAGGTATTATATTAATGCAAATGTTGTGATGATGATCAAGGAGCAGAAACAGTTTGTGTGTTTTCAATTCACTGTACACAGCTTAATATTTTGACACTTTAAAGTGGTCTTGGTACAAGCTCTATGTTACTCTCTTCAAACAAAAATACAGTTAATGTTTTTAACAGCATTTTACTTTGCTGAGAGTACTTTTAAGAAATTACATGTTGTAGGCTATTCAGAATATAGTAGACATCATGTGTACTACAGTATATTACAAACATTATTGAACTGTGTGTTCAATAATGTTAAAAAAACAAAAAAAAAAAACAATCAGAAAAATGTGATCCGGTTTGAACTAATCACTATAAAGAGCTATTGATAAGAACCACTCAGTCATGAACATCACATTTCTAATTGGATTCAATTAGAATCCTTTAACTCATGGAGCAAACTGATGACTGTTGTGCAGTGAGTTCTCTGAACTATGTTAGCATATTCCTGATTATGATTAATTTAAATAACAAATTAGCTTTTCAACCCAGTTCAATTATTATTATGTAAAAAAGGTTGCTTAATACTGCATTTAGAGACACAAAAGAACAGTGTTGCTATAAATAAACCCCAATGAATTACACAGTACATATCAGTGTTGAGTAACACCTTATTTTCATGATAGAATGCAACATACAAGGCACTGCTACAAATAATATCAAGTGTCAGGGCGTGTAAACTCTGTTTGTGGTTCTCTTCCCACCAATGACAATGAAGCACACACCCCATCTTATCTGATCTCAAAAGCTAAGCAGGGTTGGGTTTGGTTAGTCTGGTTAATTTGGTTGGTGTAGTTGAGCAGCAATGGCTCTTTCAAAGTGCATACTGTCTTTGTGTCCTTGGGCAAGACACTTCACCCTCTTTCACTGCTGTAGTTATGAAATACACATAATAAAATATAAAAGAGTGTTTATTGCTTGCAGAAATCTACAGAAATTAGACTAATTATTCTGAATGACCGGTTAAGCTCTACTTGAGGGTAGTTTGATAAGATGGAGACATCTCAATTGACATTTACCTGAAACTTTATATCCTGTAGTCATTGGATCAGAGAAAGAAAGGCTTTGGTTTTGAACATGATGAAAACATGTTTGATCCTTGAGTTTCAATGATGTGAAAGAGAGGTCTAGCTCGGAGCCCACACTTCGGACACATTACCATAAAGGGCAGTAGTCACAGTGGTCCCTCTCTCTGTTCTTTGATGCCTGTGTGATTAGAATTTCATTCCACAGAATAGTCTGGTTTCAGAATGAACAATAGTTTTGGGTTAGTTTTTTGACCCAAAACTATTGTTCACTACGAAACCAGATTCCTCTGTGGCATGAAATTCTAATCACAGAGACTTCAAAGAACCATCAGTGTGGAGGACTGGCTGATTGACATCTTAAAATTGTGTCGGAATATTTTACAACTTAACCTAATGTGTGTGTGTGTATATATATATTTTTTTAAATAATACTATTTAAAAAAATGACTAAGAGCTTACTTACATCACTTTAAATACTGTTGGACATGACTCCTGTCTTGTACATACATGGAATTATAGCTGGTTACCACCCGATAACATAGAGCAGTGGCCTTCATAGAAAGTCAGTCAAAGGCAGGCATGTCCAAAGTACGGCTCGTGGGCCAAATGCGGCCCTTGAACAAATTTTTCTTGGCCCTCAGGCTTCCAGGTGACCAAATGACCTTACATCAATTTAAAAATCTACTTTGATAAAGCTAATATTGACTATTTAGTGCGTGGTTTTAAGAATCTTAGCATGAATAAAGACTGATGGCTCATTCTAATGTGTTAAACATGCAAGTATTTAAATTATTCACTGTACTGAGCACCAGTCTATGGCCCTCGATTAGCCCTCTGCTTGGTCTGTGTTTAGACATGTGACCCTTGATGAAAAAAGTTTGGACACTCCTGGTCTAAGGTCTTATTTACATCCAATTCATACAATAGTATAAATATATAATAGTATAATATAATTACTCTGTAAGTTAATTTGCACTGTTTATTGTTATTTGCAAATTTGTGGGTGAATTAAAGTGAACCTAAGCTCTGAAATTAAAAAACATCCCCTTCTCTTACACAGCGTGTCCAGGGTTAGTTGATTATAGTGCCCTCCCAAGATCCTCACTCAATCTGTGTTTTGACAAGAGCAGAACAAATGAAAGCAAGGAATATAGCAGATTTTCAGCTGATGGAGAACAGTAAAATGACCATGAGCATTCTGTTCATTAGCATTCCCATAAGTGGCTGGTTTCACCACATCATATTCAGCAGACATTTTCTAGAGATAAAGAAATTACATGATCTTGTTTGATCACATTTGTGGTTGTTTACGTTAACCTTTAACTTTTCTGTTAAAGGACTCTTGTTTACATTTTTTTTTTTTTCAAACTCTAAGACACATTTTGCAACAAATACAAATGTATCATGAATGATCATTTTAATGTAAACAAATACAAGACCTCACTGTGTGTCTGTAAACAGCTTATTCAGCATGTTGTAGTCCGGAGCATGTGGAGAGTGACTCCGCTCCACACACAGAGCTCCTCATCTGTCACACTATGGGCTCCCTACATAAACACATCAATCACACTAGCACGTCCTGAGCTAACCGTTCACTGACTGATGGATGGAACAGGCCCGTTAGCATAGCGCTGAGCACATTATGGATTATTGTGAACACCGGCAGCTCAGCCCAAAAGCACCAGCCTACTTCATTATGACTGCTGCCATTGATTCTCATTGTGGATTGTCCTCAGAATGTGTACTGCAACATCCACACAGAATAAGACAATATAGCCTTGATACACTGTGCCTAGACTTAGGCTTTTCATACAGCAGAAAAAAATGTAATAGGCACAGATACAACATTTATAGGTTTATTATTTTGTAGAAAAAGATTGGCGAGGGAGTAAAATACATTCACCAAGTTGTTAGAACTGAACCGAAAACACCAAGGTAGACATTTCAGGTCCACTTCTGCATCTTTACCACTAGGTTTGAGGCCTGTAATAAAGTGTGGAATAACTACCATAAGCAGCAAAGGGAAATGATTTATTAGAGAGTAACAAAAAGCGCAGAAGCACATTGCCTATCACTTCAATTTACCATAATCTACAAAAGTGCCTTAAACAATGAGAAAGTGCAGCTCTGGTTAATTGTGAGTGTGGTTAAATATGAGAGCCATTCATATCTGTGGCTGGTTCTGCCTCTGGCCATGATGTGGGACATGTGTCTTCTTCTGCGTGTAATAGTTCATGTTGAATGAACCATTAACCACGATGAGCTGATTAAAATGATTGGGTTCCTTCTGGAAATATGACTAGACTTGGCCCAGGGTTAAATTGAGATGGGATCTATTCTTCACATCTATTAAACCTGGGATGTGCCAGTTGGGTATGCTTTCATAATGATTACATCAAGCATATTTTAACTGCCAATAGTGTTAAAATGGTTACCTGTTTTCTTTGTTGTCATAGTAATAAAGTATAGTGTATCTATAGAGCTCAAAGGACAAGCAAAAGTGCTGCCTTCTGATGTTATATAATTTCCATAAAGATTACAGTTCTCGCAGGACCTGAAAACATTTGTGGTTGCTCCAGGAACAGTTTTGAAAACTGAATAAAACATGATTAACATGAGTAGAAATAGCCCACATGTCCTACCAAAAAACTGCTGTCCATTAATGATGGATGGATGGAACCAGGCATCAATAGGCCCCACCACAATTTGTCATACTTTTAAGTGCACAATTCCCCAAACTGCCCCTCAAACACATACTGGTCTTGTATCTTTCAACTGAACCAGCGTGGTCCCTGAGTGTGTCTGGCGCTGTGTGAGTCACTGTCAGATATGGCAGTGTGACAGCGCAGTAAGGACCATGTGGTGGGTCCAGCTCTGCTCCTCTTGGCAGGGCCCATGGGCTGTGAGGAGCAGTGGCCACAGAAACAGGCTGGACACAATTCACAAGCCCCAGGAGTTCTGACAAGGCATCACAATGAAAAGCAACTGAGAGACTATAAATAGCCTTTTGCACTTTGGACAGCAATATCCTAACCCTACAAGGCTGGCCATGTTATATTTGATAGATATTTTTTTCTGAGATCCCTTAATATAAACAAAAATGTTACTCTGGTGTTCACTATTTGATACTTGTCTTTGGACCCTGAAGCATAATTTTTGTACTGCAATCACTCTGACATGTCACGTGGTCAAATCCAAAATGACAACACTACTACTTGCCTCAAGAAGGCTGGGTGAAAGAGAATTATATATTTTTGTCTATGGAGCCTAACCCATGAAGTATGCATCATAAAATTCATGCTGAAGTGTTTATATTGCCCTTTAAGAGAATGAAAAAATTAATAAAATTATGGCATAAATATTTTTGTTGTTTGTGTCATATTTCATGAAATTTGGGCAAAAATGTTTTACTAGTACCTTTCACAGTCTGACCTATTTCGACTGGATTAGGTTTAGCGTTGACTAGTCCAGAGTCCAGACTTGGTTTGGACCACAGATTATGGAAGTTATATAGACTGTAAGGTCTATGATTGAAATGCTTCTAACTGGTCCAGACTGGTGTGTAGACCTACTGAGTTCAGACAGGTCCAAAATGAGATTTGGACTGATCAACACCACTTCTGAATTGTTCAGACTGGGACTGGTGATGTTTTTTATATTATTAATAATACAAGATGTTGTGTCTCAATAACTTAGTAGAACAAGCATCAAGGGATTTCAAACTTGTGGTTAAGTCTTGTGGTGTGATGTCTGGCTAAAAGAGACTAAAGCCTTTTAGTTACTTTATTTTCTGTCAAGATGCCACTTCTTCTTTTACCTAAAGCAGATAACAAGATTGAAATGATCTTCGTTTTGCAGATCATAGGCGTTCTTTAATTCGATTTTTGTGCATCCATGAGCGCATGTCACGGACTACGTACGCTGTAACTTACGCATTTTACGTAGCGCAAAGCCAAAGGAGAGAAGCTGCGCTGACACAGTATGGGTGCTGAATGACGAAAGATAGGGCATAGAGCACCGTGTTAACGGAATATTTGACACTGGTGTCAACGATAGGGCGCATTTCAGGTTTCTCAGATGCAGATTGTCGCAGTTGGGTCCAGTGCCAGGCCAGCTCACTGACGTGCGTCATACAGCCGACACTAGCAGGTGAGTGCGTTGCGTCGTTTTCAGTTGGAGCCTCTCTATCTCTGTAAACACTCCTATCGTGTCTAATCTTGTATTTTGCAAAACTATACATTGCTTTAGTATGTTCGCCAGTGTAAAGTCAGCTTTCCATGTCTCGATTAGTTGAAAATTGCTGGTTTGCTCGCTGACTGTTCCTGTATGTTTCCTTTGGACTTGTGACTGCGCATGCGGGGGCGGGACCCTGGTTTATGCCACTGACGTACGTAAGGATTCTAGTAGTGGGTTTGCAGTTGCTTTAAAGCTTTATTTTGATGAATAATGGTAGGCTGCTTTATTTATTTATTTATTTATTTTGTCCGTGTGTATAAAATGTATCCAACTGTATATTTAGGTACAAGCTGTACGTGTTTCAGAATAAGTAAGCGACATAATTAAAGGTTGTTTGTTTATTATTTACAGATGCCATAAGTAGCAATGCCTGAAAAACATGTCTTGCAAGAAAGATAATGAAGGAGAAGGAAGGTAAGTGAATCCAAATGTCAAGCAAATCTGTAATTGTAATGCCTTACCGCTGTTTTGCACTGAACGCACTGTCTTTGTGCTTGCAGCCCACACCACACTGATTTGTATGGATTTACTCCAAAAACAAGTCTACCCATTGTATATCACTCAGACTACAACATCACCTTTATGGGTATGGAAAAACTGCACCCTTTTGATGCAGGGAAATGGGGCAAAGTCATTCACTTCTTAAAAGGTAAATCACTAAATTGTGAGACACAAGTTTTTGTGTCGGGTTTAAAAAATTATGTTCCACTTTATAAACACTGAGTAGGCTTAATATAATTAACTTCCAGACAGAATGTAAATGCCCAATTGCTGAGCCTATTGACATAATAATATTTGAAAAAATACTGTATGTAGGCTAAATAGTCTATAGATATACACAGGCTACACAGACTCCAGTACAACAAGACACTGTACAGAGTTATGGAGGTGTAATTGTAGTGGCAAACAGTGCTAGCAGCCCATCAGTCTGTGTGATAAATACCATTTAATTACTTGCAGTAATGCTTTTAAGGGTTGTGCTCTATAAAATAGCACACCCTTAATGTATTGTTTAGAATTATATGTGGTTATGTATGAACAAAACCTATTGCATCTTCTTCAACTTTCCATCAGTAAATTAACTGTAGTACAGTGCAGTACAGTGTGAGTAAGCTGGAAAAGAGAGGAGCTCACAGTTGGTTCAAGGAGAGCACTGCCTGGCACCACTTGGGGCCGCTGTCAAGTCTCACTCTGAAAGCTGTTTTCTGCATAAAAGCCTACTGATTTCTGCAAGCTATTTGAAGTTAACAGTAAATAAATATTTAATATAGTGCTGAGTGAGCTCTTGTTATAACTGGAGGAAATTGATGATTTTGCAAATCAAATGTATACTTCTACTGGCCTTAATGTTATCTGAGTGCTTTTTAGCTTCTGTATGGCTCTTATGCCTACTTTCTGAATTTGTTACTTTTAAACCCACAGGCCACATAGTGTAACATATGTATTTGTAGTACAACATAACACTTTGATTTCTGTTTTAGAGGAACAGTTCATCACTGATGAGAGCATTGTGGAAGCCCGTGAAGCCACTGAGGAGGACCTGCTGGTGGCCCATACTAAACGCTACCTCAGCAGACTGAAGGTAAGCCTGGAAGACAATGCAGTTGATTGTACACACTGTACATCTACACTGTCTGGCCAAAAATAATCCTGAATGCTGTCAATGTAATTTTAAAATATGCCCATGCCATCTAGGAAGTACATAATCCACAGATTCATGTACTCACATAGTCTGACCTACTGCATTAGGTAATTAACCCAATTGGGGATCCTTTGTATTTTTGTTTAGTTAAACAGCTAAATGTTTTCTCGTGAGGCACTGTAGAAGAGTTGTAGTATATTGAATTATTATTAATTAGTCACATACAATACTTTAGATGGACAGATAAAAATTGACAATGTTATGGCCCCAGGCCTTGGATTGTCATTTGTTCTGGGTGTTCTAAATAAGTTTGCTGACACACCTGGATTCCTGCTGTGGGAGTCCTCGTGTGATTGGTGGGGCATGTCGACGCCCACCTCACCTGCAGCCACCCCCCCCTATTTAAGGAGATTACCAGCACCTGTTCGGGGCTGCTGGCCTTGGTGGCCAGTATGCTGTTTTGTTTCGTGTGTGTGTAGTTTAGTTTAGTTCTGTTTTGTGCCTTTTTGATTTGGTCACTCGATTCTGTTTGTGGATTTATGTGGTTTAATTTGGGGAACTTGTGTTTTGGTTTAATGTGTTTTACCACTTGTTTTTTTGTAAGCCTGCGTGACCCCTTTTGTGGCACAAAACTCTGTTTATTTTGTTGTTCTGTTTCTTAGTTTAGGTTATTTTCTGTATATTTTTAGTCTTTTGTTCATTTACCTTTACATTCCTGTTAATTAAACATTATTTAATTTATTCCATTTTACATCTTGGTTTTTATTTTTGTTACTTATGTTAATTATTTTTTTAGACAAACCTAACCCAAAGTCTATATGATGTAAAGTTATACTAAATATTTTTTAATAACTTTTAAGTCCTACTCCTGTATGAACAATGTTTGTTTACTTTTTCTGTTTCAGTGGTCCTTTGTGGTAGCAACAATCACAGAAATCCCTCCCCTTATATTCCTACCTAATTTCCTGGTTCAGCGCAAGGTTTTAAAGCCTCTACGGACACAGACAGGAGGGACCATAATGGTAAGGCAGTTGATTACAATACTAATATTTGTTATTTGCCATCACTCATGCATCTCAACATTGCAGCTACTGTCTGTGTTTTTTGCCTCATTTAAACAACTTCACACTGTACCTATAAAAGACAACCATGGCATTTTATAAGGTCTGGAATTGTAGTCTGGGTGCCAGACTGGTTCTCTCTGTATCCAAAATATTTCTCAGTCTTGTCACCACCTCCTCCTCTGTGTCCATCCATCCATTTTCTTCCACATTATCCGGAGCCGGGTTTTGGAGGCAGCAGCCTAAGTAGAGATACCCAGACTTCCTCTCCACACACACTTCCTCCAGTTCTTTCGAGGGAATCCCGAGGCCAGCCAAGAGACATTGTTATGACCTCTGGGTACCTGAAAGGACAAAATTGTGAATACATATAAGCAACCATGTTGTTTTAATATGGAAAAGACCAAGACCTTGACTGGCTAATCCACCTGTCAGTTACTCATCTGAACTCAGGGAAACCAGACTACATGTCATTGTATTCAAGTATTAAAGAAACCAGTCCATATAATCATACATTTTCTATACATTATATTGAGCTGCAAAGTATGAAATTCTAATGCTATGTCTAAATGCAGTTCAAAAGGCCTGATTAATGCATATATAGTACAGTAAAGCCTCAGCGCTGCATACCTTTCCCCAGTTCTGTGTTTTTTATGTCTTAAAGTTAAATGTTAAACGTTTTCTCCACAAACTTTATATTTGCTGCTTTGTCGCTTACTTCATCTCCTGTGAAAAATTGCTGTGACAGAAGCAATCCATTACAAGGCCCAACTCCAGCATGACATTTACTACTAGTAAGTCAAGCACAACAAATACAAATGTTTGTTTAACCTTTTGATTCCTCTACTATGGATTTCCATTACACAGTATTAACCAAGTGATTCAATCATCCAAAAGTGACCTTTTTATCAAGTTTTTATGCAGATGTGATGTCTTTTTACAATTAATATTTTAATTGTCTAGGACAATGCGACAAGTAATTTACAAATCTTGCATTCTGATGATACTGTACTGTCAAACCACCCAGGGAGTGTAAAAGATATTTGTAAAGGGACATTCTTTACACAGTAATGAACCAATATTATACCAAATGACAGCTGCTTGCTGTGAATGGGATGATTATCATACTTTAAATTTGATGTTGTTTACCACTTGTTTTCATACAACAAAACAGAGTGAAGTCATGAACATACTGTGTTCATGCGTATGCTAATCTCCCTTATTTATCATCTGTCGGTGAGGTATATTGATATTTGCAGTCAGTCTCAACCCCACGTTTGCTCTCCCCAGCCTTACACAACATCACGTTGAGTGAGTCAATCTTGAAGCACCATGAAAGGAGCAGCTGTCACTTTTCAGGGATTGTCTTCTAACCTTGAATGTAGCGCACACAGCACAGCCACTCCACTAATGGTCTTCCTGATTACGTGGGCTCATCAATCGCACAGAAAACTTTTTTTTTTTCCTGTGAAGTGTATTAATCCTCCAGTACCTAGAGGAGATAAGAGAGACCAATAAAATAAGCAACTTTATATGCAGGGCCATGCACAGCAGGATTAGACTAATGAACCTATTCTACAAAAAAGACAGTACATGCATTATGTCTCTAAGAACTGCATGAATAAGATGTTAAATTGGTTATACACAGCCAGGTAAGATGAGAAATAACTGTCTTTCATGCCCATTATCATACATTGTCTTGGATAAATATAGCAAAAGAATTGACACAATCTTGATTAATGTGTGTGCATGTGTTATGGGTTTCCATTAACATTTCACATGTCTGCTCTGGTTAATTTTCTTTATTTTGAATATGAATACAATATCATATGACAATTCAGTCACTAGAACATAGCAAACTTCTGAATATATCAAAATAACAAACTGACAATAATAACTGACAGATGCTACAAAACGTCCAACTTTTGAGTACCACAAAAATATCACATCCTTATCTCATTAAGTGTGTGATTGTTTTTTTAAGGCATGAATACAGTTCAGGTATTTTATGTTCTAATCCTAATTAAGCACATTTTTAAGCCCAGGTAGATTGCATTTGTACATTTTAAGTTTTGTTTTTTATCTTGGAGGACTGGATGATATATTTGTACAGTTTAAGTTTTGATTTTTGTCTTGCAGGCGGGGAAACTGGCTGTTGAACGAGGATGGGCCATAAACGTGGGTATGTTTTAGACACTTTGAAAGCCTAAAAGTACATTTCATTATACAAATTTTCTCCATATGGCCCAGTCTGTAGAGAGTGCTCATTAGACATATACAAGATAATAAAGGAGTAATAAAGGTTATAAAGGTATAACACTGGTAATAAAGATTTGTTGACCATCATACATGTGTAATAAGTGTAAAATGTGTATAAGGTAAGAATAATGAACCAGTTAAAATAGGGATATTAAATCAGTTAAAATAGAGGTAACTTGGTAGATCAACTGAAACAAGATTGAAAAGAATAACAGAATGGGACACTGCCTGTTTGACAGTCATTTTATCTTT
This sequence comes from Boleophthalmus pectinirostris, assembly GCF_026225935.1. Lineage (NCBI taxonomy): Eukaryota > Metazoa > Chordata > Actinopteri > Gobiiformes > Gobiidae > Boleophthalmus > Boleophthalmus pectinirostris. The sequence continues at coordinate 39,472,262 of NW_026571299.1, read as the reverse complement.
ATCACTAATGGTACACATCACATTTATAACCTTAACTCTCCCTTAATTTTTACTAATGTTTTATTACAGATGATTCAGTCTTATAACAGATGGTATTTATATGTGTTTAATGACCTGTACTTAAGTCCTACCGGCCTATATTCCTTTGCTTCCCCGGTGTTCATCATTACCACTTACAGCATGTACTTGTCAATTAATAAGATAGATAGAATGTAAATAGCAATATGTCCTGCTTTCTGTATGCAAAACGGGTCATAAAGAGTCATACAGGTTATATGTAAACTCTTAAATTAATAATACTTTTATGTCTTAAGTGTAATAATAGAACATGGGACTTTTTTGCTATTTCATATGAATAGCTATAAACTGAATGAAAGCCCGCTGGAAAGAGGAATGTATCCTGATATTACGGCTATGGCATGTTTGTGAGATGAGTGGACTTATTGTGCGTATCTGTGGTTTTTGAAGGAGGGGGTTTCCACCATTGTTCTGGAGATAGAGGAGGGGGCTTCTGTGCCTACGCTGACATCACTCTAGCCATCAAGGTAAGAATGATGCTCTCAATAAGAAGTAAGTTCACCATTGTTGTTATACCACATAAAATCATGCATTACACACACATTTGGAACAGCAACGTGGTATGCATTGATGTTATTGATGGCCATTGTCTTCTAGAATCTGATGGAAGAAATGGATGACACTGTAGAGATTCTGAAACTTTTGGGTCTGCATCAGCCAACAATAACAAAAAACTATTTTTTGACAGATCAAAACAGATCCAACACACCGGATACATGATAACACTAACACACTCCTCACCTGTCTCCTCCATGTTCTTCTTTCTCTTACATATGTGTACCTAGCATGTATGCAAACTGCATGTTTTATTTAAACATAGTTGCTGTGAGTAACAGCACAGTGTCCTCAGAATGATGTGAGCTTCTTGGTGAATATGCCTCATCAGGAGTCTGTATGCTGGTGGTTTTACTGCTCCTGGGCTCACTGGTTGCTGGGAAACGAGAGGATGGAGCGGCTGTTTACATCATCCTGACATTTGCTGTGTTTTACATGTAGTGCAGATGGTTGATGTCATTTTTATTTGAAACTTTGAAATACAGATGCTATTCTTGTAGACCTAATTAAATTGGATCACTCAGGTATTTAATTATGCATCTGCCAGCCTTATAAATATTACACAATCTGATTCTGAAATGGTTTATGAAAAGTTTTTCCTCAGAGTATAAATAGTGATTGTGATAAAGCCATGTTCTCTTTTATCAAATAGTTTCTGTTTGAGAGAGTTGAAGGCATCTCCACAGCTACCATCATCGATCTGGATGCTCATCAGGTGAGCCGATACTATTGCTTAGACTGACGATGAAAAGATAAACCCCTTTACCGCTGCACCGATCAATGTGGCTCCCTGCGGGCTAAATTGGCCTTTATTGTCGTATTCAGTGGAATGTATCTGAAATATTTCTGCTGGCCACAGCAGAGGGTCTCTCCGCTCTGGAACATATTGGTCTAACACCAGGGGTAAGAACTGTACCAGCACACTGCTTTAATGGACCAGTCATGACTTCATTTGGATGGATAGTATTATCTAAATACCAAGATGGAAAGAAAAATTATACAACATTTATTAGTAATTTAAATATTTTTTTAACAGACTGACGGTTATATTTTTAACACTAAAATACAGCTTAATAGTAATTTGAAAGTTTGTAAATAGATATTTTCCAGTACAATTGGCCTTGTACTTGTGTAATCAGGTCACAGTGTGGACTGAGCTCACCTCGGCTCTAAAGACGAATGACTCACCACTTTCTCAAACTGCTTTCTCACACTTTTGTCTTTATGTATGGCCAACATAATGATTTTTCCTGGACCAATTAGCCTGAGGACTGTGTTAACATTGATACAGTCTCAAGGCTATGCAGGCAGGCAATACAGCTTTTTTCATGTTGGTAATGATGCACCTCCACCTATTGACACAAGCAGGCGATTGATACACATGCTGAGTAAATAATTCATGAAGCTGTTTAAAAAGGCAAATCAGCATGAGAACCTGGGCACTGGGCCTTAAGTGCCCCTCTCAGCACATCATTAGCTGGCTCAACTATTGGGGTCTGCAGTAAAATTCTAATCACAGCTCTGAAACATGATGCCTAAAGAGCACTTACCTCCACAGGGAGATTGTGGTTGAAACTGCAATGTTTTATTCACTCCATTTCAGGTGGACCTCCAGGGATTGAGCAATTTTGTCAAAATTTTAAAAAATTATTTTAAGAAAACATTATACAAACTAATAATAATGTACAGTAATCTAATACTTCACATTAACACAACTACACACATTTACCACAATGGTCTAAATATTGTAGTAATTCATGTATTATAGGTTTTAAAAGAAAGCACGATATACATTTTGAAATCATTACCACATCAATTCAAAACTCATCTCCTTCTATATGTGTGAATTTTTTTTATTGTCTAGAGAAGAAATATTGACACACAAGACAGATTAAGCATATGAACTGCAGCAGTGTCTATCTGATGATGAGCAGTGCTGTTTTATTTGTACTTTTTACATCTTGTGCCATTTTTCTCTGTGACCTTCCTGTCATTTAGACGATGCATTGTTTAGTGCTGATTTATTGTGTAATATTTAATATATCTGTCCAAACTTGCGAAGGGAAGATATTTGTTTTAGAAAAAAAGCACCAGTGACTGCTTTGGGCCGACAATAACAAATGGCAGTGAAACATGGTGCTGTGTGCAGCCGAGGATAAGACTAATACAACTCTTGCTCTGGAGCTCCAGCAGAGAACCAACTGATTTATTATAGAATCTCAGAGCCTTCTCAGGGCATCTACTGCTCATTTAGCCTGTGCTGAATCAAATAATTGTGTTTTATAGCAAGTTTGTCATTTTAAAAGTGCTGCAAATTTTGGCAGCTAAGTGAAGCAGAGAAGCAATTACCTTTAAAAGTGCATTGTGTAACTTTTCTGGTGGAGGGTCTGTAAGATGCTTTTCTCCATGGAAATGTTACTGCTTTGTCTGGAATGTTTCACAGTAAACTTTTCTATCTTCATGGAGATCAAACCCGATCAAATTACAGGTCAGATCTGTAGCGAGGCAACCCCATCCACAGAATGCCTGTTTTTCTATGTTTGAACTATAAAAAACACCTGCAATTGAAGAAATGTAAGGAAATGTAAATAGCTGTTTAATGTCATAGTGTGGAACATTCCAGGCAGAGCAATGACATTTCCGTTTAATCAATAAATATTAAATTTGTTGACCCCTCAAATGTATATATTCTGCTGATTCGTTGAATTCATTGACTGTTGTACTTTTTAGGGAAATGGACATGAGCGGGACTTCCTGGATGATCAGCGCGTATTCATCATGGACATGTACAACCGCCACATCTATCCACGTGATGGATATGCCAAAAGTAAGATTTGATTACACACATCATTGTTTTACTTTTGCTTTCCTTTATATGTAACAATACAACTAAAGTTAATTAATGATCAGGGATAATCATTATACAAAATATAACTAATTATATTACAGCCAAGAGAATTATTTTTATTTTTAAAAATGTACCTACATTCATGGACTTGCAGTGGATTTTAATATTCACCTCAATATCAGCAGATATCGGTCATCTGCTAAAACGGCAAGTAACAAATAAACATCGGTATCAGCAGAAAAATAAAAAAATCTGTATCAGCCCATCTCTTATTTAAAAGCACTTAAAAATGGATTTTGCATAGGCATCGGAGACAAACTCTCCTCCAGATGTCATTCAGAAGGCTTTAATTGGCTCAGTACAGCCACTCTGTTTGCATCCTGCAGGATTCATGCCCCACTGAGGCTTAGAGAACTAAAACCAGCTTTTACACAAATGGAAGTGTCAATAGATGTGACGATTATTTGACAAGATGTACATTAACCAGCCGTAAACTAAATGTCACATCCTCTCCATGGAAGTCTGTCTGTCCTACATCTGTCTGTGTGGCTATTACTTAATAAAATTGTCTATACATAACGGCTGCATGCTGTGCTGTGTTTAAGATAACAGTTAACCAGCTCTGCTTTGTTTGCCTGTGACTTTCTTTCTTTTGAAACATTCACTTCATATACAATATATTGTCATTTTCTTTGGTTTTGTACTTAAACAAATAGGTCCCTACATAAACCTTTATCATTTACACAAATTATTGCAAATGAACATACTTTTGAACTTTTAACTAAGAATTCAGGAATGTGCAGAGAATCTCACAAAGATCTCAGTCTCTGTTAATTTTATTATGTGATATAATATTTTATGAGGGGAGCTGTAACTATAAATGACTTAGCCTTACGTTGCGTTTACATTAACAACTGGGTGGGTTCGGTATGTACGTAAAGCGGGTTATTTGCAGATTGCCTGTTACACCAACTATGACAACTGTTCACATGGGTTCCCACAGTAACACACCCCTAATCACCTGAAGACTGCACCAGACCTTTGTGGTGTCCAGCTAAAATAGACTCCTTGTGGATTCTTTCTGCACACCCATACCTCACCCACACTCACTCACAGTGATCGCAGGGTGCATTGGTTTTAATAAGAACTCTTGTAGGACATGACCGAGTCCCGAACCACACCACACTTGCAGTCAGTGTAATAAATCCAGCATTACTCTAACAGAACTGTTCTTCAAGCAATAATTAAATTAATAACAATAATAATTGTGTTTTTCATAGAACATTTACATGGTTTGCTATAAGTGTACTTAAATGGCATCTCCACTTGTTAATATCACAATAACTGAAATTATGATTTATTTATTGTAAGTTCTTAATGTGGTTGTTTGACAGGAGCCATAAAGAGGAGAGTGGAGTTAGACTGGGGCACTGAGGATTCGGAGTACCTGCAGAAAGTGGAGCTTCACTGTGAAGGAGCTCTGAACGAGGTCCAGCCGGACATCATTGTCTACAACGCAGGCACAGACATCCTGGACGGAGACCCTCTGGGAGGACTCTCCATTTCACCACATGTATGAATACATTTATTTTGAAACCTAATCTTTGAAAAGCAGCAAGTCAAATATGTATTCCCTCAAGTAATACTGTACCTTTTGATATCTCGGGTACTGTCAGTACTTTTCAAACAGATGGTGGAGTGAATAGGTGAATTCTTGAAACTTTTTATACTTAAATTTATTTATTTATTTAAGTATTTGCATGTGAATTTTATGTTACATGTTCATAATTTTTCTGTTTCACTATACAAAGGTTTCAAGAAAGAACTAATCACTCAAGAACTGCTTCAGTAAGAATGGATTAAGACTTATTTTTACTTTGTCCAGGGGATCGTGAAGAGAGATGAGCTGGTCTTCAGAGCTGCCAGGAGACGTGGCATTCCTATCCTTATGGTGACCTCTGGAGGCTATCAGAAGAAAACAGCGCGCATCATTGCAGACTCCATCCTTAACCTGCATCACCAAGGTCTTATTGGTCCAGAGAGAGAGGGATCATCCTCTGTGGCTACGAGCCTGATGTCGGGCCCTGGATCTTCTGGCTCTGCACTCACAGCCATTTAGGTTGGGACATTAATCCAATTTTAATTGACAGTGCCATTTCAGTGGTGAGATTTACAAATCAGTGGGCGTCATCCTCTTACAAAGTTTGGATTCTTTTTTTATTACTTATAAGGCAGGATTTCAATAAACCAATACATTTTAGTCAAAAATAATGAAAATAATTCTTCAGTGTTCAAGACTGACTGTAGTGCACATGTAACACTTTCAGATATTGTAAACTATGAGGAAACTATCAAAATATATTATCAGGGTTTACAGGCAATTTGTTTATGAGGTGAGATAGTGTTGTAACCAATTACTTTTCAGGTGTACTTGGCTGTTTTCTTGTCAGATCAGATATTACCTATATTGAAAAAGCTATAAAGTGCACTTTAAATGTGTAATGCAGGATGTAAAAGAAAATATATTTAAACACAACTGTAGATAAAACACCTCCATGAAATGGATATTGTAATAACAGACTTAACTATCTTTGACATCTTCCTTGTGGCAGATCTAAAGGAATTAAGGAAGTAACTGTTGGCACTTTACTGGATAGCGCTCCTAACTTACCAGAACTTTTTTGTCAGGTTTAATGGGTACTGTTTAATCTCAGGAAATGAACTTATACTTAAACTTACTCATGCCATATGTTAACAAGATTGAGATGTATGAGAGTCTTTATACTGATACATGAGAGTGATCAAAAGGGTAACAGATTTTTGTTTATTCTTAATCAGCACTTGGCACTTAAATAGTTTTAAATTGTTTTATTACATGACTTTATTCTACCAGCGAAACTTGCTTATCCTTTTTATAATGTATTAATGTTTACACAAGGCCCATCCAAAACATTAACATGAAATGAAAGCATTCATATCTCGTGTGGTGCCATCATGTGGACTCGGATCAATCCTGTCTCATGTGTGTGCTATGTATGGATCAGGAGTTTAGTGCACTCACAGCACACTCTAATGATGTGCGCACATGCAGTCGTGGTTACCGCACTCATTGATTACATTGATTTAATGCAGCAGCTACAACATCACAGCCTTCCACTTACACAACACACTCTAAAGTTAGTGCTTTGGCTAGTGGCAACCCTGTAGTCTGTTGTTGGAAGTGTGTTTTGAGGTGACTTGTAATTTCCATAAAAGCAAACTGGGTAATTTTGGGGAAAAGTCAAGTTTATTACACAATTTTCAATGTGTATAAAATATGTGTAATAAATAATGAATAAAACACGTTATATGTACATTATATATCTGGCTTTGTGTATTATTGGGTCATAAAGAATGTGACTTATTCTTATTTCCTTCATAAACTTTTAGTGTTGTAATAAACCCTCACCAGCAGGGGGTGCTATGAAAAGGGTAAATATGAGCACTGGGATTTAGACACTGGGATCCAGACAGTCCTTCAGCATTTCATCATAGGCCCATAGTATCCTTAACTCGGCATGGTGTTTAAATTTTCAACTAAGCACAATGGCCCTAATGTTGTACAGGAAATTCAGTTCCACTGATAAAAACCTTGAAATGTAAGAAAAACTTATTCGGTTCCTCTACCTCTAACAGTACTATTCTATTAATTAAGTAAGCTGAAGCATTGTGGGACAAAAAGGCATGTTAGAATTGTTCATACTCATGATTACTGACACTCGGCAAAATACTTTTTATCCAGGCTGTAGGCTGTAATGTAGTTTGTTTGATGTCATCAGCTGCAAAGTGTCAGTAATTAAATATATATTTTTTTCACTATATTTAATATTTGAAATAGCTCCTGTTATGTTCCAGAAATACCACTTGACAGTCTGTTCACTTTTACACAAACACACTTACAGTCGCACTTTATACTAATACTAATATAAATACTTATACTTTATACTAATGATATCATTACTAATATAAATGTACTAATATAAATACTTATACTTTATACTAATATAAAAACAGATTAACAAACTTTACTCTGATAACTGAATTATATTCTCTACATTGGTCTTTGTTATATTGTCTCCACTTTGTCTGTTCGGAATGGACCTTGCGCTTTATTTACAGCAAAGATGGAGGTCAATCTTTGCAGGCGGTATGAAACCATGGCAAAAAAAAAAAAAAAGCACAGCATTTTTAGGTTGAAATTTGTGGAAAATGGAGCAATAACCATGGACTGCATATGCAATGAAAAAAAACAAACAAAAAACCCCACTAGATTTATAGTACAATATTCACACATTAGTAGTATATTTTCAATGAAGAGGCCACAAAATTGAGTACTAGTGTAACAGTACTCAAGTAATCATAAGTATATTCAGACCAAAAACTACTTTGGTACTTTAAGTACCTTTCTTTAAAATGTTTCCCAGGTAAATGTAACACATGTTATCCACCTATGAGGCATAATAGACACAGTTTGTAGTAACATGTGAGTAGATTACATAAAAAGTTGGGATAAGGATAGGCCTGATTTTTGGTTTCTATGATAAAGTGGTTTAGCTTTAATTATTCTGTTTCTTCTCAGGTGAGCAGCTCCACCTTTGGCATAGAAGACTCACATGGCAGTTTGCCATGGGCCAGGTGGCAATATAACATCCCCAATTTCCATCTGAACTAAGGACAGAGCATGGCAGGAGGTAAGAATCGAAGTGTATATTGGGAATGCTGTTTTTGCTCCTTGTTAAAAGCCGTGCAGCAGAGTTCTGAACTAACTGCAAATGATAGATTACATTTTGGTTCATTCCAGTGTAAAGGGGATTGCACTAGTCCAGATGAGATGAAATAAAAGTATGCATGATGTGCTCAACGTCTGAAAAGGATCAAATTGGTTTAAATTTGGCTAAAAGATGAAGATTATAAAAACTAAAAAATAAAATGAACAATGAACAAAATCTGGTATTTACAAAAGACAGACCACACAATTGAGTACTGAGAGTAAGAGTATTGTTACTTCAAACAAACAAGTATATTCAGCCCAAAAACAAAACAAGTTTAACTTTAAGTAGTCTGTTTCTTCTCAGGTGACCATCTCTACCTTTAGCCTGGAAGGGCCCACGTAACAGTTCACCATGGACCAGATGGTGATAATAACGGCCATTTCCTCAAACATCAAGGACAGAGGATGGCAGGAGGTAAAATAGAGATTAACACTTACTCCATAGGCGTTTTGTTGAATAATATTATTTTCTTCAAAATAATATTACTCAACGAACTAGTGATCAAAAGAAATAGAGTAAAAAAAAAACAAAACTATTATCTCAGTCATAGTAATCTATTCAAGTTAAAGAAATTGACAGAATATTTCATAAACAAAAACTGTTTCCAAAGTGCTGCACATAGAGAAATAAGAATACTCTTACCTCTAACAAAACAAAACTCAAGTAGGAGTAAGTACTGTATATTCAGTCCAAAAACAAAAAAGGTTTAACTTTAGTTGTTTTGTTTCTTCTCAGATACCAGCTCCATACTTGGCATGCAGTTTGTAAAATGGCAAAAGCGTTTTTGTTTTTTTTTCTTCAGTGTCACCTGGGCCAAGGACGAAGGGCAAACTTGACTTCACTCAACAAAGTAATGGTCCAAAGAAATGCTGAAGTTAGAATTTAAAAAAAATATATTTGGAGAAAATACTAATCCAGTAATTATATGCACAAAATCTGATTTATACATTTAAGTTAATGTAATTTCTTGCATTTTGATGGAGCAGCTCTGAATTTCATTATACTGTATAATGACAATAAAGGCTTTCTATTCTATTCTAATTGGCAAGGACAAAATATATTACTAACAAAATCTGGTATTTTCAAAGAATGGTGCTCTGCCCTTTCTACCATTACTTTTAACAAAATATCACTCAAGTAAATATATTAACTTCAAAAACTACTCTGAAAAGTACTTTTTATGTTAATCAATTTGTAGTAAAATGTAAGTAGATTAGACAAGGATAAGAGGATAAGTATAGACCAGCACATGGTTTCTGGTTTACTATGATAAGATATTTTAACTTTAATTGTTCTTTTTTTTCAAGTGACCGGCATAACAATTGGCTGGCAGATCGCTGTGGGCTGGTTGGCAATAATAACCACCTCAACTAAGAGGATCATCTGGACCAAGGACCAATGGGTGAACAAACAACAAACAAAATAGAACTCAAGTAGGAGTAAGGATATTCAATCCAAAGACTACTCTACAACTAGACTGCAATTTCTTTAAAATGTTAACCGATTTATAGTCAAATTTAAGAAGATTAATCAAAGATAAGAAGATAAGGATACGCCTGCACTTGGTAATTTTAATTGTTCTGTTTCTTCGCAGGTGAAGGGCTCCACAATGAGTACAATGGGTGTGGAAGAGTCCGGGGGGCAGGTCGCCGGGGGCCAAATGATCGGAACCAAGGACTGAGGAAGAACTTGGATGGGGGTCACTTCATATTCAGGTATATTTGTGATGAGGGAACATTATAAACAATAATTTATAGTCTGGAACTAGATGGTACAATACATGAAGCCCAAAAGCACATGCAAGCATTTGTGTCTGCCACACAACTGGCTGTAGACCTGCCTATTAAAATTTGCATACCTTATCATCAAACTCGACCAAAGTTTAGATCGCAGTCTTTCTTCTTTCTGTTTTTGGCAGAGCCTGAGACTATCTGTAACACAGTGTATAGCCCTGAAACTATCTGTAGCACAGTGCAGGGCATCTCCTATGGCCCACAGACACAGGGACGAGCCCAGTGTGCCCTGATCTCTGTATACTTTGTGTACACTTGATCATGATTATAGCTATAATGGTTATATAAGATGCAGAACCTCACGGATATGACATAAAACAGCTGTATATGACTATGATCATGGTTATTAGGTAAAATACAGAAAAGCATGCTTAAAAATGAACAAAACACAAAGAAAATGTGACTATACTGACTCTCATGTTAGTCGTGAATAAGTCAAATGGTCGAATGGGTCAAATGGGCCAAGTGCATAACAGTTTTCCTTAATTATGCACTTGTTTCACATTTTTATTATTACCAACCACTCCAAACCAGGGGTGTCTCAGTTTTTGAAAATCACCCTACTCCATGGAGATTTTTGGAGTTGTAGACAGAGGACACACACAGCTGCTGTCAACATGTGGGATTGATTATATTCTTTTTACAGACAATTGTTTTGAATCAGGGTTAAAAACATTTATTTGTGAAGACTTGTGATCTGAGAGGTGCCTGTATGAGCGGTGAGTGTTGCAAATGTATCAACTGAAGTTGCTTTTGGTTCTTTCCCACTGGTTAGCTGCTCTAAGCCTCCACACATAAACATGTCTTAAATTGTCCTACTGTAAAGTCACTATAATGGCTGTATATATATGACTGGACATGCACTGATATGTAAATGAGAATAGAGATGGTCTGCATTTACGAATATAATTCATTACCATGGCACACATGCATTTAAGCTAACTACTAAAGGCAAAGCGGTAGTTTACTTACTTTGTTTACAGCCAAGAATACCATGCAAAAATGCCATTAGGTCTACCTACTGTCTTTAAATATGACTTTAAAAAAGGTGCAAAATAGCCTAAATGAATACAACTATAATGGAGCCAAACCTACATAATCAGACAAAGATTTACAGTAAATTTTATTATCACAAAATATATTGGCTGTTATATCAACTATCAGCACCTCTAAAACCGTACTCACTACATCAAATAGCAAATATAACGTTAACATCAGAGAGATTTGGAATTCGGCCATGTATTAGAACTGATCCACAATGATGGTTGATGTCAGCAAAAAAACAAAAAAAACCAAAAACTGTCAGATTGATCATTATTAACAACCATTCAAAAGCAAAACCTCAGCAGTTTGATTAGATAATAATTCTACATAATGCATTCATTATTATAAAAAAAGATCTGGTTTGAGAAGTTTGAACACTGCTGCTGTAGTTGACCAAAAAAATCATTTCAGTTTTCACATGGATTCACTGGCTACGTCTCATGCCTGTCTGTTTTTATGTCAGCCATTTGGACTCAGACTGTTCTCTCACATTGCGCCAAAAAGACTGCAGTTCTTCAGGTCTATCACACAGATGGTTTGTATCAGGCTCTAGGCACTGCATCTGGATGTGTTTGGTTCAGTGTGCCAACTTGCAGCCAGAAGAGGCACAGCTACACTGAATATAATAATAGTGGATTGTAAATTAAAGTTATACTATAGACTATAAAATTCTCTCACACAATCTTATTGGGGTGTTATTGTGCTTCTTGTGTGACTGTTAACTTTTGGTATATTTTTTACCATTATCCAAAAGCCTTAATTACCCCTAGTGAAAGAATATAATAAATAATGTACATTTTCTGATCAGTATTTTTAAAGGTTTCTAACCAACAGTGACAGGATCATCTGCATAATGTTACTCAAAACCTTCTATTCAGATGTATGTATCAGCCTTGTAATGGCTTGTGTTTTGTGAAGTTTTATACTTCACACTGGTGGTATACCTGAAAAGCTGTGGAGGTTTTCAGTGAGAGCTCAGAGACTGCACATATTCTATTCTCCCAGGGGCCACAGCAGGACCTGGATCTTATGAAACATCCACACAAATTGCAGCTGTGCTTTTCTAAAAGCCATATTGAGTCCTGCAACACTTTAAAGCAAAATGTATTCAGCAACATTTATAAATGAATCAATCTAGGAAGCGTGCAGGCCCAGCTGATGTTCACATGTGGCAAAATATTTACATTCATCTTATTTCTCTTTATGTGGGTGTTTTATTGCTGAAATGTCTTACATTTGTTTTATTATGTGTGGGTCATCTCTCCACAGATCTGTAATTTGATCTGATGGTGTCACCTGCTTGTCCCCATGGAAATAAATAAATGATAATACTGTGGAACATTGTGGAATAGACAGGTGGCTGTTCCAGAAAAGTTACTGTGTACATCTTTAATGAAAAGGTTGAAGATTTTGTACATAGCATGTTCTTGGAGTGATCAGATCATGGAGTTCACTGACTTTTAAACAGCACTGGATGAATATTCGCTTTCAATTGATTCTCATTTTTAACTTATCTTGCAAATGACTCCAAATGATGCTATTCCACACTGGTGCAAAAACTAGGCCCCTAATTTTAGTAGGATGCAAACACTATCATGTGTTTCAGTCGTCTCTCCTCCTTTCTAAAAATAGATTTATTCCATGGGCCTTGTGAAACTGCGGAAAAGTTCCTGTTTAGACCTACACAGATGTTGACTGTTTTTGCCCCTAGGCTTGGTAGATAGGCTATGTCTGCCTGGGGGGTTGTTATGTGATTAGAAAGAACTTTTCATTATCATGTTCAAATGTCCCAAAGCTGCACCCATACAACAGTATGTTTTGTTTATCTCTATTGGTCCTTGGGTGTAGTGGAATTAGTGTGTGGGCAGATGTTTCGACAGCCGATCCCTCTGCTCTTATCCATCAGGCTGACATGACTGTGTGCTATGCCAACTGCACACATCATTAAGCAAAAACAGACTGGAGCTGGCCAATTGGAGCAGTCAGGCAGAACATACCTGATTCAATCAACCATAGCAGCATACATAAAATGAAATTAAAACTAGTTGATAAAACTTATTAAAAGTATTTATGCTTATAAAAAATATGTATACTTCTTCAGGAAAAAGCTTTGTAAAGACCAACCTTGATAATTGTTCTTGAAAGGTTAAATGACATTTTTGACATTTGTCTCCCTTATAAACAAATTAATCTATAACCAGGTCATTTTAATTGTTGGAATGGCTCGTAGGGAATTTCTACTTTCACTCTTACTTTTGATTTGCTGTGGCCAGTCTACAAAGACAGTAAGCTTATCTGTAGATAAGTGGTTACACACCCACAACCTTTAACATTTAACATTTAAGTTGGTCTTTGCCATCATTGGTAAAAGGAGAGACAATCCTGCCTTTGCAGCTATGTGGCCAAGCTTGAGCAGATGCGCGGCTTTGCAAGCACATAGCTGACGCACTAGCGGAGGGTGCAGCGCCTGCATCTGGATACAAAAACTCAAAACAAATGCTGAACTAAGCTGCGTTGTGAAGATAATTTGAGCACTGGCATTATGAGAACAAGTCTGGCGAAGCTTTAAGGATTCCAATTTGCTGATGTTGGTTAGTGAAGCTCTGGGGATGGAGTAAATAAGTAGGCCTAGTATTAAGGATTGCTGAAACTTGAGCAAAACTAAATCTAGGAATGCTTGTCACTGATGACACAAGTTGAAATAGGCAATATTTTAAAATCTATTTTGCAAGATATAGTGCACTTATGAATAATCTAGCACTTTTGTGAACACATTGCTGAGTGACACAGAGAACTGCTCGAGGCGTTTGGCTAGATTTCCATTTGTATTGACACAACCTTTGTCTTGTAGATCAGCACTGACAGGTACAGCCACACACAGAGATGACAAGAGAGAGGTGGAAGTGTTCACCAGCTTCTACAGGAATGTGTGCAGCTGTCTCACCTCAGAGGTCAGAATGAGAGCTTTCCCATGATCCTCTGCATACGGGTCAGGTACAGATCCCAAACAGTTCTACTGCAGTTCACATGCTTTTGTCATAGTAACATAATATTGCATTGTTACATTTAGGAGACAGCCCCATCAGATCTAAATATAGGGTTATTTTTGAAGTTTTTATTGCACTGATAAAAGTACACGCTCTTGCTGTGAACAGGCTTGCATCCCCACAAACCTGACTCTCATTTGGCATCAAGAAGCCCCTCCTCCTGCTTGTTCCAATGGAAATATTGTCTTAGACACAATATTCCACAGTATTACACATCTCCATGGAGAATGACCCCAAGTATGGTTTAACTTTATTTTTCCATGGAAACATGCGGGTGATGTGCCACCCCCAGAAAGTTACACACTATTGCTTTAAGATAGCTTTTTAGAAATCTAGCTGTGACTGGAACTAAAGCATAAAGCTTCTGGGGAAAAAAAAAAAAAAAAAAAGCATGTTTATCACCTCTCCCCTGCTTGGATACAATATAATAATGGTAAATGTTAATTATCAAAAAAGGAACATAATGCAAAAAATACATACATTAGTAAATGCACTTTTAGATCCATATGTGGTACAGGTGTGCATGTGAAGGCAAAAGTCCAAGAGTGCAAATATTACCATACCAGATTACTGGTTTTGAGGGGAGTCAAAAGAGTTATTTGTTTCAGCTACCATTTTTTTTTGATAGAAACGAGAAGTGGAATCTCAAAATGAGTTGTTTTCAGTTGGATTGCTTGATACTAGAATGATACTGTGTTTTGGGTTTTCCTTCCCTAGCTTCTTTTTCTACATTTGTTGTTTTCTAAATTAATATTTGATACACATTTTGATGTTTCTGAAAAATTGCAAATGTTACATTGCACACTACAGTTCAGCCTTGTGTTGGTTATTCTCATCTTTTTGGCCATGCCTTTGTATTTTAGAGCAAAATGCCAACCAGACCTCTGCTACAGTGTAAATCCTGGAGACACAGAGAGCCAATTTGAGCAGTGCATAATCTAAACGCCTGTGCACAGTGCAACGTGATCCCTCAGAGACCAGGGTCCCGCTGAGCACCTACTGGCACCACATGCATAATTCATGAAATCAGTCGCTGATTAAGCCAATGGTGGAATAGCTGTTTTTGACAAAACAATCAGCCAAACTTCTCTTTTTTAAATTTTTGAATGTAAGTTTATAACCTCTGACCTTTAAATCAAATACCTGGCTTCAGTTTAAATGCTTAGGCCAGCACAATGAGTGAATACTAGTAGTAGGAGTAGTACAGAGTGATTTTGAGCCAATTTAAACTTAGTGAATTCATTTTCCTTAGAGCATCCAACCTGCTTTGGCAAGTCTTGCCTCAATCCTCAGTAAAATAAGTTACATGGTTGTTTATTTGAAAATGATATGGTCTGTATTGGTTTATCGGCACTACTTTAAACTCAATCTCAGATATGTAGTAATTGTAGTAGAAGCAGCAGAGTATACTAATAGTCTTTTGTATGTAAGTATAAGGTCTAGCGGTATTGCACAAAAGGAAAGTTGCCCAGATAGTGGCTTTTTGAAAGGTATTGTATTTTTATATTTATATAGTTGAAATAAACTAGGGGTTGTTGTTCCAAAAGTCAGTTCTGGCGGTGTCTCATGCACCTTCCACATAAGCCTCAGACCCTGCCACTTCTGAGCCCAATACTTGTTCCTTTCAGACACGGTGACAAAATCCAAAATTTCCCTTGAGTGTGTTTATTGTTCATAGTCAACATCAAGCTATTAGCCTATATCTGAGGGCACAAGATGAAAGTGGTCTGCTTCCTGTAGACTGGCCCAGGGAGAGACAGAGTGCATGTCTATCAGTGCCAAGCTTTTTCTGTGAGCCCAAAAACAAAATCCAGACAAGCAGGTCATCCAATACCACCAACCACAATGGGACGGGCCAGCTAATCGAAATATACAGATACATACAAAGAGGAAAGGGTCCATACCAAACTGTTGGCACCACCATACAAGCAGCACTACAAGATGGTACAGTTTAAGTCAGTCGGGTTCACCACCAAAAGGGATAGATTTGCCAGTACCACCATCATCTACCCTATTTCACAATTATATCTCTGGATAAGATAAGATAAGATAAGATATGCCTTTATTAGTCCCACAGTGGGGAAATTCCAGTGTTGCAACGCGCAATTTCAGAACAGCAGGAAAAGGTAACATACAATAAAACAGATTATAAATAATAGCTTAAAAATAATTTAAAAATAGACTTAAAAATAATTGCACATGGATATAATTGAATGGCACATGTTCAGTGTTAACAGTGTTCATTGTACAGTCTGACAGCAGCAGGAAGGAAAGACCTGCGAAACCTCTCCTTCACACAGCGAGGGTGAATCAGTCTGTCACTGAAGCTGTTCTCCAGAGCAGACACAGTGTCCTGCAGGGGGTGAGACTCATGGCCCAGAATAGAGATGACCTTAGTCAGGACCCTCCTGTCCCCCACCTCCTGCACTGAGTCCAGAGGACAGCCCAGGACAGAGCTGGACTTCTTGATGACCTTGTCCAGCTTCTTCCTCTCCCGCTCTATGATGCTGCTGCTCCAGCAGACCACACCGTACAGGATGGCTGATGCCACCACAGAGTCATAGAAGGTCTTCAGGAGTGGCCCCCTCACTCCAAAAGACCTGAGTCTCCTCAGGAGATAGAGCCTGCTCTGGACCTTCATGTACAGTGCATCTGTGTTGTGAGTCCAGTCCAGTTTATTGTTCAGATGAACACCCAGGTATTTGTATGAGTCCAGCCTCTCAATGTCCCTTCCCTGGATGTTCACTGAGGGGGCAGTAGAGTGGCGTCTGCGAAAGTCCACCACCATCTCCTTTGTCTTCCCTGCATTGATGATGAGGTGGTTCTGCTGACACCAGTCCACAAAGTCCTGTTTTAGTCCTCTGTACTCCACATCATTATCATCCTTGATGAAGCCAGTGATGGCAGAGTCATCAGAGAACTTCTGCAGGACACAGCTGTCCGTGTTGTGCTGCCCCCACACTGCCGGTCAGGAGGTCAGACACGCAGTTCTTGGCTCTCACAAACTGGGGCCGGTTTGTGAGGTAGTCCAGAATCCAGTCTGCCAGGTCACAGTCCACACCGGCAGTCTCCAGCTTGTCCCTCAGGAGCAGTGGCTGGATGGTGTTGAAAGCACTGGAGAAATCAAAGAAAAGAATCCTCACAGTGCTGCCGGGGTTCTCCAGGTGAGACTGAGCGGTGCAGCAGGTAGATGACGGCGTCCTCCAATGGGATCCAATCGAATGGATCTGCCAGTACCACTAATAAAATAAATGTAATGGGCAGCTTATGGCACCATTAGGTCTGTATCAGACCACAGAACAAGACCAAACTATAACTGACAATGGTAATAATAAAAATATAATATATAACTCTTGTTTGAACACTCAAAGATGCTTTACATTGCATGCATTCACTCCACACTTGGTGGTAAGCTACTGTTGTAACAGAAGCAAGCCTGCACATCTGGGTGATTAGCCTCTTCCACCTTCGCTAATCCCTCTCATACAATAGTCAGTACAAATGACAGTTATAAGTAGATATTTTACAGCAATCAAATTAAGACAAGGAGCAAGAGCAAGTTGCAAATAAATAATCTATATAAGAAAAGAGAGTCTTTTTCTGGAGTCTGATCCTCCTTATTGCATGTATATTTTCCCCTGCTCGATTTATGTAGTTCATAGTATTAGTTGTTGTACTCTTTAGTGTAATAGCAAACTTTAAGCTGTAAGACTTTACTGAGGAACTTTGATATAAGCTATGGCTAATGCTGGGGCACGTGCAGCACATTCTCAACAGATGAAAAAGAGCCAAGTACAGATGGCCACAGCATGGGCCCGGCACAAGTGGGTTCACCTGGAGGGCTTGATTCACTGCAAATTCTCCATGCTCTGACTGTGCTGGGCATTTGGTTACATTAATGGTGTTAGAAGACCGAGTGGAGCCGGGCAGGGCCACTGTCTCCCCCACTGTGTTGGGCTAATGGAGATTCTAGAAAACTACATCACCCATTACTTCTATCTACCCAGAATTCATTTTGTCCTACAAATCCTTCCTTTTCCTCCAAAGCCAGCAGTCTGTACCAAGAAGACAACTTCATTTTGCAAGAAGAATATTTGTCCATAACTTGCTTGATATTGTACTATATCTGTAGTTAAAATCTAGTTTGGTTTCTAAAGTTTGGTTTCCATTAGGTCTGAATCATTACAGAAATCAAATCATTCCCTTAAGGTTGATCTCATATACTAAATTCTACCTCCAAAATCATTTGACCTTACCACGCAAACTGAGGTTGTCACATCCAGAAAAGTGTTCAAAAAGAATTCAATTTCAATTTTGAATCCAAATCAGAAATGTCCAAAAGTAATATTGTCTTGACATGAACTGACCATATCCAGTCTACACTGCTTACACTCAGACCAAGGCCATAAACAGAGATCTGCTACAGAATAATCCTGATTTTACTTCTTAAACCTTCTATTTTTTTTTTTTGCTGTATTGAATTCTATAAAATGCCTGGTTTGAATCACTATACAAACACTGATATTAGACAGGCAGTCACTGTCTCCAGTCTGTTGTCTGCAGTGCATTGTTTGCTCAGCCAAATGAGAATCCACTTCTGGGGATGTGCCAACACTTAATTGCAACATGCTGCATTTATTTCTATAGAGCAAAACCACATCTTTCAAATGTCCCAGTGCACTTTCTCCTACCTTCAGAGCTCAAAGCTATACCCTGGGAGTAATTTGACACATTTATTCATCATAAATCATAGTCAGGAAACATACTGACGGAATTAAGAAAAAATCCTAATGCATGGATTACTGCATACAATTCACAAATACTAGGACAAAGAATATTCAAATGGTGGTTCTTGTCCAGATGGCATTTGTTTGTGACTATGTTTGGAGCACACTGCATCATTAAGTGGCTAAGTGGCTCTCTATGGCACTACACATCTATGCAGCTAGGTTATAACACCTGAGCAACATAATGGACATTATGTTTCTGCCTCTATTGCAGTACTAAATATATGATTTTGTTTTTGAATTGGAAGCAAGAAATTGAAATGAGGCCAGTATTTTCTGTTGCTTGTTTTGACAGTTTGAGTCCAGCAGTACACACTGCGGTTGTGCCCTTAGGCTGGACATTTAAAGATGCACTTTATAACTTTTCTGATGTGGAGTTTTTGGTTTGCGTGGAATGTTCCACAGTGTGGCATTAAATATATAAATTTAGCCTTTAATAAATTACAGGTATTTTTAACTACTGGAAGAAACTACAGAATAGTTGATATGTATAAATGTTTAAAATTATGGGGGTAACAATGGGGTCAACATTGGCCAAGAAGTTTTATTATATCCAATCAGAGACCCAATCATATCAACTGAACCGTACAGGTGCATCCCTATTGATTTACCGAAGTGGTGCAAGGTGTCTATTAGTCTGACCCCACATGAAGACAGCTCCTTGGGTAATTTCAGTTGCCTGTCTGTCTGTCGCCTCCCTGCAGATCACAGCCACATGCCACAAATCTCATCCTGCTGCTGTCTGCTGCTGAGTGTCAGTGTTTTATGGTTCCGCTGAATTTAGAACAACAACTGTTGTAGTTGTTAATAGTATTAATACCAATTTTATTTCCAAAATCCATGAAAGGTAAACATTTTTACACACCATAATGGAACCATGTTCTTTAGCTATAATATATAGTGGACTGTGGTTTATTTGACCTGCAGTGTGATATAAGTGGTTCAAGTCAAAGGCTTGTTGTTTATACTATTGATGAGGCGAGCATAACTGTAAATGAGAACACAAGACTAAAACTAGCCAACTCACTGACGTGTAATGTGTGCTTCTCAAGTGACCCATAAATGATGAGTTCATGGGAGTCCTGTCTATTGTTTTAGCAGTTCATTCACCAGCTCCTAAAACCAGCCCAACTCTTATCTGCTCATCAGGGCACAGACTCCATTCTAAAGTATGTTCATGCCAGCATGGATGGTCCTCTGCTGATGCTTGTTTAACTAAATCTAAACTGTTTATTTTTTCTAGTTTTTAATGATTTTAATGTTGGCAGAATTAAAATATTTGATCTTGATTGACAGTGATGTTGCATATTAAATATGCAAGTATGTCAGGAAATACAAAACTCTAGAACCACTGCTAAGCATGACAATTAAGAATTCAATTCATTCATCTTGAATCATCAATCCAACTATTGTAAGCACTGACAGTCCATCACAGCCAATCAAACTAATAAAAAGACACAGAAAGAGAAAGATAGACAAATCGGACAAGTTAATGGACAACAGTTTGTACCATCATGTGGTTGGAAGTCTCTTGTTTAGTCAAGGTTATGGGCTTCCACTGTAAATGTACATACAAGAATCTTAAAGGCTCAGCAGCGACTGGAGGCTCAAGTTGTCCCAAGGGGCCAATAAAGAGGTGGAAACAGAAATAAAGGCATGCACTTTGGTCAAACCTGCAAAGTGCAAAGGCAAGCGCAATACTCCACTGTTTTTCTTATTGTGTGGACTTCTACTCATTACTCTACTTATTTTGTGCTGGCCTTTCATCTTACACATACCTTTGAATTGCACCTTTGTTGTTGTAGCGTGCATTAACATTTGTTTCACATGAGAATGTTGGCTATAAAACAGCAAACAAACAAATGAGTCTCAAGTGTGAATAACATGGTTGTGTCAAGTGACTTAAGAGAACTTTTTCAACTTTACTTCCAAACTTTCATGATTCACAAAGGAAATTATTTGGGCACAGTAGCTCACATATCACACTATAATAACAAAGAGCAAAAATATAAATGGTAATAACACATTCAAAATAAGTAGCAAAAATAGCAACAGACTATAAAAGAAATAAGGCATAATTATATAAATGTATATACACAAATAAAAATAAAATATAGAAATATAGTAAAACAAATATATCTCATCTATATACAAGCTATATAAAGTTTTACGGAGTGTACTCCCCTTATTTTCACATGTTTTCTTTCTCTCCATTTTGTAAAAAATAAAATAAAAAATTACAGTAGAAATAGTTGATATCACATTTGTGCATACCTTACTATCACTCAGCCTTTAACTCATTATTCATTACTGACTCAAAAACTGTGCATTGAAGCCTTTTTATTTCATTTAGTAGTCTCACAAGCTGTATTTGTTTTCAACTGGGTAGCTTTTACCATTGTTCTAGGTGCTTTTTGTCCTTGATTCTGATCCTCCTACCCATTGTTCCATACTGTCTATGTAACTCACAGTTTTAACTTCACATTGTAAGCTACCTGCTGGGAATGACTGGTACCCTGTGACCTGTTTCTATGGTCTGTGGAGTGACCTTCCTGATGGGATTTCCTCCTGCCAGCCGGGGAAACTTTGGGCTCCCTCCTCCTCCCTTCCCCCGGTCTCCTGCCTGCCCCCGCCTGCCTCTCTCTTGCTGCGTCTCTGCTTGGGACAAAAGGCTCCCACTTTGAGCCTCACAAAACTGACAGACAGCAGTCCTCAGAATATCACTTCTCACACCAGGACGCAACAAGTAGATGTAATACGATGGGGGCTTCTTCTTTTTGGGTTTTACAAGATTAAACAGTTTTGTTAGCTGAGAGCTAACTGTTGGATGTTGAGATGCACTGTTTCAGTGGACACATATTTATTTTTTCATGATTTTAAGTTGGATTTTAATTTTACACAAGAAGACAATTTGTGGTAAGTTCTGGAAGTTGATGTTTTTATAAGATGGAATGTGTTAACATCTTGGCTACTTCTACTGTTTACTTACTCATTATTCATCAGTCAGCCACATGGGATAGTCCCAAGCCTGGATAAATGAAGCAAATGGTGCAAAACTATGATGAATCAGTATGTTGATCCCAAGATAAATACAGGACAGAGAAACATTGTTGTTGTGGAGGAAAATGAGCCCTTCTGCATGTACAGTCTCTTTTGCCATGTGCATAACACAGCTGAGATCAGCTGGGAGTGAGTCAACAGAGGAACCCCCATCACTCACCTCACAGCTTTGTCCTTCGCATTCTTTGCACTTGTGTGGGTTGCAAGCTGCTATTAAACTATATGTCACTTTGACTGACGCAGTACATCCTTTTCTTTTACACAGATTGCTGAGCTAGTGACAAAATCTGGGAGCAGTCCAGGGTTACCGTCCCCATGTGGGTTTGTTTCAGGAAACGGGAAAGTTTAAACATTTACAGAGAGGAAATGTTGCAGCCATTTCTATTTTATACACAGTATATGGTGTGACTGTGGGATTTAACTGTAAAGTTACATGATATTATTATTGATATTAACAATGTGTGACACAATTGCATACAGTAAGGGTTTCTTGGCAATAAGAAATTGTTCCCCTTGAAAAGTGTCTGTGTATCTGTTTAGCTTCTCTGTTTATCTGAGTGCAACACTATAAATGTCCTGAAAACCATTTGCATTCATTTAGGCCATGTGGGTTGTTTGCTAACAACATTATAATGAGGATTATTTTAGAAATATTCCAGAAGCATTACCTTTTGGCAATGGTCCAAACTATTTTTTTAATATATTTTCCTCAACTGCATAGTGATTCAAAGGATATGAATGCAGCTAATGGTAATGAGGACCTGTCCTAATGTTTAGCCAGCTACAGTTCAAGGTCGTAAAAAACTAAACTCATTGAGTTTAATGCTGAAGCCAGATGTTGGCCCGCATATATTGTGAAGAATAAATTATGTGTGTCTGCTTTTGCTTTCCTCTCTTTTAGGTAAATCACGAATCAGTATGTCTGGGTCACTGAAGACAGCCTAATGCTTTGGACACAAGACTTTTACCTTTATCTGCGACAATGGCCAATTTTGCAAAAACACTGCTGAAGTTTTTATTTGTCGTATATATTTCTATTCCTGGATTGCATTGCCAGCTAGACTGTACTGGCGTGGACTGCCCTCTTTTGAACGACTGCATTGAGGAGGTTCTGGAAGCAGGTGCTTGTTGTGCTTCTTGCTTACACAAAGGCTGCACTTGTGAAGGCTACCAATACTATGATTGTCTAAATGCTGGATTTAAGAATGGGAAAGTTCCAGAAGGTGATTCTTACTTTGTAGATTATGGTAGCACGGAGTGTTCCTGTCCAGCAGGGGGTGGCAGAATCAGTTGCCACTATATCAGCTGCCCTGAAATACCCCCAAACTGCATAGACATGTCTGAGCCTGCCGATGGGTGCATGCAGTGTGAGCGAATTGGCTGCATTCACAATGGACAAAAAATTGAGGCAGGGCACTCTTTTCACATCAATCCTTGCCAGGTTTGCCATTGCCCTAATGAAGGAGGGACGCCTATGTGCTACCCTGTGCCAAACTGCAATCCAGAGAAGGTCCATACACCAATGCTACCTGGATCACCACAGGATGAGTCAGTTATTCAACACAACAGCTATCCGTACATGGTTGACCAACAAGATCATATAGGTCAGTTACCCACACCCCATCATGTTCCTTCTGAGGGGAATCTACCTCTCTTCAAACCACCTGACATGGACAATGAAGAGCTAGAAGACTATGATTATGGACCCACTGACTTTCCAGACACCTACCCTGATCCTTTGGCTTCTTTTACTCCTTTCAACAAAGACAATAACTTGCCCCATAACGGAGACCAAACCAACAAGTTAGAACTTAAAGAGAGCTTTGGAGTTCACGACTACTTTGGAGCAAGAAGACCTACAAGAATCTCAACAGCTTCTGAAGGAACTACTCCTCAGCCACAGGACTCTGAAGATGTCACTACGTCTTGGAAACTTTCGAAGCATCCTACAATCACAGACCTGAGAGATTTCAAGTACCCTCTAAAGGAACATGAGCATGTTGGTAGTTTTGTTCTTCCACTAGAGAAAAAAATGAGCAGTGAAAATCTTCTACAAGATCCAAGTTTAGACAACTCAGTAAATCTTCATGAAAATTCAGAGGCCAAAGACAAAACGTCTTTGAGAGTTCAAATCAATTCTACTCAAAGTCAAGACCATGGACACATGGTTTTAAATAGCCTTAATCTTCCATCATATACTTTGGAAAACCCACGTCAACACACAGAGGTAACTCCTACCCCAGGCCCAGAGGAGCAGTTTGAGGATGAATACTACAGTGAGGGTGAAGACATAGTGCCTTTGCAAAATGATACAGGGCTCCAGGACTACAATGTGTTTTATAATCTTAAACCAATCATACAGGAAGATGGTAATGAGAAAACTGAGAGCAGAAATGCAACTCCAACCTATAGAAAGACCACCCCAGAATTTACTACTTCTACTGCTTCAGCTATTACTACTACAACTACTACTACATCAACATCAACAACTCCATCTTATTTAGCCACGACTGCCAAACCACTGTTGCATTTCAAGCAAGATGTAAACAGCACCTACCAAAACAGCAATGACAAGACTGTTGATGTTGCTCCTAAAATGGAAGAGCCAAGGAAAGTGGCATCAGAGGGAAAGGTTTCTGATCAATTCGGATTAAAAGGCACATTTGAAGGTAAGTTAGAATATTTGTATAATTTTTCACCCTGGCTACAGTTGTAAATGTAAATGGTGGTCAATGCACAGTCAAATGTGATGTTGCTCATTGATTTAAGCTAAAATCTGGTCCTCACTGAGAAAATGTTGACTCTGATGTATGTTGGCCATGGTAATGGATAGTGAATAGTGTATTTATGTTGACTGTTGCACACAAGTTATGTGATTGAAGTAAATGAGGATATGAAAAGGATTTGATTGAAGTGGAAGTCTTAATGTGGTCATATTTAAGGCAAAGAAGCCTATTAGTAAAGAATTGTGCAGAGTACATTGTGAAGTGCATTTTACCTCACACATCTCCTGTTTTGGATAGTTTTTTTTTGTTTTTTTTTGCTGGCAGTACTAAATTAATACATCGCCCCATTTAATGGTTCCACCACCCCTGAGTTTGGCACTTTCCTCCAGAAGTTTTGCTTGTTACTTCACATCTCCCACAGGAGTCACTCAGAGAAGTTAGGGCTTAAGTCCATTCATAAATCCTGGCTTGCCCTTACCTCAGCTACTTATGCTCTTTCAGGGAAAATGCACCATAACAGCAACCTGCATTGAAAGGAGTTTCACAAAAAATCTCCTGTGCTCAGACCTGTGAGGGTGTCCCATTATGGTACAAATAAAAAGTAATTAAAACAAATTTAAACTATCAAGACTAAGTTTCTAAATATTGTTGCAAAAAGCCCTGTAGAACCAGTATTTGGCTCAGTGGTGAATCATAGATGAGTATACTGCCCTACAGAGTGTGAAACAGAGAAAAATCACTTGAAATGAAACGTTTCAAAGCCATGGTTTCTCATGTGGTTTTGAATGTTCCAGTTGTCATATTTTCTCATTAAAACATCAAATTGGCTCAAGATATTTATTCACATGATAAAGGAGATCTCATATACCCCCAAAATGACATTAACTAATTTTTGACCAAACGTGATGTTACGGTGTTCTGCCTTTGTAGGCCATTATAGAACTCAGAAGAACTTTTTGTATTCAGTGATAATAATTACACAGTGGAAGAAGTGTTCTGCAAAGAGTTGTGTGTGTGTTTTTTTAAGTAAAAATGAAAAGTCTTTTTGAGAATGTATTGCATTAGCTGTGGAGTTATCACTTTATATGGCAGGCTGCTTCTGTTACAGATTGTGCCTCCTCAGATAGTGCTGAAGCCCACAGGCAGGTGATGGGGCAGGACAGGGCTCGCCCCATGGCTGATAATACAGTTTATCAGTCAGTGGTATATGGGCTAACGATAGTAGCAGCAGTGGAGCATGCAGAACAAGTCTTTAACATCTGTCACTGGCACTTTTTCATAAACCTGGCTCTGTGCCTATTTCTCTGAATACATTTTGTTCTATAGATTCAGCGTTAGACGTTAAACATAGTTATGTCTCTGTTAGTAGTTCCTAACTCATTTCAGGACACTTAAGTCATTTGCTGGTGGATTATTTTGCTCTTACAAATCAAAGTATTTCATCTACAATTACACATGAGTAATGTGAGTGGAAATGATTGGAGTGAGAATCTCTAACATGTGATGTCAGTCCAGGCCATGACTGCCAGGAAATGGCTGGCTCTGCTGCTATCCATCTTCATTTCATTGCAGTATTTGGAGGTATCATGCGGGAGCAAGATAATGCAAACCACGTGCTAAACTGAAGCTATACGCTGTTTTCTGATAGGACTGCTCACTTAATCATCAAGGAAAGTACAACATTCTAGTTTCCAAACTTTAAGGATAAACATTGGATGAAATTGTTTCTCATCTTGCATATTAATTACATTTACCTCCACCCAAAGACATTCTGTTCCATTCTGTTATTGGAATATGTGGAAGCCTTCTTCACTTGGTGCAGTTGTTTCATCAGAAAGTTAGACACTAAGGCCTAGAAGGCTTAATGGCAGAGGTACATTAGTAGTCAAGTGAATAGCAAGTATTTTGTGGGGAAATAATCTAATTGTTATCACTACAACAATTCTTAGTTGAAATCTGTCTAATGATATTTTATCTTCTTGTTGATTTAGCTAATTTCAGTGAGCTACAAATGTCTTTTTATTCCTAAAAGCAGAATGAAGGCCACCAGCTGCACGTGTCTGTAATCAGCACAGTAACAATACAATTAACCTTTCATTTTCTGAAGCCACAAAACAAAATGATGATTTGTTTTGGTATATAAACAGTAGTATTCATCTTTAGACTGGTGATGGATTAGAGCTCAAGATGTTTGAAATAGTGAAGATTTACTCACAACTTTGCAATGAGAGAGGAAGAATTTTTTACATAAAGGTCAAAGTGTGTATTCTTACTGTAATTATCCAAGAGAACACTAACCCAATGGAGCAGCTCTTGTTGCCTTTACAGGAAGTCACACCAGTCACACCAAAACTACACCTGAGCTTCTAAATGTGATGACTTTGAGAAATATATCCCTTTAAATGAAATAGCTTTGATGGGTGTGATTGTGGGCAGAAGGAGTCAGGTCTCCTCTGTCAGGAAGCCACTAATTACAAGTTGGCAGTAAAAAGTGGTTCTTTGTGCACTTTACTAGAGCGATGATGTGAGGATGGGCAGTTCTTTGAGGTATGACGGAAACATTACACCTGCTGAGGTTTTTATGAGGACCAAGGAAAATAAAGGGAGGTATTGGAGGAATTTGGAGAAATTGAAAAGTTGCGTATTAGGAGAAAGAGGATATGGGGGTTTAAACATCTTGTACAGTCTTTTCTCACCTGAGCCTGAGATAGGTGTAGCTTCAAGCATCATAATAACATATCAGCAGACACAAGTACTGTTTATAGTATGTAGTGGAAGTCATCGGTTTCCAGAGATTTCAGATTACATTCTTTGAACCGACCATGCATAGTGTCTTATAACATATAAAGCACATTTACAGCTAAAAATGCATGAAAAGTCTGAACCACGGTGATGTACAGTTTGCCAAAATTTCAAATAAGATTATGACTTTCACGTCACTTTTGTTTTCTTGTAATCTCTTTCAAACTTTGCCATTGTAGCCTGATGAATTCTAAACCATCAATCTCGAATCTGAGCTGTTCTTGGTAAACACACTAATGCATGCTGGTCTCCTCACATTGCTCTGAGACATTACCCATGATCCTGTTTGTTTTATCGCTGTAAAAACACTACTAAAGCCGTGACCCTAACCATTCAGCCACAAAAATAAACATACAATTTGTCATTACTCACTCCATCTTCTCTGCCATTCATTAATTAATTTTTAACTTTTATTCTTGTGATTGTCTTCTGCTGTTGTAAAATATTGAATATGCTTAACAGATTATCTTGTGCTTGTTTGGGATTAATAAAATACATATTTTAAAATAAATTCTAAGCAGTAGTAAATGTCAAAAGCTATTCAGCAGCTGATCCCCCAACTGCAGTTATATGGAAGCCACTGTTATGACAGCAGCTTTCTGCAAGCTATTAATCAAGCACTTGCAGAAACAACAGTGAAAAATAGAAAGAAGGGCTATATTTGAGATGGAATTTACATGGATCCACAAACAAAAATAAGGAATCTGGTTACTAAGGTTGGCCTGTATAAAGAATACAAAATGAGCATACAGAATTTTTTTTTATTTCCTAGCACATTTACCATTTAATTTAAGAATACAAATATTTATCGCAATTAGAAGTTGTCATCAGTTACATATAACTAATAAAGTTTAGCATCTCGCTGGTCAAGCAGCAACAGACACGATATTCAAGACTCAAACACTGAGTGTATATTGGCTAATGATTGACAGTTCGGAAAGGCGGGGCTAAGTGGACTAACAAAGCAAATACAAGTAAGGCTCTGAAAGATTTTTCAGTTGACACAAAACCACACAAGATATGTACAAATAAAAAAAAATAAAAAACTGATCGAAGTTTTCTGTGTGCATTTTGCAAAATACTTTTTTTTTTTTTTATCACGTTCTTCAAGTCCATATGTACTCACCCTACAACTGGTTTTATAGTCATTGTCTGAGGGCTAATAATCCAATCCAAACAGACAGTTATGTATCAATAAATTCATGGTTTATTGTCTGTTCATAAGACATTCATGTTCTGGCCTGGGTGTGTGAGACAGTGTGAGATGATGTCCAGATGTGATGCAGATGTGCACAGATGACATACTGTATGTCTGAGAGGCAGCTCTGCAGACAAGCCTCTGTTTGTCCAGACTGACTAATGAGCTGAGGTGTTCTCTCTCCAGGGCTTCACGTGTTCTCAGACCTGGAATCTCACCACTCTCCAGTCATGGGAAAGACATAACATATAGCAGAAAATATTTGTGGATAATTTGAGACATTTATTTTGTGTATTTTTTTTTTTTTTATCAATCTAACAGCCTGAATAAAGAGACTGTGTCACAATATTTAGCGTTAATAGTGAACTGCCCTCCCTCACTTCACTGTCTGGCAAGAAATTCAATATTCTACTTGCACTAGAACAATAGGTATGATCCAATGGGTTTGTGATATTGAGCGCTGAAATGATTAGAATGAGCCAGATAAAAATGTATGGACTGCATGAACAAAAGCAGACCAGTGGAACCAAAACTGTTTCCAAAAATGTGTGTAGTCATCAGTATTCTTAGATTTTCTTGTTGTATTTTTGCGAGACCACTGAAGGATATCTTGGAATGGGGATGCTTAGTGGGTCGCTCATCTTGTAGTTAACACATGCCTGACTCTATCAGAGCGGCTGCTGTATTTGGCTTTTAAAGATAATATTATCTTCTTAGTTGTTTTTGTGGATATAAATAGCCTTGTTTTCATTGCTCTATAGATAATGTCATGGTTTTGTTTAATATCTGCCACAGGGCTTATTCTCATTAAACAAACACTGGCGCTCTTTAGCATGTCTGACCTTCTTTGACCTTCATTCAAATCAATCTATTTATCATACAGCCCAATAACACAATAGCTGTGGCCTGACAACGGCTTTCAAAAATATTGATATGATTAAATAGAGGTTTGAACAGAGGTTTCATGGATTTGAAATTAAACAATAAAGCCAGCATAAAATAATGACACAAACATCAAATACAAACAAGAAAATAAATAAATGCCCAAACAAATAAAGTATTTAATTTGTTCTTTCAAATACTCTCCCTTTCATCTCACATACCCTTTATTAATTATTAAATAATTTTTGCATGCTGAGTCCTTGGTCAATGACTTCTATAATTACATGTAAAAGTATCTTCCTCTTCAAACTTGCTGGAACCGGCGTGCCCGTAGAGATATTTGTATACTTTTTATTTATTTAAAATGTGTCAGTCAACAGTCCTTTGCCACATGTGGTCAACACCTGTCCAACTCTATGCTAGTATTCCTCCCTTTGTTCCTCAATCAGAAATGGGCTCGATTTCATTGTCTATAAAACAGACACTACCGTACTTTACCTCGGATCAAAGACAGTTTAAAGTTGATCCTCCACATTCTGCCGTTATAAACCCTGAAGAAGAAAACAATTAACTTAGCTATTTCCCCGCAATTTGTTATACAGAATCCCTTTGATGAATTATGCAGATGAGAGAGCAGAATGAAGTTAGTGAAGTTTCCAAGTGGGACATAAAATGGCAGTAT
The DNA here is from genome assembly GCF_026225935.1 of Boleophthalmus pectinirostris. NCBI lineage: Eukaryota > Metazoa > Chordata > Actinopteri > Gobiiformes > Gobiidae > Boleophthalmus > Boleophthalmus pectinirostris. Next base: position 39,441,949 of record NW_026571299.1, on the reverse strand, counting down.
CAGACATACTTCTGAACGTACACTGTGCTGAATAGATTAGCATAGTTTAGGCTTATTGAGGTGAAAACAAAGTCGTTCACATAAAGCGAATAAAGCACGCTGTTAAATCTGATCTGAGTGAGAGCCATGTGGAGCTAATTCTGCGATGCCTCTGTGATTCATTAGTGGAATAAAGTCCAAACAGGAAGCTGCATGTTGTAGTTTAATGTTTGCAAATGTGTTCCTTTGCTTGCAGTATATTTGGGGATGACATAAATTAGGTTTATGTTCTGAAATTGAAAAAACAAAGCTCTTTCATTTCATTGCTTTAAGATTAAGGCGAATATGCAAATTCTGTTAAGCTGGCTGGTGCAGACTAATGTGTGGATGAAAGGATCTCATGGCTTTGGGTCTATAGGTTCATACTGTACATTCTTTTAGTAACCACAGCATTTCAAAATGTTAAGACATATTTGAACTGTCAACATGTGATTTGTAATTTTAATGGCTAGTCACATTCAATGCCCCAGAAAACTGCCTGACCTCTGTGCAATCATCTTTTGAGTCTGTTGGTTTCTAAACATATGTTGTTTTCTGAGCATATGTTTCAAAAAAGTGAGTAGAGCAGCTTTTTCCACTCCATATGCTGCCATTTAAACCTGATACATATCAAATTCCACTCTGTGAGTGAAAAAAATCCTCATAAAGTCTGTGTGTTCGGAGTTAAGTTTTACCTCTGGAGAATGTGATGAAATGTTGAAGGCACCTTTGAGACCTCCTGGAGTTCACAGTGTGTTTGTGTGAGGGCTCCTGTCTGCTCTGTGCACTGGAGGTAATTTGGAATAACTGTTGGGAACATATCTGCAGGTGAAGTGGAGGATGACCTAGTCCAGAGCTGCTGTGTTGCTGGACAGAAGTGGGCAAAACAGAATGACCACTGTGTTAATATGCCACCATTAAGCAATGACAAGTTCACTATATGCAGGTGTGTATGCATTCAACTTTCACCTGGGAAAAGACAAATTCTTACCGCATATGTAAAAATAATGTTAAAAGAATAATGTTATTGTTAAAAGAAGGAGATGAATTACTAAATCGTAAAGTAATCCCTTAAATTAAGGTTAGGTTAGTTTATTTGTATTTAAAAAGCACATTTGAAAAACATGTGCAAAAAGTACACCACAAGACAGTACAGACAATATTTTGAATGTTAAAGATAACATTGTCCATAACAAATGAGTCTAATGTAGCTAGTTATACTTTATGCCTGTTTGTTATCCATCACAACTCCTGAGGGTAAAAGGCACACCAAGCCAATAGTTTGCATGCAGGGATGATATTAGGTCATATTCATAGTGTCTTTTTTGTTTGTTTCAGTTTGGCTCAGAAGCAGTGTTGCCTAAGCTCAGTGAGGGAAATTCAGTGTGAGTCTGGTGTTACAGCTGCCCGTGCAGGGAGCCCCTGTGATGTGGACCTGGAAGCCCCATGTCCAGATGACTCCTATCAGGCAAGTCCCAGTCGACCATGAGCACCAAGGCAAAGGCACATTTCCTTATTCAGTACATTACTCTGACTTATGGTTATTAGAATGCTTCGTGGACATAAAGTGAATAAAACTTTAAGATCTCATGTTGTGCATCATGGTCTATAAGATCTAATGTGTTGTTAATTGTGGCATAAGGTGCTGAGCAGATTTATGCATTGCAGGAGGTTTACAAGGATTGTTAAATTCAGATCATTTAAATAAACTTTTCATTAGAATTGGGTTTGGTCCATTAAGACACACTGGGTTATATTCTGTTGTCTCGTAACATTAAAGTTCATTATCACTTAATTAATCAGAGACAATCTCATGTCTGTCAATCTCATTTGATTCTTAAACACTTTATGACAAAAGAGAAATTTACATTTTTTCCCTGTATTTTTCAACATTACATTTATATAACACTGTTCTTCCTCCACTGGGCATTTAAAGGGTTTTATGTGAAGTAACCAGTGAGCCAGTGAGTAAAAGCTTCAACAACTGATCTAATACATTGTTGCCTGGTACAGAGGGCTCCATTGTAAATGTCAGCAGGCTGGGAGGGAAAAAGTTGTACTGTATTTGCAACTTTGCCATTGTGCAATGAAAGGGAAATTAAAATGTTACAAGAGATTTTAAAAGATAAGTTGAAGTTCCATTGGCTTGTATCTTTAACTCTTCCACAAGTTTCCTTTTCCCATAGTAGATTTATGAGTAATTGCAAACAGGCTGACAAGTTTGGCTAAAATCTCAGCCTTGGATCCTGTGAATACTTCTGTTAGAATGACTCTCTCCTTCAGCTGTCTGCCTACGCCAACAATATTTTATTTATATTCAGATGTCATACCAGATACTTTTAGTTTTGTGTTTTTACAACTATGCTCCATTACTAAAGGGTTGTTGGTTCAACTCCTATAATAAACACACTCATTGCAACTGACTGTATGTTCTAAAATGAAAAATTTAGCTGAACAGTTACCCTCCAGTGTTGTGTGTGTCCAGGTGTGCTGCAGTTGCTGTGCCCTGGGTGTGCAGGTGCGGCGTGAGGGTCTGAGCTGTGACAGTCACCACTTCCTGGGGTATCCTTGTGGACATGTCTTCCTGACCTGCTGCGAAGATGAACTAGCCCCCAGCCACACCCTCCTGTGGAGTAAACACAGTGTTCAAGCTACCACACGACCTAGACAAGGTACAGGTACATCAGGCACTTTACCAATGTATTTACATATACCATGGCCTATGACTATGGTTTCATATACACATACTGCATAAAATAACTACTTTTGAAGTACTATTGCAGCACAGATCATATTATCAATAGGGTTAAGGCACATCACATTTATGTAATACAAGAGTACAATTTCCATGTAGGCCTAAATAATAAAATAAAAGATGAATGTGATACAGTGATGGTTATCAGTAATCTATAAAAGAAAGATAATTCACATTCATTGTTTACCTTTACCATTGTATTTATCTTAACTCTAAAGCAATTTATAAAAAAATATGAGAAATAGGTACAGTAACATAGGGAAAGGGAGACCTTTCAATTCACAGAAAGAAGAATTCCTTTTCACATTGTTGTTTTAGTTCTCTATTATTTCTCAGTTCTCCTCCATTGCACTGCATCCTTTCTTTATGACTGGTGATAATGACTTTAAAAGTGCTGTTGTTGTTGTTGAAAGAAACAAAGGTGTGTTTGTCCAAAATATTGTTCAATATTTTTCCTGTTCCAAATCGTTTTGATGTTTGAACAGACGTTGATCATCTGCCCAAGTGCAGTTTGACTGGTTGGAAGGTAGCAATGTGAAAGCAAAAATGCACCAAAGCTGGGTTCAATTATTGCCAGATTTTGACTCCAACTGTCTACTCTCGACTCTGACATAAAGCCAAAGGCACATACAGTACAGCAGAATTCTATAAGATATGCACCATTTAATAGCCAGTGGGTGACCGTATTGTACTTCAGAATGTTATGGAGAGACAGGACAATGCTTTTACCTGAGGTCCTGAGGTCCCTGAATTGTGAGCTTGCATTTTCTTGCAGTATACACATGCAAACATGCTCTTTAAAGTATCAGCTTCAGTTTGTTTTGCACATGAAAGTTTAATGAAGTTTTTTTTTTTTAGTACTAGAATTTCCATTCTTTGCTGTATACTTTAACATCAATGGATAAGATATGCAAACTGTAAAAGGGTGATTTTTATTTGACACACAATTTGTTTGCCATAGTCAGGTTCAGTTATCTTTTATAAGTGGGGTGAATTATCTTGTAGGAATAATACATTTTATGTATTTTGCCTCAAATAACAAGTTTGCACTGTGTGTGTATATATAAAAACACCAGCTATATCACAATTTATCTAACTTAAATAAATAAAGATTTGCAGACTGAACATTCCTTCATCTGTTAATGATTGTCTTAATTGTCACAGACTCTTCCTTGTCCTTATCCTTGCTCCTTTGATTACTTGCAGCAGATGTCATTATTCAAGCAGGTTGTTAACTTAACATCTGAGTTAACACCACACATTTGGAACGTCTGTGCACAGCTGGGTTTCTTTTATTAGAGACAGTTGTATCTGAGGTAAAGGTCCTAAACATCACAGCACTGACGTCTTTTTGAAAAGTTTAATAGGCCACTGACTGTTGACTATTTTCTCTCTTTAAAGGCACGTTCAGATGAAGTCATTTTGGTTGGGAGGTTATTAACCTGCACAAAGCTGTGAATGCCTTGTGTGTGTAGTCAGTCTTTATGGATGAAAAAAGGATGTAATTATTTCCTATGAGGGGATATGTTCTCAGTCTGTGACTCACCACCTTTTAATTAAAAAGCAAACATTCATTCGGCTTGCTCCTTTGAATGTAAACCAGTGACTGTGAGGAAAAGGTAAGCTCCACAGAGTGGTGTTGTTGAGGTGTGTTGTGAGGCGTTGGGATGGTGACAGGTGAATGGAGTTCTATTGTTAGGGACATACATTAAGTAAGAAACAATATCTATGTGTTTAGAGTGAGGCTCAGTGATGAGATCCTGTATTATTCAACTTCACACTGGACTGACTAATCAGAGACAACTGTTAGACAGATTTATTGAGTGTGTCATATTTTGGACCTTAGACTCTGGTGGTGGACCTTAGACTCTGGTGGTGGAGCCCAGACTGGCCACTGAGGAAGAAATTGGGAGGAAGAGGCTTGATTGCCTTAACTTGAAAAGCTGAGTGAAGATGAGCAACAATGTGCCATGTATATACTAATGACAGTCTTAGTTACATGTTTATTCTGTCCCACAGTTCTGCACTCACCCCTGAACCTTACCAGAGCACTTGGTGACTGGTGCTTTCTTTTAATTATGGTAATTTAGAAATTGGAGCTGCAATGAGAGCAAACATGCATATGTGAATGCCAGGGAGGAGCAGATGTTGTCTGTTCATATCAGCTCCACAGAGTTAGAGCATTCATACATTAACCAGACTTCTGCTGTTGTCTCTAATTTGGGTTGTTCTCCCTCATGGACCCACCCCTCTCTCTGTTCCAGTGTTAAACAGCCCGCTCCCCAGACAGGCCCTCTCCATATCTGCCACAGCGGAGTCAGCACACACACAGCAGGAGGAGGATGGCATGGACCACTGCCAGGTGTACGCGGGACAGCTGTGCCAGCACACCTGCACCAACATCTATGGCTCGTACCAATGTGGCTGCCATCATGGGTACTCCCTGCAGCCAGACGGACACTCCTGTACACCAGGTCACTCACACTATGAGACTTCGTGCTTTCCACTCACAGTCTGTGAATTATATTTCATAAACCAAATTTCACCATATAAGAATAAATTTAGCTTTGCTGTAAAATTGCAAAAGACAAAGAATATGTTTTGATGCTTTTAAACAATGACAGGTAAAGACATGTTTGTCCATGTTGTGGCAAGTTCTTCTTGGTATTCAGTTATGTTTAGTTCTTATATTTTTATATAATTTTACAAATTATATGGAGAAAGTGCTTGTTTGTAGTCATCTTCTGGTGATTACTCAGCAGTTATACTACAATTGATTTCATTATCATACAGCAGTGTGGCACTTGAGCACGAGCTTCAGAAATGCCCTCATTAAAATTCTCAACGACCTCAAATAAAACATAATTTATATGGAGACCTCTCTGCACTCATGAGGATAATGACAAAAACATGCAGCTTGGGACAAGTGCCCTGCCCTGACTTTATATTTGGAGATATATTCTGGGCCCTTTGCAAGGAAGAGAACAGGATTTGACTGGTCAAAGATTTCTAAATTGGATTTCCATGTGGAGTCAAGTTCAGAAGAACTTTCCAAATTAAAGGGACCATGTCTCTTTACAGAGAGCCCTGATGAAGACAACAGAGTAACAGAAGATGATGACTATTTTGAGACTAGCACCACCAAGACCACTACCACCAGCAGTCAACTTTACTTCAACCCATGTGAAGGTAATGTCACTTTGGTTACATTAGCTACCAAAAATATTGGTGAACAAAAACAGTCAATGCCTTACATGTTAAATGAAATGCCAAAAAATATACAGTGTAAGATCTCTGCCACAAGTTATATGGAAGTATATTTATCTGGTATTTTGTCCTAATTAAAATCAAAGTGTATTAATTGTCATGTGGTCATGTAGGTTTGTGTGTTGTGTTGCAGATAGACAGTGTGGTCAGAAGTGCAGTGTGATTGGGGGGCGTGCGCTCTGCTCCTGTCTCCCAGGCTTCTCTCTCATGACTGATGGACGCACCTGTCAAGGTATGAGCTCAGCATTTCACATAATGTGACCATAAGTGTACCATTGATTTGAGTTCTATACATCAATCTGAAATCACTCTCGCTGAAAGTGACATTAGTTTCCTCCTAAACCATAATGCTACCACGCAATCAGTCCAATCAGTCCAATTCAGTTTTTGTACAGCTCAAAATCACAGCAGTCACCTTGCAGGGTTTAACAAGCAAAATTGCTGATTTAATCAACAGAATGTTAGAAAATCAAATTGCGAAAATGTCACTGGTCAACGTCAGACTTAAATATTGTAGAAATTTCTGCAATTTTTCAGTTTTTGATTGCTTTCAGATTCTAATATATGAAGTTGTAATGCTACCACTAGAAGCAAGAAAAATGTGTCTCCTGTAATGTAAAATGTGTATTTAAGAGTATTGTGATTTAACTATAAACATAAAGAGTACTTATCCAATAACTTGCAGTGGAGAGAATATACATACTTAATATGATTTGAATCTCTTGAGATGTGAGATCCAAGTGATGGACATGTGATAAAGTGTAGGGACAGGAAAGAGAATTACAGTAACTAGTGTCTACCAAACCGAGCACTATGTGTATACACTGACTGAATAAATGCAAAACTCATTACGCCTTTCTAGTAGTTTATAATCAATTGCAATGCTGAAATTCTAGACTATGATGCAGCATTTGTGCCCTCACCTGGAAAATATTATCCTTTTTTTCTCTGTGTTGCTGTGCCCTTTAAAGACTGAAAACTACAGCATATAAAGCCGCTCATCAACCTCCCACATCATCATCACAAATCTCAGCAGTAAATTTACCCTTTTATAGCCATTCACACCACTGATGACCGGAAATCCTGCAGTTTCAGCATGCTGTGTACCATTTATTTAGTTTGACACACACATACACAAAACATACATGCTATTGGAAATTTCAATGTGACATTTAAACTGGAGACTGTTCGTTTCATTAGTATCGTGTGAGTAGGTATTGCTGTACAGGCACACTGTCAAAGTGCTGGGCGATTCCAGATTGTTTCCACATGTGGGAGCTGGGTGGGCAGAGTGTAAGGGAGACATGAAGGAACAATAGAACACCCAAGGCCCTGTCCAGATATTTTAACCTAAGCATATTTCCTTATACTTGAACTTTAATCTTTATTTTACCTTTGAAAATCTGGGCAATGTGTCCTTAGAGCAACAACCAGTCCAACAGTACGAGTGGAATATTCATACTTATGTTTTTGCAAAGAACATAGCATAAAACCTGTATTAAATATCTTATAGTAGTAGATTTTTGTTATACTCTTGAACAACGCATTTTGAACTTTGATGTTGCACTTTAATATTTTAGCTACTTAATCTTTGTATCTTGTTTATTTCACAGTGTCAATAAGTCTTCTGTAAAGATGTCTATTATTTGTTCATGTGGTTGTTTTTTATGTCTCACTGTGCACTTACAGCTTTTTGCAGGTTTTTTGATGTGCGACTAATGGCAAATAAACTAACCCAATCTTTGTTATTTATTTAACCTTTATTTGACTATAAAAGTATATCAGGTAGAAAAGCTACTGTCCAGATGACTACCTCAGAAACATTTTCTTTTCTACCCTGGACCCGAGCTGGATGAAAGAGGGATTGCACTGACTAGTTTCTATGGGTCTACACTCTTGTGAATGTTCTAATTAATGGTTTGTTGAGGTGTGTTAACATTTTATTTTTTTTTTATTGTACAGTTTTGTTGTTTTTTCCTTACTCGATGCTGAAACTTGCATTTTACACATCTACGTTTTTGACAGATGTGGAGGAGTTCTCAGAATCATGGACCATTTCACATTTAGTTGGTTTTGGATACTTTCAAATGTCTTAATGATGCTCTTCCCACTAAGACCTTCAGTGCTGTCCAATGCCGCAGATTACAGACATAGTTATTACATTTGCATGACTGGAATACTTTCTCCTCTGTTCTGATATCAATCAAACTACACGTTCGCCCTCCTCTTAACTGTGAAATACAAGCTGAAAGGTCATTTAAGGTCATCATAACAAAGCTAAAAAAAAAAAACATCTCACTTCCTAAAGTGAGGAAAATCTATTTGACATATATTTAAAATCTTAAGGCCTCCTTATAACCAAGATTTGGACTCACACCAAAATTTTATTGGTTTATGATCCCTTGGCTGGAATGGAAAAGTAATTAAAATAATCAGGGATAGAGAACAGATAATAGACATGGTACTTATTTATATTTCCCTCTAAACTGATTGGAGGCAGACTTTTGATACAGCATGTGCTGTTTTAGACAGGGCATTGTGTCTGGGGTGAAAAATAACCCTTATTTTATAAACCCTTTTCCTTTCAGCAAAGCAATCATGCTTTTTGTCAGAAAATAGCCTCTTTGTTCCATTTTTGCTCACTTCGCCACTCACCACTATGTAATGTGGCGTTCCTAGGGGAGCCAGCATTGAATGCAGGAACCTTGAGGCATTTGTGTTTTGAATGATGCAGTGGAAAATGCAGTCCACTAGAGCTGAGTGGTGGGCTCGTGGCCACCATCCCCATGTTGAGAACCGAATGAAGGGACTTATTCCAATAAACAGTGTGGGCATCAGGCATGTAGTAAATAAAAGAGAGTGATCAGGACTGTTTCAGTATGAGGAGTTCAAATTCATTCATAACTTTCTTGATTAAGAAAGCAGAAATGGCATAAGTTTTGGATTTCCCATTGGTCAGACACTGCTTTTGTCAGGTTTAGTTTTGTTTCAGTCTTGTTATGTACCATTGAACATGAAATAATTTACTTATAAATGGCGGATACTACATTTATTCATAGTCTTATTGTTTTATTCAGATGACCCTGATTAGTTATGCAGTTAGAGCAATATTTTAAGAAAACAGTGAAACATTTGTTGTCCTACATTGTTAATTTTGTCTGTAAATGGTGATGACACTGCTTCATAGGTAAGTGATACACATTTATGTGGTACAAGGATTTGATTTGTTCTTTGGATGATCAAATGTCTGTGTTGGGTCTCTTTGATTGAGGACAAATTTGTTTCCTGGTGGAAGCTATTTTTAGTGCAAAAGCCGTAAACAAAAAACATTAGTCAGACAGATCAAGGTTGGTTGGTTGGCTTGGTTTTACAGAATATTTGCTATAGGAGCCCTGGAGCCTGGGTGTTTGTGTCAGTCCCTGGACAGGATGACACGTTGCATGTTAGAGCTTGTGTATGCTGACAGACAGGCCTGTGTATGAGGTGATGTTCCCAGAGGAGAATCTCAGATGTTTCTTTTACACTGTGGTCTCTCTGTGGACTACAAGACACAACATTTAAACTCCCCCAAGCTGCAACATCTCTAAAGATCCACAGACTGAGCAACAAAATGTGAAAATATGTTCCATTTTGTCTTTGGGTTTTTTCATAGAGGTGTATAGCAGTATTTTCTACCACGTTCCCAGTGGAATGGTGGATTCTGCACTGATGTTTAAACCTGGATTTGTGACATGTGCCAGAATGAACACAGATGCACAAGATGGAGTTGACTAACAGCAGTCCTGGTCCAGAGCTATCAGAGCACCCGGCCCATCGTCTAGTCACTGTTGTGCATGATAAGAAATCCACTGATGCAAAATGATGCGCCAGTGTCGTAAATCAGCATGGTTTGTCAGATACAGATTCAGAAGCTCTCAACTGTGTGACACTAACCACAAAAACAGAAACATTTCGCCCCGCACCAGATCATATTAATTAGTCATGGGATTTGCAAAGCTGCTCCTGTTCAAAGCTGATATATCTGGTCTCCAATGCACAAATACAGAATGTTGATGCAATGATGGGAATATGAATATGAATCAGAATGCTGCTTTACCCTAGGACTACTGTTTGCTGTTGCTGAATAATTAAAGTACTGCCCATATTTCTGAAGGATAAAATGTAGTATTTCATTTGGTTGCTAAAACACATGTCACACACACATTTTTTGTGTGTGTGTGTGTGTGTGTGTGTTTTTCAAGCTGATCCTCAAAGGTGCACTAACTTGGGGGATGGCCCGCTACCTGCTGTCTCCATAAAGAGCTTATTGATTTGCTTGGAATATAATCCTGTGTGGCATTAAACTTATCTATCTAGCATTTGATTAGTGTTTTTATTTCTAAAAAAAAAAAACTAAAAAAAAACTTGTCACCAGGTGGTCTCCATGAAGATAGATGTTTAATGTTTGAGTTTAATGCTATACTGTGGCACATTCCAGGCAAAGGAATAACATCTCCAGGGAGACAAGCAGAAGACAAACTCTCGATCAGAGAAGTTGGATAAAGCACCTTTGAACCATAAAGAAGCCTGTATCAGGCCAACCTGTCAAGAAGTTTCAACGATGGCTTGATTCATTTTATCTTGATCTTGTGAAGACCTTGGTTCAGGGTCAGGATAAGGAGTATCTGCACTGAGTGCATTTTTGGTTGATGGAGTGATGCAGAGTACTTGGAGGAGCTTATAGGTTGGATAGCTAAGTCTCACAGTGGTCCTCTGTTGCAGATGTGGATGAATGCTTGGGCCTGCCTCACAGCTGTGGAGCAGGCCAGCGCTGCAGAAACACTTTGGGCTCGTTTGTGTGTGAGCGCATCCTCACCTGTGCCCCAGGACATCGGCTCAACAACGGACGCTGTGAGGGTGAGTCAGTATACCAACATTATACACTCCATAACTATTAATCCTTTTTCCAATTTACTGTTACATAGACAAATGTACATACATTTTGTTCTCTGTTATTGATCTAAAATTGTTTCGTAATAAGACAACGGACCTGCAGATCTCTGAGAACCCACCTCTTTATAGCCGTAGCACATGATTTTCATCAATATGTTTTGTGGAAAAATGTGACATTTTTAATTGTACGTGTATATATATATATATATATATATATATATATATATATATATATATATATATGTGTATATTTATAATGACAAGTATGGGGTCTGGGCAGGGATTGAGGATATGTGAAAAGCCTAAAATGGAGGACAATAAGGGATTCATATATGCATTGGTCAATCAATATGGTGTTTGTAGGCGTATGAATAACTCACAAGAAGACTTACTTAGAAGGGTTATTGAAACATGTATGATATGGGCCCTCTAAAATCTGGATCACTAAAATTGATTTTTTGGAGATGTTGTCTGTGTTATAGTATCAATAATAGCATGGCCATGTACACCGAACAACTCACTGTAGATTTGATCAAAGCTCCACATGATGTGATCTCATTTTGTACCTAATTTGTGCGGTCATTTTCAGATCCAGCTGCACTGTTTCACCCCAAGGCTCATTGTAACACACTGAAGAATGCTCCAGCTATATCATTCTGTCCCTTGTATTGTTTTCATCTAATTTGATCGGAAAATAACTGCAAGTCATTTGTCCTCGAGCATTCCTCATGGACCCATACTTCTCCATGTGTAAAGGAGAATGAGTTTATATCTGAAATAGTTCCAAGTGTAGACTCCAGGGGAATAACTATGCCCAATACACAGAGTACCATTTGTAGTTACAACTTTTAATAACCTGGAAAAGTCTTGGAAAATTATTTTCAACAATGAGGAAAATGTAATATAATTCTTCGGATATGACCAATCCATCTCTGAAGTCACAAAGGAGGAGAACGCAAGCATGAAGACCCGGTGTGCTGTGGCATTTATCTCAAAAGACCAGATATAAACTGTGAGAAATTGCCTATGAAAAAGAAAAAGTAGCAAGACAAGTTCTCCAATAAAACATCATCCATCCCTTCCAGATTCAATAGCTGTCAAATTACAAGTTTTCCGAGTTAATTGCAGAGTTGGATGCAGTGGTATTTCTGCACATTTTACTCCAATATTGACAGGAAGGAATGATGGCCTATTCACCGGTTTGTTCATACATTGAGCCACAGTGACACCTACTGGACAACTCCTAGGCTGCAGGTACAGAAGCTGATAATAACAACTTTTTTCTTTTTTTTTTTCTTTTTTATCTTTTCAGACATTGATGAGTGCAAGTTACAGACTCATAATTGTGGAGGGACTTTTGTGTGTGAAAATACGCCAGGTTCATTTCGCTGTCGACCTAGAGTCAAATGCATCACTGGATTTACACAGGACCCCCATGGGAACTGTATTGGTAAGTTAATAATCAGACTTCCTTGATAGACTGTCAAACTGCTGAGAGTGTATATTAAAGGGCCTATATTATGCTATTTTCTGTTATAATGTTTCCAATCTCTACTGTACTAAAACTAAAAAGTAGTGTTCACTTGAAAACTACCCCTTCATGACATCATAAGGTGGAACAGAGCATTTTTAGCTTTGGAGATGTAGATGGACTAATAATAAAGGGTTACACAAACATGTGAATGAAACAAAACACAACTCCAGGTCTATTTTTGATGAGTTAACAACTTTCTAATATGTCCAGAAGCTCACAAGAATCAATTTTGCATCATATAGGACCTTTAAGTAGAAAAGCCTTTGTTATCCATGATTTGAATTATCCTGTTATTGCACAGATATTAATGAGTGTAGCAGTCGAGCAGATCCATGCGGTCCAGGCTCTCATTGTATCAACACTGTGGGCTCTTACACCTGCCAGAAAAAGAGCATCACCTGCAGCCACGGTTACCACGCCAATGCCCAAGGAGACGCATGTGTCGGTGAGGAGCATGTTTTTGTCCAGCCCTGTCATTGAGATTTGACTAGACAAATAAAATTTTACTGAATGTTCTTCTGGGATCAGAGCTAAGGGGGTCAGTTAAGGACCACTGAAACTGGGTTATTATGTGCCCATGCTTACATGAAGGACATATACTGTATATAAATATAATACAGTTCACTTCAATGTGCAGGCTTTGTCATACATTTAAAAATCTTTAAATTGATAAAGGCAAATACTGGTTACAAATACCAGACAAGCTTATATTGTCTATGTGTTTTATGTGGATCCAAGATGAATAGTTATTGCTGCAGTAATAACAAATAGGAATCCAAAATAAAGAATAAAAACTAAACATTATCTCAGCTTAAAATATCCATATCTGACCATCTCTCATGCTTATGATTCTTTGCACAGATGTAGATGAGTGCCAGGTGGGATCTCACCACTGTGGAGCTGGTCAGATCTGTCATAACCACCCGGGCTCCTACCGCTGTGAGTGTCAGTCAGGATACCAGTATGACGCCCTGCGCAAGCATTGTAATGGTGAGTGCCATTAAAGCCGTGAGACTGATGAAGAAACTTGGTTAGTTAGGTGGCCCTCACTGGTCACACTTTATAATGATTGAACTATGTTTTTTTTTACAGATGTGAATGAATGCTGGCGTTTTCCTGGGCGCCTGTGTTCCCAAACTTGTGAGAACACCCCCGGATCTTATCATTGCTCTTGCACCTCCGGCTTCTCCCTAGCACCTGATGGCAAAAACTGCGAAGGTAATAACAGCAATTAGTGGTATTTAACAGAGTTTAACAGATTTTCAGATTGGTCTTGTTTCTTGCGTTCTTTATTTATTTATAGACAATATACTTGCCTGTGAATTCTAATGATTTGAGCTGTAGAGGGTTGAATAAACTGCTCTTTCTAATTATTGGTACATTCTGCTGTTTTTTTGCTGCAGCTCATACCTTCTAATGATACTGTATATTGAAAAATAGTTTTACTGGGATTATTCTGCTTTGTGTGAGTAGTAGTTTCAATATAATTGCTGATTGCAATATTTCTCTGTATATCATGCTATCATGCTTCAATGTTTGTTGTAGTAACAGGTCTAACTCTGGTAGAAATACTAAAGACAGGCAACTAGTAAAATTCATCTTGTATCCATGCAGAAGTCTTGAAGCATGGATATTGTGCCAAAATCAAGGGAACTCAATTGCTGTTATCAGCAACCAAACACCTCTCAAATCTTAATTTAGGTTTGCTGGTCAAAGCAAATGATCTGATGGAGTTTAATGTTGTTGGTGGTTCAGGGGAGTCAGTCATCATTCAGCAGCTTCAAGATAACTTTTTTTCTGTTCAGCCTGCAGAGATATAACTTGCATAAGTCTGGTCTTATGCTTACAAATCAAAGACAGAAACAAAGACTCCTATGCTCATACAAGTGCTCGCCAATATACTGTAGTTTTCTCAGTTGTATTTTGTCTCATGTAAAATGAATGACATGACTTTCACTATTCATTTCCTGAACATAAACTATTCAGACTTTTAATGAAAAGAAATGTCAAATGTTTTCCTCAAGAAATTACTGAATGTCAGCCTTGATTAAATTTTTACTTAATTTAATTTAATTGCACAGCCCTAACTTGTAAAAAAGATCTACTAATTAACACACTGCTTAATATGTGTTCACCAAATCTAATTATACAGTATGTGTCCACTAGACATAAACGAGTGCGAGAAAAAACCCTGTAGTCAAGAGTGCGCCAACATTTACGGCTCATACCAGTGCTACTGTCGCCAAGGCTACTACCTGAAGGAGGACGGGCGCACTTGTGAAGGTAGCATCAGCAGTTGTGTTCACATTTTTAGAGCAAGACTCAGTGTTAAACTTTGTGATTTGTGGTATTTGCAGATATAGATGAGTGTACTCAGAGTATGGGGAACCTGTGTGCCTTCCAGTGTGTCAATGTTGATGGCAGCTACCGGTGCACGTGTCCTCCTGATGGATATGTCATGGCTGCAAATGGTCGCACATGTAAAGGTGAGGGACCAAATACATCTGATACTTACATAAGCAGAAGTTGGCAAAGGTGGGTGGGAACTTTTAAAAAAAAAGCTTCAAAACCCAGATAGATCACAGCATCCATGGTATGTTGAGTTTTTTTTTGTTTGTTTGTTTGTTTGTTTTGTTTTTTATTTTTACTAATACAAATGTTGTTTTTTAAACTTTTTTCCAGATGTTGATGAGTGCACAACTGGCTCTCATAACTGTTCCACTGGACAGAGCTGCTATAATCTCCAGGGGGGCTTCAGGTGTCTGTCCTTTGACTGTCCTCACAACTATAACAAAGTGACTGACACGTGAGTTGACTACTCAGAATCACTACAATTTTGCTACCTTTATATTTGTTATACTCGCAGTGTGTCACAGGATGTATGAAAATGGTGAATAGTCACAACAGCTTAAAGTACAACACTCTCCTCTAATCTTTAACCATCATGAAATTCACCCGTGTGTGTTACAGGCGCTGTGAAAGGGTCAGCTGTCCCCCCAACTCTTTGGACTGTCGGAACTCACCGATGCGCATCACCTACTACCAGCTCAGCTTCAAGACAAACATCATTGTACCCGCACAGATATTCAGGATAGGCCCCTCTCCCACTTATGCTGGCGACCACATCTTTATTAAGATCACCAAGGGCAATGAAGAAGGCTACTTCAGCACCGGCAAACTCAACAGTCACACAGGAGCAGTCTACATACAGAGAGCGATCAGAGAGCCACAGGACTTCCTCATTGATGTGGAGATGAAGCTGCAGAGACAAGGCACGCTCACCTCCTTTCTGGCCAGAATCTATGTCTTCATTACATCAAGTCAAATGTGAGCAGACTAACCTACAGACTTAAGATTTCATATGGTGCTTTTTGTTAATGCAGCAATGTAGGAAAAGAAACATGATGGACAGTATGAACTATAGCCAAAATCCTGTTACTCAGCTAAAAATAGTCAAAGAGATCTATACTCAATTATAAAAAATATTCATTAAACAACTAGCACACAAGTCACACATCTTCATTCCCTAAAATAAACAGATTTGCAAGTGAAATGTCCTAAGAATGTTAAAAAAAAAACTAAACAAAACAAAAAAAACAACTCTAATTGTATTTACTTAATTTCATTATATTTTTTGGGGAAAAAAAAGTGGTTTGATTATGTATTGGTTTGGATGATGGTTTTTGAAAAGAATAGTTAATATTACTGCCACTATTAGCCCATTACTGCTAAAGCAATTTTTTGTACTCTGGCAACCAAATTTTATTGTCTATATTTGATCGCACATATAATATTTGGATAACCTCTTATCTTGGCTTTAACCTTTTAAATTTGTATTTGATTTATAAATATGTTACAATGACAATGCACCCCCATCTGACCACATCCATTTGTAAGAAACTTTACCAAATTCACAAAAACGTATTTGGTCCAATAAAGTGCACTTGCATCTTTTTCAGTTATAACCAAAAAATCAGTTTCTATGTCCAGCCTATGATGTAAATATTGTTTTAATTTGATCAACCAAAGTACAGACAACTTCCCCTTGGATCCTTTATTGTGTCTGCACCGTACAAAAAAGGAATTTATTTTGTAGTTGTATGCTTAACTATTATATGTATCTAATGTACGTCGCTGTTATTATCTCAGGGTATTATCAATGCAATCTTGTCTACACAAAACATTCATATGAATGGTTTAATATAGGCATGGAAAACTCAGTAATCCATATCCACTGTACTCAATAAAAATACTTAGACGTTTTAGACTCAAACATTTACTGGAATACCATTGCCATCTTGTGGACAGTGGATATATATAACAGAATTTGTCCATACATTATTGCAGCCATTTTAAATAAATGCTTCACATGGGTAAATCTTCACGTTTTGGCTTTAGTAAGTGGAACACCCAGATTACAACTCCCACCTGGAAAATGTGTGTTGTTATTTTTCACAATATGTGCCACGCAGGGATGATAGCCCCTGCACAGGAAAATAGGGTGGCTGTGTCTCCCATATCAGCTCAAGAAAACACTGGTCTGATCAGTGAGCAAAGAACAGGACTTAACACTAAACCTATATTTAGTGAAGCGTCTTAATGTATAATCTGCTTTACTGTTTTTCGACAAGTGACACTGCCTGTCTGCTGCTCAAGTTTTGCTTTGATTTACAAGAAACATGCAAAATCCATGTAATGACTGCAGCTTGTCACTTTCCTGGACTCAGTTATTCAGTGAAGTTTAAATGCCGTCTGCAGATGAAAAAGATGCTACTGTAGCAAATTTGTTCATTTATTTTTGCAGTGTGTGTAACAAATCAGGGTTTGGTCTGACAATAGTCTAAAAATACCACACACACACTTTACAATATGTGCCAGCTCCATGCCAGCCAAGTGTTAAAGTAGGATCCAAAAACATGATAAAAGATAATGTCATAGTTTTCTTAAGGAAGGATGGTACTTGTTGGGCATCCGGACATTGAGTCTGCCTCCTACACATACAGGATGTAGACTCACATTATCTGTATGCTCTCTAAAGGGTTATCAGCAGATATAAGAGAAGAGACCATTCTGCCTGTCCCTGTATCTATTTCTACTGCTGACGTAAAAAAGTTTATCTCAGTGGAGAAACAGGGCAGACACTAGAGGGCAGTAGATCGTGCATTTCACAGCCCACCTGTGGCTTTCCAGGACCAGCAACAATGCATGACTTCTAAATTATTACCAATGAATTTATCACTGTATCAAGGTGCCAAGATCAAGCCAATCAAACCAAATATTAAAACTCTATAGTCTATACATCTTCACTAGAATCATTTGGATAATTTCAGCCCTGCTACTGTCAATCTCTATTGAACTAAAGGTAAAAGGAGCTGATAACTTGAAAAAGACTACATGACATCACAAGGTGGAACAGAGCATTTGAGCTTTGGAGATGTAAACAGATTAATAACAAAGGGTTACTGTTTTTCAGGAGGTAACAATATGTAACAAAGCTTAAAGCTCACAGTAGTCAGTTTTGTGTAATATAAGACCTTTAAATTCTGTTAGAGGCAATACAGAAACTAGCATATTTACTAACCTGGTATAATACATCAAATACTTTTCACTTTTGGTCACTGCAATCTTATATACCCTTTAATTTATAAATAAACACCAGTAACACCCCCAGCAGTGCTTTTATTCAGGTAAACAGAGTGCCCATCACTTCTGCTTCTGGTGTTGTGGAAAAGTATTACATCTCTATTTGTGTTGGGTGGAATTTTTATGGAAAGAATTATTCCGTCATTTGTAATTACTAACTGCTCCTCCTGATGATACAGAAAAAGGTGGGGATGGAAAACTGGCAGGAAAAGGCAATCAAATACAGGAAAATGTAGATAAACCTTTTTTTAAGAGAGAGGTGTTGTGGTGTGGCCAGTATTGAATGGGGAATAGGGAGTGAGTCAGAAAATTATTTCTATTGCAGAATACACATTATATATATTAAAGAAATTTGTAATTGGTGGATTCACAAAAAAGAAATTTCAAATGTTTTTCTTCAATGTTCAGTTCATTTTTGATGTAAGGCTAGTCGGGTTTGAATTTTTTTTTTTCACTGTAGGATAAGTAGACCTCTAATTTCCTGAAAGTTCTGTGCTCCAAAAGATAATGGCACCGTGTGAACTATGAGCGATGAGTGCTAATGCATAAACTACATGGATATATGAGCAGACATACCAGTAGCATCCCCTCTGGCTCTGACAGTAAAAGAGGGCAGAGCTCACTTCATCATGCCTGCACTGATTGTTTCCGGCCTTCAGGGAACAGCACTGACAGCAGCTCCCTGACTTTAATCAGGTTCATGTTTTAAACACATCTGTCTATCTAAGAGGCTCCTACACTTCTCTCACAGACTCATTTACCACAAGTGTCATTTTTAGAATGGTAATTGTATTTGCATTATATTCACTAAGGGTCTTTGCATGAACACATAATTAGGTTTCAATATTTAGACTCTTGTCTGTAAACATTGCAACTGACACCAACTCAAAAAATATATAAGTCTCATAAGAGTTGATAGAGCTAGAACTCTTGTAAACTCTATATATTCATTAAAAAAGGGGAAGAATCCATAGTAATGAACACATCCAGACAAACATGCCAGATTATAGCCTTGGCATAATTTCCATGTACAGACCACCTAGCAGGTTGATGCTGCAAACAGTAAAACATATGTACACACCTATGTACACATATGGACATATGTGTATGCTGGACAAGACAGGATTACAGGATTATGTTAGTACAAACATTTAACAGCAACATGTTAGTGAAGATGGAGAGTGAAAGATATTTAGAACCTATTCAACTGCACTGAACATACCCAAATTTCAAAGATTAATATCGCACATACCCTTATACAAGGTTGCTACATGCCTGTTTAGTTCTAAACACAAGAGGACAGCAACACAACATGTATCAGTTATTCTGACCTAAAGTAAGTGCTGATCATTGCTGGTCAGTGCATTGCATCAAACAGTGGTTAAGATGAATGCGTGTCTTTCATGTGAGCTAATGAAGTTGAGAGGCCGCTGCTGTTTGAAGTGGTCAAGCGGTGTATTTGTGGAGGCTGAGTTCGGGCTCTAAAGGCCTTATGTGCTTTGTACTCAACAAGTGATGCTTTCTCAGCTCCAGTGCTCTGTTTGATCCTGGGCCCACTGCGCACTCAGGTCACTCCACTACTGGGTTACCAAACTTCACCTTCCAATACAGAGGGAGGGGTATATACTGTATTAATCCTGAAGGAAATTTAGTTTTCCAGCTGCAATACGTCACAAACATTCCAGCAGACATATTGAGATTAAAATAGGCATTAACAATAATAGTATAAATAAATACAAACAAATCAATAAATGACTTACCTCCTGATGATCTCCACCTTTATATGGACGCATTATAAAAGGGAGGGAGAGGGATAGTTAAGATAAGTGATCTAGTCTAGAGTACACAGATCCACAGAAGCTATACTTGGGTTTCAGCTTCCTGTTATAGATCATATTTGAGGATACACTAAAATGATATCATAATCACTGAATTGTTAAAATACACTTTCACTTCCATTTTGGATGGAAAAACATGTAGCATAAAACTAGTTATTTCAGTAGACAATATTCTAAAGTATGGTTTTAACTTAGAATCATGCAGGTGACCTGCTACCTTCAGAAGGTTACACATTGTTGCTTAAATTGCTATGGCAAAGTCTTGATTTGTCATCATTCCACTGCAAACCAATGCATATAGTGAGGTTAGGAAGTGCCATCAAAGAGTTCTTCACATGTGTTGATACAAAAGAGCAATGTTTTGACACAAACAGGTGTTGAAAGAACCTCACAGGAGAGTGGTGTCTGATCACCTCATCATTCAAAGCTGACATTTCAAGCATCAAAAACAATATTATTGGACATTTAAAAGCCTGCTTTAAAGGCAAAAGACATCAATAATTTGCAGTGACTAATTGATTTTGCCAAATGCTTGGATGAGTCCCTCAACAATAATGCTTTACATTTGTTGTAAATATTTAATTGTGCATTTCTGAGTTATTCTTTTGGGTCCAATGCAAAAGCTATGCATTCACTCAGCAAGAGTATAGCTTGAATGAATGACTCAAAGGGAAGTATGCAGGTCCTTTATCTTCCTAAAGTTCCTGGTGCCACCTATGACAGAGAAGAAAGAGTCTGACCTTTGGAGGTGCATGGTCACATTTTTGTTAAGCAGCAAGAAGCTACAGGTCGTGTTTAATTGCTGTGGCTGCTATGATGAATGCATAGGATTATTAAGTTCTTCGCCCCAGGCTCACAGTAAGTCCCTTTGCTCCTCTTCAATGTGAAAATTTACAGCAAGGATTTTCCTCTTTCTTTCTTGACGTCAATCAGGACATATGTTTTTCCTTTGTAATATTTCCCTGTTACTAGCCTTCAGGCCCTTTGACAGAAATTTGGGGGCCCGGTGCAAGAAGTGTCCATGAGCCCCCCCAATATAAATTAATAGACAGATGGTCCAATTCTGGGCTCCTAACACCCTGCTACCCCTTTTAATCTGAGCCCAAACTAGAGACTTATATAGATTCAATACATTTTGGTGAAATGGATCACTTTCTCTTACTCTCTAATTTACATACATATATGGAATTGAACATGCATTCTTACTGTAAGCAGGCTCATCTCTTCAAAGATCTTCCAATCCCAGGCAAAGAAATAACATCCTCAATAAAGACAATATAATTTCAGAAAACCTGCCAGTTTTTCTTAATATGGCAGTGGGTGGGTCAAATTTCCTAAACAGAGGAGGATTTTTATTTATGTGATGCTTTCAGGAGATTAGAGATTAAAAGACCATCCAAAAATCCTGATGCTATCCATTATTTATTATGATTCTGCATTCTTAATCTGAAGTTGTGAAATAGAGTACAAGTGAAGGCTATGCATGGACTGCTGTCATGGGGGACAAGCTGCAGTGAGTATGGGGCTGCACGGGTGGAGTGAGGGCATTCCTGGCGCTCATACTTGCGTTGATGTGGAGCAACAGTGGATGTTGATTATCTTCACACACAGAAGGATGAAAGGCTGATTTATGTTAAGTATGTCTTTCTGTTCTCGCTTGTTATTAGTGTTTGGGTTTACCTTGTCACTTGGCGAACAGTTCTCTAAGAGTATGAGCTGTGGAGCTGTTGACACCTTTAAAAATTGGCAGGCTAAATTGGGTCATCTCTCTTCCCATTGGTCTGATATCCACTTTTCCATGTTTTCTTTTTGTTTGTTTGTTAGTTTTGTTTTGTTTTGTTTTGTTTAATTTTTTGTTGTTCCTGAGCAGTCTACCGACAGTTTGAAATTATTATTGGATTGGAGTAGTGGTCTCTTAGTTTATTCATCATTATTATTTGAGTTGTATTATTTTGTATCGGGCTGCCGATCTTGACAGCAGATAAGTTCAATGTGGACTATAAAGCCGTTTTAAAGCCCCCCAGAGAATTAGTGCAGTGTTGACTTGTGCTCATGAAATTCCAAATTCTCCACTGAAATTAATGAGATTCTCATTTAACCAGAGGTGCCACCACAAGCGCATTTTAGATGCATTTAGAGACAAAAGTGGCAGAATAACTTGAATATTGAAGGGTGATACAAAGGAACAACACTTTTCATCCTTTCTGAGCAGTCTACCTCCAGCCTTTCCTGTTGCACTGGAGGGTTTTTCCCATTCCCACTGCATCATGCTCATCTGGGGGATTCACCAGAGCCTGGAGTGACAGAGCTGTCACTCAAAAGATGTTCGTGAATTTGATATTCCTAAGACATTTGTGTGATAGCACATGATTACAGGCTGTGGCTTTTCAGAAGACTAAGTAAACATTATGCTTTGATAGAGTAGCTGTAGAGCATTAACATGAGAGGCTTCGGAATCATTAGCGTCTGTAATCGACTGCATGGATGGAGGTTGATGACATGGGTAGATGTATTCTATTGATTTCATCTCTTCATAGAAGTGCCACAGGTCAGGTCCAAAGTTACAGGGTGGATGGAGGTTAGTGACTGGTGTTGTGGGGGGCTGTTGAAGGTCAGGGCAGACACCTGAGCAGCACACAAAAGCACACAGCTCTTCTCCTGTTCCCTGTCATCTGTCAGTGCTGCTCTGGGTACTTCCTGTTTGCTCCCTGCCCAGCAAATTCTCTCTGAAGTGGAGATATTTGACCATGAGGTGTGTTTGATAAACATGCAGGTGTTTAGTGATTGGGCTGAGGGCATGCAATAGGAAGATATGTCCTCAAAAAAAAAAAAAAAAAAAAAAAAAGACTGATGAGATCATTATCCTGTTTTCACATATTTCTGTTCATTAATAGTTGATACTACGGAACAGTGGCAATTTGACCTTTGGATTTGCATGCTGAGACCAATACCCCTGGTTTGGACAGAATGTAGTTTTACGTGACTGATAAAGCACGGAAAAGCTACATAATTATTTGTTTTCCTGAGAATGCAGCAGGAGGCTGACAGAGGACTCATCCCTGTTTATTCTGGCACTGTTTTTATCAGAATGTGATGAAATGTTTTTCCACTGATGGCTTTTGTTTTGCACTTGCTTTGATTTATGTCTGAAATATTTTCTATTTCCCTATACTATATATCCCTATACTATATACATATAGTATCCCAGATACTATGTGTGTATGTGTGTGTGTGTGTGTGTATATATATATATATATATATATATATATATATATATATATATATATATATATGTGTGTGTGTGTGTGTGTGTCTGAACATGGTTTAATTTTTTGAGTATTTGACTATTTGAGCCTGTGGTGCTCAGACTGCTGCTCTCAGCCCAGTGCACTTTAACCTGGACTATCATCACCTGCTGAAGGTGGTTTTGGCTACAACAAAGGATAATGGTTGTGCTGATGGATGCTAGTCCTGCCTCTCTGTGTGGCATGGCATCTTCACACACCCTCTCAGGACCAATCACAGCTCCTTGTGCAGCACTGCCAACATCAGCTCAGTTTCAGGTGATTTACTCTCGCTCTGAATAGACCGTAAGTGATTCATGTTGCAAACACGCCACCTATATGCAATGGCCGCCAATGATCCTACAGGACATTTCTTTGAAATCTTACTTTAGATTATTGTTCTGTTTCTTTACTCTGTGTCATATATGTCTGTGAGTCACTTGTATTGTGGTCTATTTTGTGTCCCCCTCCAGAAGATGAGATGAGTTACATTAATTGAATAAAAATTCTAATAAAAAGTTAATTGCAACCGTTGTTTTACTTATATTAAAAGTACACTGTCACGTATTGATGTCAGGCTATCTGTCACAGGTCATGAACCAAATAATTAAAAGCTCATGTCAAAGACTCACATTAAGTATTTCCAAATCACAATTCACATATCACAGCCAACACCTCCTCACTGAAGATGCTTTCATTGATGACAAATGGTGCAGGCTTAATGTGTGTCAATGCTGTAGTGTTCCCAGCTCTGCTCGTGGGGAATGTGAGGCAGACAAAGCCCTGGCCCGGGCCGTCAGCGACTCTGGGACACACTAAGAAGCTGGTGACAGATCCGGCGGGAGGCATGACCACTTTGCCCGACTGCCTGTGCTGCAACGCAGGGCTCCGGGACACTGTTTTTACTGCACACCTCTGGAATGCCTGCGCAGTCCTGTCCTCACTAGTAAAATCTGCTCATGGCCACCATCCAAACACCTCAAGTTTAATCGTCTGTGCTGGAAAAGGGTTGGGTCACATCATGTCTTAATGTGGATATCATAGCTGTGAAAAAAAAACTGTTAGGTGCAGTGTGGTTTCATTATTAAAAAGCAGCTCTTCTCTGTGTTATTCTTACAGAGATTTTATAGACTTAGCTGCCAGCATTTAACCTTTGGTGATTAGCCTCTGTCCACCTGCTCATGAATCCACACAGGCTCCTGTCTGACAGTGTGAGTGTGAAAACAGTCATAATACACCTGACCTGAGGCACAGCTCAGAGTGTCTCCTCAACTCAATGAACAAACAGAGCATATTGCACCACTGGCCCTTTGCCTCTTTTCCCATTCAGACATACTGTGCATTACTTGGCATGCTTTCACCTGCTCTCACACTTTTCCACATGAAAAATGCATTTTGATATATATACAGTACACACTATTTTATCATTTACCTTCTGAGTTATGTTAGTGGGACACAATATCAAACTAATAGAGTGGAATTTGTTTGGGAAATTGTTTTGGAGTGGACTGTTGGGGCTGGGAGCTACAGCAGGAGATACTTCAAA
The DNA here is from genome assembly GCF_026225935.1 of Boleophthalmus pectinirostris. Taxonomy (NCBI): domain Eukaryota; kingdom Metazoa; phylum Chordata; class Actinopteri; order Gobiiformes; family Gobiidae; genus Boleophthalmus; species Boleophthalmus pectinirostris. The sequence continues at coordinate 39,417,132 of NW_026571299.1, read as the reverse complement.
GTTCAGAGGTAGGTAAATGTCGTCCACATGACAGACTCAGGAGGAAGGGGAGGAGGCACCTGTCCTGGACTTACAAAAAACATGTTGCTCCTCTAAAAGAACTTCACTCATATTTCTGTTTAAAATGAAAGATATTATTTATGTATACTTTTCTTTATTTCCTTAAACTCGTGAACTGGTAAACAGAAAGGAAAAGCCAGAAATAAATAGACTGCATGGTAATCAAACAGACTTGTAGTCATGTCTCAGTTAAGCTCAAGGTGGATGTGGTTAGAGCATACTGTAGCCTACCATTACGAAGTATTTATTTATTCTGAATGAAGACAACACGGGCTGACCCTGAGGCATTTGACATGCCGTTATCAGTGCAATCTGCAAGACCAAAGCTAATCCATCACATCAAAGCACTGCTCACTTCACTTTCCGACTAGTATTAACCTGTCATTAAGTCCAGTGACATCTATAAATATTGTGAATGACAGATCAGAGCCTAATGACACTAAGACCTAAAGCTAGTCTAGCGCTCAAAAAGCACCAATAGAAAGAATTTTTCAGACTCAACTTTTATGAATGTATTGAAAAGAGGTTTCCACTGACTCCACTGATATTACAGGCCCTTTTCACAGCCTGTCCAGCTAATTCTATTTATCCAATAAGTCTATGTGGGTATCAGTTTCCAACCCCCTTCTATCTGTTGATGGAAGTGTCATGAAAACTGTTACATATGATGTAAAAACTTCATAATGACTTTTGTGCTTAAAGGGGGGACACCTTTGTTAAATTAATGAGTAGGACTGGAATGTTATTTTTCTTACGTTTGATGTGGTATTCAGCAATGTGGTGGTGGAGATTTGAGAACCACTTTGTGAAATATACTACATGAAAGTACAAATGCCACTATTTAACCAACTCTGTCATTATAAAGCACAAATTGAGCTGATGATTCAAGACAAACCATTTCCCTGGCTGTAAGGATCCATGAGTCTTTGAACAGCAGCTGTGGAGGCAATTCCCCCTTACAGAAGTGGGTCGACCTACAACCTGCCTCTCTCAGCACTTGTAATAAATGCAGTTTAGATCCAGCGTGTGGCTATATGCAGGTGCTGACAGGACCAATAAAACACTTGTAGCCCTGTAATTCACTTCATTTTTCTCATTATTTATGTCACAAAGCTCCCAGGTGCAGCCCTCATCAACAACAACACAGGGTTAATAAGGCACAAATGTATGTATCAAAATGATGATCTGTGATGCCCATTGAAGCTAATGTAACTTTTCCATTGAGGATTTCAACAAAAAAGTTCTCATGTATAATATACAGACTGTTAGTCTGGATGCCAGGCAATTAATAATGCAAAATGAAATACAAAAATAAAATGAAAATACTAATATATCAGTATTTTCATTACTACTAATATATTAGTATTTTCTTTTACAAATACATCACACTCCTATAATGGTCTAATGAATAGAGCAAAATGATGATAATGAGCCCACTGCCTCCACCTGAAAGCCTGCTGTGTGTGTCTTACATGATGGGGGTGAATGGCTCTCCTGTAGTGAGCTCCCGCTGGCCCTTTGCCATTGGGAACACAGAGCAGTGAAAGGCATGGCAAAGCCTCTCATTGGGCTCCTAAAGCTGGCCTCAGTGAGGCCTCTTGTCTCCTCAGTGTGACCAGTGGAAGACGGCAGATCTCCAAGAGCCTGTCACGGTGACCTAATGTGGCCAGCTGCAGGAAGAGTCAGCCTCTGTTGTTGCACATTTGAATGCAAACGAGTCCGGAAAGACGCGCTGAAAGAGCTGCGCTGTGGTCATGGGGAATAATGTGGCAGGCTGCTTAATCACACTCTCCTCCAGTTCAGACCTCCAGAGAAGTGTTACCTCTGTGAAGGGCCCCAGGCTCCTCGAGGCTCCTGAAGGTCCCTGCAGCATGTGACAGGCTCTTGAGCCTCTCCACAGCCCTGACATACTGTGATGGCTAAGGCTACAGTATTAGTAGTTGTCCATAAATACTGTTATTTTCATGATTAGCACAATACATATTTGTAAATTGTATTACAAAGATCAACCATATATTATACTGCCAAACTATGCAAAAAAAAAGGTAGATAGATGTTTTTAGATAGATGTCATACACTTGTACATAGGCAGTCAAGTTAACATTAGAAAAATAGTATTCTTGATGAGAAACTACACTTCTACAGCAAACTGTGGTAAAACAATGTACACAAATAAATAAAATCATACATAATTTAGGATGGACAGATGATTTGTGCATGTCCTGAGGTGTAATGTAAACGCAGAATGGGAAGAAGCATTCAGGATGACTGAGCTGATCCTGCGGCTATGTTTTAGTGACACGCTGCACTGGTGGAATGATGAATGGCTTTAATAAGTCTGTAGCTGCCGGTTACACCAGTGGCAGATGAGACTAAACAAACCAAGAAGCATGCACAAAACACACATGTATGGACTAGCTTCATGGCTCCCAACCAACTACGCTCCCGGTGTTTCTCCACAAACTTAACCACATGACAGGAGCACAGCAAGGAGACCACATGACATAAAAATCAAAATACTTTTAACTGATGTTTAGAATCCACACACAGATCATTTCAACATTTTCACTGATCTGCATCCAACATACCAAAAATTTGTTTTATTTTTATTTTTTTTATAAAAAATAATATATATTAATATGCTAACCTATATACATAAAGGATTGATAAAAGTAATAATTTTGTCTCATTTCTTGCTGATTTCCATAAGTAGTCTGACTCCTATCATCACCATGAACAATGGCAATGTTGGGTAATTAAAGAGTCTATGTTACAACATGCACAAGCAGTATGACTCCCGGAATACAATGAAAACAGCCCTGGGCACCTCAGAGATTAGGCGTAGATAAGAATCATAGAATGTTTCAACGAAACTTTCATAATTGCTCTTGACTTGTTGGTAACTCAAACTATTATACTGTCATAAGCCTGGCTCTCCTTTATCAAAAGTGCCATTGTAACTAGAACTGAAATGACTGAAAATGACGTTTATGTGATCGCACAAGTATCGTCTGACAGCAGTGCCTTGGCCACATTTAATTTCACACAACTGGTAATAATAGTGTCTTTCCCCTGTGGGAGAACTCTCAGTGTAATCTGGCCCCTGCATCTTCTCACTGTTAAGCACTGACGTATCACACAAACGCTTCTTTATTACCTGCATTAACCCCCAAGCTTCCCTATGGACTTTTCTGTTCACATTTCCATTTTTTCAAACTTGGCCAGCATACTATTTAAATTCTTTTAACACTAAATACACAAAAAAATGTGTATTTAGACTCAGAACTCAGATTTTTAAAAAAATTTTAAATTTAAAAAAAGAAGAAGAAATTATTCCAAACAACTGTCCTTGCTCTGAATTGATGAAAACATGGATTTCACATGTAGTGTAAACATTGGCACTAAAATTTAGATATCTTCCAGAAAACTGAAGTCACGTTATAATGATGATTTTACAGCTGTTTTTCTAAGTTGACATTTATGTCCTTAGGGTCCTCACTGTGACTTTTTAAAGGAAAGCCTGAGGGTTAATACTGTGCTGAACAGACACCTGTCCAGAAATCTACTGGGAAAAAAAAAATCCATTGTGCAAAAGGAATCAAATGTATTGTGTGCTACACTTGACTGGCCTTTAAGGAAGACCAAAAGAAGTCAGGCAATCTGCTGCACTTGAATCTACCAAAACAATCCAATGTAATTACTCTGTCTTTAAGGTAGAATGCACATAGAGTGAAAGTTGGCATGTATGCCACACATCACACTGGCCACATGTTGCTACTGTCTTTAGTGGTTGTGGTGAACCACAGAATTGTCCCTAATGTTCTCTGCGGTTACACGACTTTACACACCCACAAACAGGCATTATGCTGTGACAATGATGGGACAAATTAATAAAGGCATTGCTCCCTTACATACAGTAAATAGATTAACATAAAGTATATGGGATGCTCAGGTGGCCTCAATTATTTGATTCATTTTTAAACTGTTGAAAATGCAGCTTTATGAAATAATTGAAGGGAAATGAGATTTTATTAACCTTACTGAAGGGGAGACTGAGAAAATTTTAGATGAACTAGAATTTTATTTCCTGGAGGTAGTTGATTAGGAAGAGGGATGAAAGTGTAAAGTTTGGTTTGCAGGAAAGGTGGAGCTAGGTGTCATCTGCATAGGAGTGGGAGTTGATGTTGTGTTTATGGAAGATGCGACAAGAGGAGGGAGGAATACGATGAACAACAGAGAAGCAAGGCTAGAACCCTGCGGAAAACCTGTTGTGACAGAGACTAGATCAGAGGTGAAAGATTTAAGTTGAATGAACTGAATACCATCTTATAGAGAAGAGCGAAACTGATTGGTGAGGTGTTGAAGACTGCACAAGCCAGAGGGGGGATCGATAATGAACAAGTCAGTAGAGAAAGAAGGACTTTAGTGACTTTTAGTGCATTTACATAATATGTAAGCCCCTGTCCTTCAGGAGTTTATTAAATGATCATCTATCTGACATCACTGCTTAGTCCAGCTGTGTTTTTATGAACGGCAGATTACACCAGCACCTACCTCTGGCCTCACTCTGAACCAGTTCTTCCGTCAATCAGGCACTGCCACTCACTATCTCTTCAATATATTCCAAGAGCGAAACTCAGAAGGAACATGGACAGGAAAAAACTAAACGTCATCAGAAGTGAGGAGTGGAAAATGTGGGTAAGACAAGCTTTTATTGAAGCCTGCTGCTGGTAGCACACTAAAACTGTATTATGGGAAGTCTAAATTGTCACTTTAATCTCTGTACTTGTGGTGTCAGAGAAATGTTTTAACCCTACAGTACATGTAATAATTATTATTGTTACATATTATATATTTAATGAAAGTATCTTCTATTATGTGTGTGCATCTTTTCTAGCAATGCCAACCAAGTGGTACCTGCTGAACCTTAGCTCTCTTATCTGTTTGTTTACTTTAAGAAACTTGGATGGTGCTGTATCCACAACTCCTCCTGCTTGGTTAGTCAGAAAACCTCAACATAAATATCAACTGTCCTGCTTCCAGGCCTCAAGCTGTCTAAACAAGAACGAAGAGAGAGAGCAACAAGCAACAGAGGACTGCCATGGGAAAGGCCTGAAAACTGGTCCCACTGAAGCAGGCCTTTAACTTCTGCTTTGGACAGAAATAAACACTCTTTCACATTTGTCAGAACATTTTCAGTTTAAATAAAGGTCAATAAATCCAAAATAATGTATATTTAACCAGGATAGTCCCTCTGAGATATAAACTTTTTCAGTATCAAGGCAGTCTTTTAATTTTTCTCACATTCACTTATATTCTAACATGCTATGAAACGATGGCATTATAAAGTACCATATACAGAAATCACAAACAGAGACTGGTGCACTTGATCCTTGTTAAAACCAGTTGAGCAGGACTGTACCCTCAAAGGCAGGTCAAATGCAGTCTGAATTTAGGCTTGCACTACACTTACGAGTTGTTAATTTAATACAACCTTGTAGAGAAATGTTCCTTTACTTCCAAAACACTTTCCCCCTTTGAAATGTACTTGCTGAAACTTGTCTACTCGGGAACACAGTTTAGTGCCAATGCTGCAAGAGAAGAGAAGTGATTAAACCTCTGCACTATTTTCCACAGTTTTAAAGGCTGGTCCAATGTGGTAAACTGAACTCACAATGACCCTGCAGAATGACAAATCAAGACTTCACAATCTAAAACCACTTGTGGACATAAAAACCTGACTTCCTCCAGTCATGATTAGGACAGTTGAGTACAAACTCCAGAGTCATGCACAGCTACAATACAAGCATGCCTTATCTGGGTAATTCCTCATAAAGTCCATAAAGATACGCACTGGCTCAATACAAGCAGAATAGTTTCCTAAGTCAAGCAATGCACATATGAAAACAGACAGTGGTGATTAGACATAAAGATAAGATGTGGCCTGCAGGTAGAGGAAGCACAGTCAGAGCTCATAAGTCAGTGACTCAGGGAAAAGATGTCAGCAAAATGACCTCTAACTTTACTCCTCAAAATTCAAAATAAATACTGTTTATATCTATTGTATTCATTCATCTTTATTCAGTTCTTGATAGTGATCTGAAATTATTTTAACTAACTGGGCTACGTAAAGTTTGAATTAATTTTAATTTTTTCATCAATCTTCTTCCAGCCGAGAGACAGCTCAGAACAGCTCCAAAACAGCTTCTTTATATTGGAGGCAACCTGGAGGCATCTGGAACAGATGCCCGAGCCACCTCACCTGGCTCCTCTTGACGTGGAGGAGCAGCGACTCTACAGCTCCGGTGTGACTGAACTCCTCACACTATCGCTAAGGGAACAACAAGCCACCCTGCGGAAGAAATTAATTTCAATCATTTGTATTCATGATATTGCTCTTTCGGTCATTACCCAAAGGTCTGATATAGTGAGCGTATCACTCCAGATGGTGCACTGATCTGCCATTCAATTTTATACTCTATCCTTCTCTCACTCATCTTCCACTTCGGGCAGGAACTCCCCACCCTCCTGGAGAGGGTGCGCATGAATTGGAGGTGTTGATTTTCACCCTAGCCTCTTCACACTGGGCAGCAAACTGCCTCAGTGCATGTTAAAGTTCCTGCTTAGATGAAGTCAGCAGGACAAAATCATCCTGTGGTCCCCAAACTCAACACCCTCTGGCCCTTGACTGCACCTATGAACAGAACCATGACAAAGGGCAACCCTGGTGGAGTCCAACATGCACTGGGAAAAGGTCAGACTTTCTCAAGACAATGTGAACACAGCTCCTGCTCCAAGTATCAGAGAAACCTTAGGGTGGAAGTAAATTAGGATTTTTTTCAAATATATGTTTTCAACAATAAAATTTTTATTTTAACATTTCAATGTGTGATCAATTGATACACCTTATAATATTGAGTTAAAGGAGTTATGTTGTACATAGATAGTATTAATCAGTCTGCAGTCTGGTCATTACTCAAACCCATTTGAAGTGTTTGGCTGCTGCACTGTGTGAAGAGCCACCACCACATTCCACAGTCTAAATCAGCTGTAAATGCTGAGAGGTGATGAAACTGTTGAGAATGAGCTAACTCTACCTTGACCCTGGCCATAGGGACAAAAAAATATATAGGTATTCAACAACCAATGTAAAATCAGATATATCATCTGCCAAGTTAAATTGTTGTTGTAATATTCTCTGTAAACACTAGCACATAATTATTTTAATATTTGTATAAACTTCCTAACCTGGCTCTTGCCAGAGTGATTTGTATAGCCCACTGAATACTGTTCTACACTTCGATCTGCATGGCTCTCGCGCAAAGCAATTTGAACCAATGAAACAAACTGAAAAAGATTTTTCAAAAAACTATTTTTTTGTTTTTCAAAAACAAAAAAATATATATTTCTGATCAAATAGGCTGAAGTCTGTGAGCGTTGCCATATTTGTTTTGGTTTGTCCGACTGGCTTCTGCCCAACCCACAATGTTGCGGAAGACAGATTCTTGAGAGTTTGTGAACTCACAAAAATTGTGTGAATTCATCTGGATGGAATGGCTATAAACTTCCAGGTATTTTAGTAAACCTTTTAATGTATTTGACATTTTATTGTGTATAGAACTAATGTGAATAAGAAGCTAAGTTAGTGTAGTATAGGGTTAGTGTAGGAATGTAATACAGTATCATTTCTGTATGTTTGTGGCTGCAGATGGAAACTAGTAGTGCAAATTATCTTGTGGTTTGTAAAATTTATGAATTTGCACATTGTCCCTGATAAATATGGAATAACCTTAAAACAAAAACAAACAAACAAATAATAATAATAATAATAATAATAGGTTTAATGAGTAAGTTAAAGAACATGCAATTCTGCTTGAGGCCTCAGACAGGATTTTCTCATCATTTAATTGCCCAATAATTTTCAAGAGCATTTTACACCCTTGCTTAGCGAACAAATTACAGCTTGGTGGACGGCATGCAGGAAGACATTTGTATTGCTAATACTAGCTTGTATAGTTTTCATGTTAGCGTGGCCACAGGGACATACCTCCTGCGTGCTGTCACTGGTGCAGTTCATGGAGTGCAGAGTTTATGTCATTATTGCATTCTTTTGTCCATTCTTTTGTCTATTGCATTATGATGGATTACACAGATTGCATTCTTGTTGAAATAATCCATCCACTCGATTTCGATCCATTTCACTCATTTCGAGAGGTTGCTGGTGCTAGGCTAGCGAAAGTCAATGGCCACTGTTAGCCTGCCACTAAAACCAGTCTAACCCACTCCATAAAGAACCCGAGGCAAATCTATTATTACAGCAGACTATCAATGTAAATGTCTGTGTTGATAGAATAATTTCAGAAGTAAAACCAACCTTGCATTTGAAGGATTAATGCGAGTTGTACTACATGATAGAAAGCTTGGTAGCGGTGAACTGACATCACCTGGTACCTGTCTTACCAGCGCTATAATAATTTGTTTACCTGCAGCTGCCATAGCGACACATAGAGCACATGAAGAAGCCTGTTCCAGATATGGCCACATTCGGAGGATCAGGCTGCGGGGCCGAGCTCTGCGGTCCTTTAGCTTGCGGTCACCTGATAGCCTATGCGTGCACGCCTCCGGCGCGTCCCGACACTAAGTACTGGTTCAGTTCTGGTTTAGTCCGGCTTTAGTCCTGGTTTAGTTCTTTTTCAGCCCTGGTTGAGACCTGGTTTAGTCCTGGTTCAGTTCTGGAATAGTTTTGGTTTAGTTCTGGTTTATTTGTTTTATACTCAACTACAGCCAAATATAGGTCAATGTCTAAATAGCGACATGGAGGAATAGCAGCACCTAACCACGCCGCAGGTACACGAATATTTACAGTCTAGGAAATACTATCCAAGTTTGAATGCCTTCTCTTACAGCAATAACGTAAAGATAGCAGTTAGCACCGCCAGGTAAGTACAAGAGGGTAGCACTAGCTTTAGCTAACGTAAGCTAAAGTCATCATCACTCGACCAGTATGCTACCATCATGACAGGAGCAAGTTTGAGTACAAACCTATTCTTCATCGGAGGCTGTTGGTGCACTTGGAAAGACGCATGGCACAACAGTTGTTTTCAGAAAAGGCTTTATTTTGGACTGTGTGAAGTCGTAAGGACAGAAATGATCACTATAGACCATCTGGCTGCGCAGAGTTTCCATCAGTGAATTGATTGCATCACAACTAAATAGAGCAGAGTAAACGTCCATTGCTGCTGAGAAAATAGTCCCTCAACATGTGACGATTCATGCGATACAAGGCTAGTTTTACTTCTAAAATTAGTCTATTGACACAGACATTCACATCGACAGTCTGGCGTAATGGATTAGTAGATTTGCCTCGCATGCACTGTGGAGTGGGTAAGACTGTTTTTAATGGCAGACCAACAGTGGCCGTTGACTTGTGCTAGCCTAGCACCAGCGACCTCTGCAAATACAAGGACTAGATGGAATATTTCAAAAAGTGTCTCCACACGTCTATAGCACTCTGGCTCACTAGGAAATGAGGCCCATGTCCAAAATTACGAATTGTCCCGTTAAAATGTTGTTCTTCTTGTTTCTTGATTCTTCTAATGTCTGTGTGGGTAATGTGGTTTTCCCATCTATCTAAATGCACAACTGGCAAAAATCAGTTAACATCACGAGTGCTTATAGTTTGACTTGCATAGTTTTTGTTTTTATCTTTTGTCTCCCCTGCAAAACTCCCCTGCAGGATGGTTTGGTAAATTTTTTCTTAAAACTATATATAAAAAAAAAACTATCTATCTATATATATATATATATATATATATATATATATATATATATATATATATATATATATATATATATATATACTTATTTATTTATTTATATATGGTCCACAAATTATTGCAAGCTGCATGCTAACACAAGCAAGATTTTTTTCTAATCCTGTTTTTACAGGGACTGTAATTTCATATTTGCACCACACATGCAGTAGAAAGGCCTCCAGCAGAAGAAGCCTATGTCATTAGGTGCATCTTTGTGTTACTTCCTGTGGCTTCTCCGGGATTAGAAGTGCTGTCAATCAGCAGAGCACAAAGCAGAGTGGGACCTCCTGTCTGCTTTCATGTCTCTGAGACAAGTGAAAGTGAAGCAGTCTCACCCATGCCACACTTCACATTCAGTCATGCATACCTCACGTCAGAAAACCATCAATAAGATCTATTTTCATTGTCATGGAACCTACAGTAAACATATACCTGTGGCATTTTGACATTTCCAACATACATCATTTTTGCTAGGGCCCATTTTATGAAGCCTAAACAAGATATAGTAATATCTATTGATAATTTTGTATTGAATACATTTTAATTTATTTATTTTTTTGCTCCTTGATTTGAATAAATATCATATTTTAAAACATTTTTAAGCATGTGGACTCCGAATTGTGAGCCAGTTTTTAAGAGTTTTAAAACTACTGTGAAGATATCTACAAAAGTTAACATGTCCCTCTAAATTTCATGGTTCCTACGTGGTTTTATAGGACATTAGGATTTTACTTCAAATAAATCACCCACCCTCTTAATACTCTTAATACTTTTCTGTAACCACTGAGCCCAATACATTGACCCTAATATTTTTAATGAACCTCCAACCATATCAAATCCAATTTGTTTCCACCCAGTGCTGAGATAAATGAGATGCTATACTACAGTGTTTATATCCATCCATCCATTTTTGTCCGCTTATCCGGGGCCGGGTCGCGGGGGCAGCAGCCTAAGCAGGGACTCCCAGACTTCCTTCACCCCAGACACGTCCTCCAGCTCCTCCGGGGGGACCCCGAGGTGTTCCCAGGCCAGCCGAGAGACATAGTCTCTCCAGCGTGTCCTGGGTCTTCCCCGGGACCTCCTCCCGGCGGGACATGCCCGGAACACCTCCTGAGGGAGGCGCCCAGGAGGCATCCGGAACAGATGCCCGAGCCTCAACTGGCTCCTCTCGACATGGAGGAGCAGCGGCTCTACTCTGAGCTCCTCCCACGTGACTGAGCTCCTCACCCTATCTCTAAGGGAGCACCAAGCCACCCTGCGGAGGAAACTAATTTCGAGCGCTTGTATCCGCGATCTTGTCCTTTCGGTCACTACCCAGAGTTCATTACCAAAGGTGAGAGTAGGAACGAAGACTGACCGGTAAATCGAGAGCTTTGCCTTTCGGCTCAGCTCCCGCTTCATCACAACGGTCCGATACAGCGACCGCATCACTGCCGAAGCTGCACCGATCCGCCTGTCAATCTCACGTTCCGTCCTTCCCTCACTCGTGAACAAGACCCCAAGATACTTGAACTCCTCCACTTAAGGCAAAGACTCCCCACCCACCCAGAGAGGGCAAGCCACCTTTTTCCGGTCGAGAACCATGGCCTCAGACTTAGAAGAGCTGATCTTCATCCCAGCCGCTTCACACTCGGCTGCAAACCACCCCAGTGCACATTGCAGGTCCTGGTTCGATGAAGCCAACAGGATAACATCATCCTCAAACAGCAGAGATGAGATCCTGTGGTCCCCAAACCGGACCCCCTCCGGCCCCTGACTGCGCCTAGAAATTCTGTCCATAAATACAATGAACAGAACCGGTGACAAAGGGCAGCCCTGGCGGAGTCCAACATGCACCGGGAACAGGTCTGACTTACTGCCGGCAATGAACACAGCTCCTGCTCCGGTCATACAGGGACTGGACAGCCCTTAGCAAAGGGCCCCAGACCCCATACTCCCAGAGCACCCCCCACAGGACACCACGAGGGACACGGTCGAATGCCTTCTCCAAGTCCACAAAGCACATGTGGACTGGTTGGGCAAACTCCCATGAACCCTCGATCACCCTATGGAGAGTGTAGAGCTGGTCCAGTGTTCCACGGCCAGGACGAAAACCACACTGCTCTTCCTGGATCCGAGGTTCGACTATCGGCCGGATTCTCCTCTCCAGTCCCTGGCATAGACCTTACCGGGAAAGCTGAGGAGTGTGATCCCCCTATAGTTGGAACACACCCTCCGGTCCCCCTTCTTATACAGAAGCACCACCACCCCGGTTTGCCAGTCCAGAGGTACTGTCCCCGACCGCCACGCGATGTTGAAGAAGCGTGTCAGCCAAGACAGCCCTGCAACATCCAGAGACTTAAGGTACTCAGGACGGATCTCATCCAACCCCGGAGCCTTGCCACTAAAGAGCTTTCCAACCACCTCAGTGACTTCAGCCAGGGTGATGGATGAGTCCGCCTTCAAGTACCCAGCCTTGGCCTCCTCCTCCAAAGACGTGACAGTGGGATTGAGGAGATCCTCAAAGTATTCCTTCCACCGCCGGGCAACTTCCCCAGTCGAGGTCAGCAGCTCTCCCCCTGCACTGTAAACAGTGTTGGTGAAGAACTGCTTCCCCCTCCTGAGGCGCCAGACGGTTTGCCAGAATCTCTTTGAGGCCGTCCGATAATCCTTCTCCATGGCTTCCCCGAACTCCTCCCAGCTCCGAGTTTTTGCCTCCACAACCACACGGGCTGCAGCACGCTTGGCCCGCCGGTACCCGTCAGCTGCTTCAGGAGTCCCCCGAGCCAGCAAGGCCCGATAGGACTCCTTCTTCAGCTTGACGGCGTCCCTTACTTCCGGTGTCCACCACCGGGTTCTGGGGTTGCCGCCGCGACAGGCACCACAGACCTTACGCCCTGAGCTCCGAGCAGCCGCATCAACAATAGATGCCGAGAATGAAGCCCACTCGGACTCCATATCTCCAGCCTCCCCCGGAATCTGGGAGAAGTCCTCCCGGAGGTGCGAGTTGAAAGTCCCTCTGACAGAGGGCTCTGCCAGACGTTCCCAACAGACCCTCACTACACGCTTGGGCCTGCCAGGTCTTTCCGGCTTCCTCCTCCGCCAGTGAACCCAACTCACAACCAGGTGGTGATCAGTTGACAGCTCAGCCCCTCTCTTCACCCGAGTGTCCAAGACACGCGGCCAGAGGTCTGATGACACGACTACAAAGTCGATCATCGACCTCCGACCTAGGGTGTCCTGGTGCCACGTGCACTTATGGACACCCTTGTGCTCGAACATGGTGTTCGTTATGGACACCGTGACTAGCACAGAAGTCCAATAACAAAACACCACTCGGGTTCAGATCAGGGAGGCCGTTCCTCCCAATCACCCCTCTCCAAGTGTCACTGTCGTTGCCCACGTGGGCGTTGAAGTCCCCCAGGAGAACAACGGAGTCCCCGGTCGGTGCACTGTCTAGTACCCCCTCCCAAGGACTCCAAGAAGGCCGGGTACTCTGCACTGCTGTTCAGCCCGTAGGCCGACACCACAGTGAGAGACCTGTCCCCGACCCGAAGGCGCAGGGACGCGACCCTCTCGTTCACCGGGGTGAACTCCAGCACACAGTGGCTGAGCTGTGGGGCAATGAGCAAGCCCACACCAGCCCGCCGCCGCTCCCTGCGGCCAACACCAGAGAAATGAAGAGTCCAGCCCCTCTCAAGGAGTTGGGTTCCAGAGCCCAAACTGTGCATGGAGGTGAGGCCGACTATATCTAGTCGGTAACACTCAACCTCCCGCACAAGCTCAGGCTCCTTTCCCCCCAGCGAGGTGACATTCCATGTCCCCAGAGCTAGTCTCCATGTCTGGAGATCCGGTCGTCGAGGCCCCTGCCTTCGACTGCCGCCCAGATCTCTTTGCACCGGCCCCATATGGATCCTCCTGCGGGTGGTGGGCCCACGTGAGGACGGCCCTGCGTCGCTCTTTCGGGCTGAGCCCGGCCGGGCCCCGTGGGGGAAAACCCGGCCACCCCAGGCCTGGCTCCAGGGTGAGGCCCCGGTGACGCCAATCCGGGCGACGTAACTGGCCTCTGTGTGTGACTCATCATGTGGGACTTCTGAACCGTTCTTCGTCTGATCCGTCCCCCCTGACCTGTTTGCCTTGGGTGACCCTACCAGGGGCATGAAGCCCCCGACAACATAGCTCCCTGGATCATTCAAACCCCTCCACCACGATAAGATGACGGTTCAAGGAGGGGTGTGTTTATATATATATATATATATATATATATATATATATATATATATATATATATATATATATAAATAAATGTGTTTCTCACCTTCCACGGTGGTAGGTCTCTCTCACCCTCATTCAGCCTGGGTCTTCTACCAGAGGCCTGGGAGCTTGAGAGTTCTGCGCAGTATCTTTGCTGTTCCCAATACTGCACTTTGTTTTTCCCAGTATCTGTTGTAGCCACTCTTCCAGTTTGGGGGTTACAGCCCCGAGTGTCCGATCACCACAGGCACCACTGATGCCTTTACTCTCCAGGCTCTCTCCAGCTCCTCCTTGAGCCCCTAGTATTTCTCTAGTTTCTCGTGTTCCTTTTTCCTGATATTACCATCGCTTGATATTGTGATGTCCACCACCACGTCTCTGCTCTGTTTCTTATCCACCACCACTATGTCTGGTTGGTTCGCCATCACCATCCTGTCAGTCTGTATCTGGAAGTCCCACAGGATCTTGGCTCGGTCGTTCTCCACAACCTTTGGAGGTGTTTCCCACCTTGATCCTGGAGTCTCCAGCCCGTACTCTGCACAGATGTTTCTGTACACTATGCCCGCCACTTGGTTATGTTGTGTATATATATATATATATATATATATATATATATATATATATATATATATATATATATATATATATATATATATATATATATATATATATGGGTAGGGTAAGTTCCCAGTGAAATTTAAACACATTCAGTTGCATAATTCAAAATATATTCATAATTATATTACTGTTAATTAAAATAAAATAGAAGTACAGGTAGTATTTATTTTCATTAAACAAAACTGACATTTGGACCAAAAGATAGAATTCACAAAAATAAAAAATAAAAATAATAATAAAAAGGTGAACCTGTAGCCTACTGCTTTTTTTTTTTTTCCCAGTGGTCTACTCCAAAATTACTGTAAATATAAGTTTGCAAACTGTAATTTATTGCACATGCGAAAATAATGCTAAGAATGTTTGAAGGCTCCAGCATACCTAAGGCAACAGATTTATAATTACCTATGTTGTAACATTGAACAATTTTAACCAACAAATATCTCCTCCATTATTCAGTTACTTCAGACATCAGAGCTCAATCATGATTTATTATTTCTTCCATGCTCAAAGTGCTGTGTCTGATTTATGCATTCTTCAATTAAATCCTTTATAGTGCTCTTTGATTTTCCAAACTATGGGTACTTGGGCTGTTACACTTTACTTGGCAATAGTTCTGTTGGCATTCGTGCTTTCATTTAGGTACAGCAAAAAATAAAGGTACATGAATCCCAACCTTTTACATACGGCATCAGTTTTAACCAGTTTTTCTCAGACCAGATCCTTTGTTCTAAACACATTAATTTAGATGGAAAGCAATATATTTTCTAGATATTTCTCTGTCCCTCGCCAACCTGGCCCACACCACTGCAGGGACAGCTGACTTTTTTATGGAGTAAAATATGACTATCATTATTACTGCAAAAACAATTTTGCACAAAAGTGCCCATAATTTGTCCTCCAGCCAGAGGTGTTTGTCTATTCTGCATGTATTGGGTGATTAGTAAAACCCACTCACACCAGGAGAACATGCAAACTCCACAAAGAAGGACTGGATGCTGGCTTTGAGGTGAGATTTCTGGCCACTCAGTCATTGTGCTGCCAACTTGTGTGTCCGTAGTTGATTTTGTAAGTTTGTCTAAGATGTAATATCAGATAAAAACATGACACTCCCATTCCACTGCATATGTCCACTGCGCAGACCTCTGTTTACTGAATGCATTTCTCAGCACAACAATACCCTGAGGAGCTTGAGGGAAGCATGCCTGGAGACTACAAGTTTGTGAAGTAAATTCCGAGATCAAAATAACTTTTCTCTTAACTATGAGATTACTATTTAGCTCACATCTCTTTTATGTTTTTTTTTATTTCTCAATGGTAATTGGGTATAAAAATGATGAGTCCAATCAAAATGTAATTTCATTGTTTCAGTAACCAGAAGTAAATGTTTACTGCCTACTATACATAAACACAAATTTAATGCACACAAACTAAATTATGGATATATTACACAGACACAAATTAAATAACATACACACAAATAAAATTAAGCACACACAAAAATGACAGACATTTCTCATGGAATTGCACAAATCTTTGTGAAACAATATCAGCTAAATATTAAAAATTGATTGCAATAACTTTCTGTCTGTGATCTCATGTCTACCAACAGGATTCTGACACACTGGGTGAACCTGTGGATAAATAGTATTGTGCTTTAGCTGAAATAAATGTGGAGACCTTGGAAAAGGCTGAGCTGACACTGTTTGGCCAGCTGCCATTTAAAGCCATTGCTCTATTGAAAAGTTTCAGGGAAATGTTTGGTGAAGACTAGTCCTGGGAGTTAAAACCTTTTCTATTGGTCTGACTCAAATCCTTTTTGACTTCATCTTCTTCTTTTTGTAAAGCCCTCTGCTCCCAGCGTCCCCCAATGCCTGTGCCACATAATAAATAGCATCCAAATTTTATCTAGCTTTTGCATGGTTACCATTTAGTTAATGGTTGGTCTGGCCTCTCTGTGAGATGGGGAGCATTTCTGGGGGGCACGGTGCGGTTGTCTGGCAACGTCTGAGAAGAGTGAATGAAGCAGATGTCAGAGTAATCCATCAGATGCCAAATCTACTTTCCCCGCTCTTAGCCAGACACACTGAGGTGCCTGCAGACCTATAGACCCACAGCCATGCTTAAACTGACAAACTAACCAAGCTATTTAGCCTGTTTTACTCAAAACAAAAGTCAGTGTGTCACTCTTAAAATGAACGAATAAAATCAAAAGTGAAAGTAATAATGTTACGCAGATCTATCTTTGTGTACCATCCGAACTTTTTGCACCAACTTGTGCATATGCTCTTTTGAAGTTAATTAAAAAGGTGTATATGAGAATGTGATATCAAAATCAGATTTGAAATCAGAATCAGATCAGTTCAGTAGGTAGTGGCTAACATTTATTCACTTAAAATGATCATAACTTATGATATACAAAACTGTATTATTGAATTATCCTTCTCCTTTATCAAGACATGTAAATAAAAAAGCTAAATCTTATGATCTTATTATTTTAAGTTTTCTGTGTAAAGTCAGGTGGATTTGGTGGATGGAAACAAAAAGGATTTTGTAGTTAAAATTATTTCAAACCAAAAAGAAACTTTGTTTACAGAACAGAATGTATGACTTGTTCAACACAAACAACTGTCACAGTTTTAGTTTATTTTTATTTGATGAGAAACAAAGTTTAGACATAGACTTTTGACAACCCAAATGTATCTCCAAGACCATCTGATTGAAACTGGTTCAAGAACTGATCATACGCCAGATCTTAAAATTACATTCAGTGTGATGCATTCAAAGTCACATTGAACAAAAGACAGTGTATCTGACTTCGGTAACCTGGAAGAGAAATTCCTAAGGGCCTATGCAGACTCAAATAAATAAACACATATAAAAATAAACTCTATCAAATAAAATAATCTAGCATGCAGAACAAAATTAGCTGTAAGCCAAAAGTGACCCAGATCTGCATAAAAATAATGGGACTTTCTGGGAAGTGTGACAGGTTCAGCTGTTCTGAGTATGGGGTAGATAGTTTCAAAAACAAAACTGTTTAAGCATTTTTAAAATTGTATTTTAAGGTGTAGATTTAGGTTAAAAACTAAAAACATGCACACTCACACTTCCTTACCTATGTCTTAGGCCTCAACAATATAAAACTTCATGCCATTGTCATTGTTTCACGTGAACTGACCAGGTAAAGCTGACCTGATGATCTGATCTATGAATTCTGACTGGGCAAATTCATAAAATTCTTCCCAAACACAAATCCATCCATATGAGGACAAGACAGAAAAAGCATCACTTTTGAGAGAGCAGCAGAGAAAGACCATGTGTATGCTAATAATTTTGTACAAACCAATTTTATAGAACAAAATACAAAATATGTCTGCAGTTTATCTGCTGAAGTAAACCAGAACAGCATGAGGCCTTACTTCACCATTTTATGTCCACCTAAGTTTGTTTCAGGGCTCACATCCCCATTTATATGTAAATAAATTTCAAGGGAAATAATTTTACTCCAATAATGTCTTGGGAAAAGAGCCTTTTGAGAGACAGGAGAAGTGACAGCTAGGCCTGTAACGATAATTAATAAATCAGTTAATCATACGATAACTTTTAACGAGCTCAATAACTTTTCCGGCCACAATAAATTCTATTTGCATGCTTGTTTGATTTCCTCGCTCTCTCTCGCTCTCAAAGAGACTGGATGTTAGAAGCTCCTATCGCTCTGACTCCTCTCATTTAACAAGCGTAATGACGCTTGAACCAACGTGCGCTGTTTTTATCAACACAGTGGATGCGCACGTAGTCTGAGTGCAGAAAGCGCCGCTGTCTGTGCGGCTAACATGAAGCCGCAACACAAGTGAGCGCCGCTGTCAGAACCAAACCAGTTCATCTCCGTGTGCCAAAACAAGTCACGATGCAGAATCAACACTGGTGAGCGGGACACGTCTCAACAGCCACATGCGTCAAATGCAGCGAGCGCGCAAACAACGACAAGAAATGTCTCAAAGCCCAGCAGCTTACATACACCCAAACCCGAGCAACACAACTAGCCTAGCCCCCGGGAGAGTCCGAAATCTACTGAAATCCCACAAGACACCGACACGATACCGAACAGGACAGTGGCTCCCTCATAGCGCAATAGCATCCTGTGTCGCGGGTTAATACGAACATTTCAAGACCAAAATGATGAGGATCAGAGCAGCAGCCTCAGAGACAGAAGCCACTATACACCAATGTAAGTCAATGACTAAAATCACTTTTAAGGGCAATTTTGTTACAGAGACTTAATAATCAATTTTATTTAATGCTTTGGTTGTAATTGGTTCAGCAATGGTTTATTCAAGTGTATTTTTGTGAACAAGTCCTTGGTGTGAGCCAGACACATTAGGCTAGTCCTGTGTTAAAAAGTCTGTTTTATTTAGGCCTGTTGTTTTTGGTTGTCTTACTGTGTTAAATGTTATTTAGTAAGTAAGGTTTATTGCTCTTTGAAAGCGTGTATTAGCATTTTTATTCCATGGTCATAATAATAGTTGAAATTGGTCTCAAAATGTCAATATTATCGTTTATCTCAATCTTAATTCTTGGTCATTTAATCGGCCAGTAAAATCTGTTATCGTTACAGGCCTAGTGACAGCAAGTTGAATTTTCAACAAAAACGCATCAAGATCAGTTGATTAGTTTACTTTTGTTTTACCAAATGCCTGTAGAAACACATGGGAAAAAAATTTAGTTTAAAGTTTGTTTTTTTCCCCCTCAAAGACATTTTTAAAATTGTCAGTAGTTTTTACACAATAAATAATAACAATTTAAGACATTATTTTTTCACACAGTTATGCCAGCACCAAAAGGCAAGGCTGAAGTGGCATTTGACCTACAAATATAGATGAAATATTCTTTAACTCCAGTTATAGAGGATGTCCATTGGCATCAGTTAATATCAACACAAGTCGGAGGAAGTGTCCCTTCAACACAAGCTACAGTCCAACACTGAGGCTCGAGCTAACCTCATCTGTGACATGATTTTTAGCTACTTTTGCACACATTTAGGCAGGTGAATTTTGTTGCACCAAGATTGAATCAACTGTGTTATTACATTTATTACAAATATGAAGAATTAGATATGCCCTCTGCTCATATACTTACAGTAAACGTGTAGAATCAGTAACGGTTTGATTGCTGGCTTAAATCTACTCAACAGAGGCTGTGGCAGATAAGCAGTGCAAAAGCAGCCCACCCTGGCTGGTCTCACAGAGACAGTGTAGTAGACCACTTAAATAAATACTTCTATTTACAGGTGTAGACCTCAGTCCTCTCACTGCACGTGTTGCACTTGACGTAACAGCACCAGAGGAACTTGCAGTTGCACTGCCATACGCGCGAGTACTGGTGTGTGTTGTAGCCCCGCCCACAGCACATCAGGTCACAGCTGTTGGGCTGGAGAGCCGTCTTATTACAGAGGCGGCCCTGTGTGCCCATGCTGCCACTCAGGGGGTCGGCCTCACAGTAGTTTGGGGACTTGTCAATGTAGACAAGCTCAGAGTCCAGAGGTTTTCTGTAAGAGTGGAGCTTCTTGATCTTGAGGAAGGTTGGGCGTTTGTTGCGACTGGCGCGGACTGGCTCCACGTGCACGGCCTGGTTGTACTTGTCCTTCAGCATGTATCCTAACTGACGAAACTTCGGGAGAGTGGTCCAGCAGGTCTTAGTGGTGCAGGACCCTGAGACACCATGACACTTACACTCCAAGCGCATGCTCTTCTCCAACATCTGTAACAGGGAATCACAGTGTGTCATTACAGTTGTACCACATGTAAAAACTAAAAAGTTATTTAGTTTTTATTTGATGGCAGCATGGGATCTACAAAGATCATATATATTGACTTAAACTGTCACTAAAAAAAGGCTTTTATCACAACTATGTCAACAATATCTATTCTGCTGATATGGATTATTCATGTGAATGGTTGCCAATGCATGCATTGGCAACATTTTTCCAAGGACTGGTGGCTAAAATCCTGCATGAATAGTTCAACAGGTTGAGACAAAAGTTTTCTAGCATTCCAAATGAATGTAAGCATTCCTGAGCCGTGTGAGCTGCTTCAATGAATCACTGTATAGGCTGCTATATGAGCCATTGCTCATATACTCTTTGAAAAGTAAATGATGGCAAGAAACCTTAGGCCTCATTACATGCCCTAACAATTAGAGAACTGAGGACCAGCACAATAGAAATGGCTTAAGTTATAATGAGTAAAAGTGTGAATGATAGACTGGTCATCTAACAAGGTCCTCAGGTGAGGTCATACCTACACTCCGGACACCCACAATCCAGACACCAAGATATATGTGCTTTAAAAAGTAATACACATTATGAAAAGCTGAAAACAATAGCACATTTCTGTGAATGACTTTTTTTTAAAGATTTAAAGTGCCAACATGCATTGCTACTAACCATGATTGGTGAATGATTAAGACCATTGCTGTAGCAATAAATAATTAAAAACTAAATATTGTTTGAATGGTGAATAGTCCTCAAAATGTTGCTTAAAACAGGAAGATGAAACAAATGAATAGTCGATCAACAAATATAATTAAAACAGAACCAAATGGCATTATACAGCAGCATTACTACATAAGGTGGTTAGGCTGTCATGAAATTCAGGTAAGCTTCACTATGAAGAAATGAATGACAGAGTGTGTGTACGTTGTGTATATGTGCATGCATGTATGCGTGTGCGTGAGATGAGACTGTTTTTTCTCCCCACTGACGTCAGTTCACCCCTTTTTTCTCAGGTTGAGTAGGAACTGGCCTCACCCACGTTCTGAGTCACCTCACTGTGATGTGGCCTCAGACGTAGAGGAGTCTGCTGGGTAATTGTCAAGAGCCTTAGAAGCCTGCAGCTTTGTGTGGTCATGCCCTCTAAGACCTGACAAGGGATTCACCGCGCTCAGTGGAGTGAGATGCCAGCCAAGCCCCCATTGTTAGTCTAACAGAACTCCTTTTACAATCTGTTTATTCTTCTCAAGAAATGTGAAGACTAGCACTGACATCATTCCCATTTGAACATGAAAGCTCCACTACAGTAATTACAGCCATATCGGTTTGTAAGTCTAAATTAAGAGATTCACATTGTGACTGATGCCAGACCTCAAATATGAAGCGGTGCCCTCAACCAAATCCAGCATCTTGGATCAAAGAAGTCTGCTTCAGCACAGATTATGACACATGACACAATACTTTTTCATCTTAGTCAAAGCTCCAGCTTTTCGAATTATACCAAAACACAGACATTATTTTGGCACTGTGTTGAAATTATTAACATATACCAGAATGAATGGTGACAATCCCATCATACAAAGGTTAACCACAAACACAAGCAGCTGTTTCCTTGCGGTGGATTGTTTATTGTCCACATCATTCTCTACATTTGACCCATTCTATAACTTTATCGGGGCAATGTGGAGCAGTGAGAAGCTGCAGTACACCATCCATGGACACATCACCAGATCATAAGCTAAATTTGGTCAGGATTACCTAGCTAGAGTTTTTAGAATCTTGTGCTCATATTTTCTTAAGTATTATTAGGCACCTGCTTTACAGCATTATTGTATTTCTATGAAGAATTTACTTTGATTTGTCAAACACCTCACATGAATTATGCAAGTGTTTTACTTAAAGTATGGACTAGGACAGATTTTTATTCATGGTGCTTTTATCAATCGATATTTTAATTACCATTTACTGAAGATACTTGTTGAACATACCTTTCGGCCCACTTCGTTGTTGTGAAGATTCATAAGCGTGCGTGCATTCTGCTTGATCTCTCGTGCATCCACAAACACTTTGGAGAAGCTTAGGCCGTAGTCGATATCAGCGGAGCAACCACCCCACTTCCAGCCTTCCTCCTGGTTATAGAAACCCTGTTTGTCCTTGTCACAGCCACAGCCGCTCAGTCCACCCTGGGTACAGGCGGCTGTGACTGCGTGGGCCACTCCTGCAGATATCAGGGCATACGTAAATGCCGCCTCTTTACTGCCTGCAACACAAACAAACAGGTAACACACAATGAAGGACTCGTTCACTATTTCAACACTGTCAAGCCTCCTTACATACCGGACATAGCTGTAAAAAAACAAAATCATAAAATGTATGAAGCCAGCCAAGACCAATTCATTAATCAAGCTCTATGGAAACAACAAAACATTAAAGTTTAAAAATTAAGCTCAAGACTAGCTTTGATTCTATTTACAACCAGCTATGTGTCCAGCAAAGGTGTGCTGACAGTATAGATTGTTTAAGGTGAGATGGTTGATCTTTTCTTGTGCTGGCCCTTATCCTGAATGCTGTCATCCCGGGATCTACCCTGCGGACATGTTTTGGAGAGGCATGCAGACCTCCCTAATGCAATAGATGGCCACTCCATAAATCAAGATAGTTCCAAATGGGAAAAAAAAACAAAAAATAGGCCAATAGAAATTTAACAAAGGAAGAACGACTTTGCATCTATTTTGTGGTGTAAAGTGTAAAAATATTTAAGAAAATATTCATTGTAAATGTATCTGATCTGTTATGCTAATGAACAAAAACAAAAAAAAAAAAGATCTCCCTTGTGTTTAACAATGGCTAGTAAAGTGGAGACAGGTTCACACATTGAGAGGCCAAGTAGCCAGCTTTGTGGGTGGGGAGTACAAGTGATGCCAAAATATTGCAGATTGCTGCACAGCTGCCAAGAGGACTAAGAAGAGTATGCATTGCTCTGGTTATCAGTGTTCTGGTCTGCAGGTCTGTTGACACGTAACAATGGACTGAGGAGTTCTCCGAGCTGGACCTGAGCACCACTGACCTGGTCTAACCTCTACACTAGCCCTACGTAGTACTGTGCTGCATGTTTTGACTTATGCACATAACATGATCAAACATACAGACAAGGCTGAATAAAATAAAGTTTGCTGAGACTGCTAAACCTCAAGCAGCAGAATAAAGCCAGTCTAGACTTGCCTCTTGGAGAAAATATATTTTACTATCATATATAAAGATTCTTCATTTTCATAGATTACACTGTTCACCTTATTCAGCTCCTTATTCTGACAGCTACTGAGCTGTACTTCTGTTTATGTTAGCATTTCTGCTTAAGAGGCAATTCCATTAATTTCAGTGACGAATTAGAAAAAGTCTCACCTCCAAACCATTATATAAAGTAAATTTAATTTGTGTAAAATGCCAATGTTCATGTGCACAAACGAGTCAACATTGCACTCTTACTTTGGGTGGCTTGAAAAAGGCTTTGTACTCTGAATATAAGATTAGCAGCTCTGTACAGAATCATGCAAACTGGAAGGAGGGGTACAATTACTAATGGCAGCACCCGTGGCCACTACTTGAATAAGATGGATAATCAAATCAACAATATATAGAAGTGCTTCTAAAACTTTGCAAAACAAGCAGTTTAAAAGGAATGTTCGATTCTCTGCTTGTTGAAGGTAGTCTACACTTATAATCCAGGACAAGTGCAAATAGCCTCTTGTTTCATAGTTTATTTACTCAGAAATTAATGTAGGTGCATATTATGTGATCAGCAGAACTAACATTTGTGAGACACAGACAGTTCTGCAGGTAAAGTATAGTCTTTCTCCTGGTATTTCACTTTGCTATGTTTTGAGAATATGACAAATATATATGGCAAATCATGGTAGGCAAAAGGAAAACTTTCTGAAGAAGTGTGCTAGTTTCTCTGTCTTGATGTCTCTGCCTACAGGTTTACTATTTGATCATGTCTGCTCACGCCTATTCCATTCATTCACTATTGAGGAATTTGCCTATATTTCAAGGCATTGCTTGGTTCAAAACCCTAAACGACACATAAAAATGTGCCTGTTCACACTCCCCTTAATATAAGACTAAACATGACTCTCTCAATACACATTTTACATTGTCAAAATCAACTTAACATACAGGAAAAGTGGTGGTTGTAAATAATACTATTATATCTTTAGTTCTACAGTGCTGTCACCAGTGCAAGCATAGCCTCCAGCTATATTCCACAGACAGGAGAGACATCCAGGGACTGTTTTCCCATGACAAAATAGACATTGACATTTGACAAGTTTAAGGGACCAATATCTCAGAGGAACTTTTTCCTCTCTTTCGTTTTTAGCAAGAATTAATAAAAAAGTAATAAAAAAGTGCCAAAGCAAACGTTACATCACGCTCCTTTAGGTTCATTTTGATTTGTTTGGGAATGGTTTTGGGTCCTACTGTTCTCTATTCCAAAGTATTTATTATTGTTGTATTGTTTATCTTTGATGGTTCAATGAACATCTGGAATTGAATTTTCATACAGATATGTCCTCCTGATACCATTAGATTCAGAGGAGGTAATGTGAAGTCATTTTTCTATCCAGTGGATGAAAGGGTGATATGTTGAACGTACCCACTCGAAGCTCTTTGCCGAACACTGTCCTCTCTCCCAGGGCGGAGCAGTTCCAGCGGCTATGGCGGAATTGAAACTGGCACTCATTAATACTCATTTGCACGCCCTCTCCGATCACAATGATGGCATCAGGCCGGCTCTGACAGATCGTCCTCTGTCGCGGGGCCAGGCCGGGGATTTTATTACAGATGATGCTGGCTCCCAGGGCAACCACCGATGACAGGCCCCTGTGGTCAACAAGAAACAATAATAACAGGTTTTCAATATTCCAGACTATTTATACTAATTCAAATAGATTACAAACCCTGCATAAATAAATCTATGAAAGTATAATTCTGATATATTTTCCCACTAAGAGTATTTTGGTCCATAAACAGGGTGAGAGTTTAAGTGTGAACATGTGCCTCATATTAAAATGACTGCAATGACTGACTACAAAAAAGCAACTAAAGTTGAATAACGAGAAAATCTATCAGAGATGCAGATTATTATCACTCCAGCTGATGGGACACATTCTATGGCAGATAAGATTTTTCACAGAACCTTGCTTTGTATTTTTGTTTTTGTTTCCAACTTTAGTTGTGCATCTGTAATTGTATTCCATTTTATGGCAGTATTCAGATGCTAATAAGTGCAGTCACACAAACACAGGCCTTTGTCCAGTAGGAGGCTGTTATTCTGCTGGCTGCAGCCTCCAGGTGAACCCTGTTGTCAATGACAAAAGGAATGTGATGCACAAAAGTACTGGCTCTACCTGTGTGCACAAAACCCTTGCAGTTCTACAGCATAATGCCAACCGTCCTCAACAGAATCAATGGATGACAGTTGTTTTTAAATTTAATCAGTGACATTGTAATTATTCTCTGACAGAAATTGCAATGGGCTAATAGGAAATTCTCCAAAAGAATTACAGTTTATTAAATTAATAAGAGCTAATAAGAAATGTATACTTTTGCGGGAAATAGTTTTAAAACTTTTTGAGAGCAAATATAATATAACTGAATCTTTTTCCCCTTTTTTCTTTTTATTAAATTTGTGCCCTTATTTACAGGCTTTCCAATTAAGGATGCCAAATAGCTACAGTGGGCCTATGTTGTCTGTAGTTAGACAAATGTTTTAAGACCACATTGGCCTACCTGTAGAGCTACTTCAGCCTATATTAGCCTACATCAAAACATTAGATAGACTCACCCTATTTTCAAATATACTATTCCAAGACACAGGAAAAAGTGAAAAATCCAACGCCGAGTTTTCCTCTTCATGGTGCCGTCCGTCCAACTGGAACTTCTAGTTGTGCGTAAAATCCCGCGGGACCGAGGCGCGGATAATGCCCCTCGAGTGCAACCAATAAAGCTTTTGATGTCTGGAGACTCGTGGCGGGTTCATTGGTTCGGAATCCGGTCGAGCGAGGCTGAACCGGGGCATTGGGGCAGTATTGGGACAGTGGGGTCTCTCCGCAGGTGCGCAGTCCGTGTGGCGCTCAATGACCGCTTAGTCCTGTTCCGTCTGTTCCAGGAGATACGCGGTGCGCCCGGAGATGTTTCGGAGTGCAGTGGTCCTGCTTGCACCTGCTCTGGGACATGCCTCCGTTGGTCTTTACGATAGTTGACTCGGAAAGGTTTCTGCTGGCGGGACCCATCACCTTTTATATCGGAACTTCTGGCTCCGCCCACGTGTTCTTTCCTCAGATTGAGCCTAGAGTCCATCACCCACAGAATTTAAATCTTGAAAGATTGTTTGTGCCAGTGCGGTTTTAAGTGCTTTGTCGATTTTGCCCACTTGAAGCTAGGCTATCATAATGTCTCCCATCAATTTATAACGAAATTTGAATGCGTTAGTCCTGCTGGGCTTAAAAACGGGTAGGCTAGTTATAGAGCAAATACTTTGTAGTATATTGTGACTTACAAAATTTGGAAAACCACCGGTTGACATGGACTAAATTAACATTAATATTGATCATCATTACTATAGGGTCAGGACACATGTAAAAGAAGCATAATTAATTGTACGTCCCAAAGATGTTGACCTCCCTTTCCTTCCACGCTCCACCTTGACTTGCAAGCATAGTTTTAGCGCCATCTGCGGGAAAAATGAGAAACTATTCCAACAAGAATCAGAATCGCTCTCTGACCACCACAGATGTTATTGCCTGGAATGTTCCAAAGTAGACTATTGCGTTATAATTATTCATGATGGATGTATTCTATTCCACGGACTTAAACCCTGAAAAATATTCAGTCTTACTAGTCACCTCTCCAATGATCCGAGCTGGTGAGTTGCCTGCTTTGTTGTCATGTAGATAGTTAAAAACTTATCACACATAAGAAGAAATAACACACCCTCATTCATGCACCAGTGTACAAGGACGGACACTGACTGCACAGCTGGAGAGGATGAAGCAGTGGAGCTCCCTTAATAGCAGAACAGGTCATAGTGAACACCCACTGCATGAACGGCTCCCTAAGACCAGATGACAAAACTCCCAGACACAACTGAAGAACAAGGACAACTTTTCGGGCTATCAAGCAACCTGCTCTGTCAACAGCAATCATATTATATAATATTAATTAAAAATATTAAATATATGCATTTTCTGACTTCTGCAAATTTTAATGCTGTAAATCTGCTTTTATATGCAGTCATGAATTAACTATATCAAATGAACGCTGGAGCCCAGATGGGCAAATTACCTTGCCCTTAGGGTATTGGCAGCCAGTCTATGGCCCTTGATCAGCCTACTACTTCATCTGTATTGCATTGTGTTGCCCTTGATGAAAAATGTTTGGACACATATGATTTTCACACATTTTGCAAAAGAAGCCAGCAACAAAAAAGTAAAACTGAAAAGTCTTTATTACTATTCTCTATGACTTACACACATTCACCAAACACTAGCCTTATTTAAGTAAATACCAAAACAATGTCTTAAGAAGATATTTCTGTGTGCAGGGAAGGCAATAGATTGTATAGTTATCTCCTAAACAGGGCAAAAATCACAACCCTAGAACTATACAATCTACTACCTCACGCCACAAAACAGAAGAAAGTTCCACAACACACGATGGTCTGAAGGTGCTAGCCAGATGGAGTGGACTAGGCTTTAGCACTTTGAGAAAGACAGTAGGTTGAATAGTTATCTCCCAGTGCGGGTGTGACCCTAAAACTATACAACCTACTACCTCATCCCACAGTTGCTATTGTGGAAGTCCTTGGATGAGACGCAGGGAACGTCCTCTCCATTTCAACATGGTGGCAGATCTGTGTGGATATATAAAGCACAGGAACATAAATAAATTTGAAAAAAATCATAATGACTAAATAATGAGTTGAGCACCATACATGAAGGAGAAACCAATATAATCCCAACCACACACAAAAAGACCATATTATTAAGTCTGGATCAGTCACTCCTGTAGTGTGATCCGTATACTGTGTATGTAGAGTAGTGATCTTAGATATCCGTCAGAAACCTGCAGTACAGTACGAACAACGCCATTTTTAATGAAACTAAATGTATAGTACAAGAGGAAAGCATTAATTTAAAACGCGATCTTACTGAGAAATCTTCCTTGTCTGTGGGCGGACAAAATCAATATCCTCTCTGAAGCCCACTGCTCCAATGAACCTTAATCGCACACTCTGTAATTTATCATTTCATATTCAAAAAATTGAAACGAACTCATCCACTTTTGTGAATCATAGTGGATGTACAACTATGACCTGTTATTAGAGCTGACAGGGACACTCCTTCAACAGAAGCGAAGTCTTTAGGAGGATCCACATAAGAGCAAGGCTTATAAGAAAATTACGACTTCCGTGAATGCCGATAAATGTAGATGGTGTTGTTTTTAATAGTAGTGGACCATTTCTTACGCGAGCTTCCTCCAATTCTATGAACCACACCACTCCATCACATTACACTTGCTAATAGCACACTGATGAAGCTAGCACAGCGTGGGTCAGGGTAAAAACGGCATATTTATATGCAACCGAAAAGGGTGCTGCACTCCTTCACAAACGCCATGCTTCCGCGGATAAACTGTTAACCAAGGACGTGTCTAAAATAATACGTACAAAAGCAAACAAACGAGTTAAAACGTAGAAGAGAAAAGAGAAGCGTGAACCCACCTGGCGGCCATGTCGAAAGCACGCAGCAGTGCTCCGCCCTCTGCGCGCAGCGTGCGTGAGTGTGCGTCCATGCACAGACAGACAGTTAGCGCCATCACCAGGAGTGGAATGTGGCTTGCAGTTGAATTCCGAAATAAATTCTGAAATCAAAATTGGGTGGGATTTGATGGTGATTAGGAATAAGACACTGTATATATTGGTTTTGTATTACATTGGTTTTGTTTTTTTAGTAGAAAATCTATTTCTACTTTTACATTCCAAACACCTCCCCAGGAAGAAGCCACTCGCTAATTGTGATATATACAAATCCAACTCAACACAACTCTAGTCAGTCATTGTTTTAATATTTTAAGGAACAATGAAAAAATATTTTTCCACAGTATCTTTGTCTCAAGCTGTTTACAAGCAAATTATTTGGGAATCTGTAATAGTCACAGCAGCAAGAGGCCGTCAGTCAGTAGAAGAGGCAGATAGATTTTCTTTTTTATAAATGCACGTACATCACAACAGTTTTTGGTATTGATTTGGGACATCCCAATGCACTGTGGTCTATCTAACTAAATTGCATTTCTTTTAAAATAGCAACAGTTTGCATTTCAAACTAAGAAATATTTCAACATGCCAAAAAAGCAACTTGTCATCACAACAAATATCTGCATTTAAAATAAATAAGACACATAATTTGATCTGCACAGTGTTAAATATGTTTTGGTTTAAATTATAACCCTTTCCCACAACATTTAAATAGTTACATTATAATTATTACACTGAAGAACACTTCTCAGTCATCTCACGCCCTTACAGCCAAAAACAACTAAGTCCCTGGACATTACAGTAGTACAACACAACAGTGGCACATCAACAAGAATGGCAGTGCTTGCGGTCTAGTAAGAGCTTTAAAAAGAAACAAAATGTAAGTTTTAAATTTCTAAATCATAGATGAACATTGGCAGAGTTCACCCGTGTTTGATACAACCAAATATAGAATGCCCACAATACACCTTATGAACCCTGCTTTTTCATCTTAAAGGATGTGTTAAGGCTGGATCAGGGGTCCCCGTTGTCCTTTGTAGCTTTGTCACACACGTCATGAAGAATTAAAGTCAAAATAGACTTAAGCGTTGAGTAAAAGCCCTTGTTTGCTTCTAAATCAGGGTCGATCTGTGGAGCAGAGTTCAGTTAAAGCTAAAGATTCCACAGTACATAATAAGTATTGTACACCTGTTGCCACTCACCCGTGTAAACACTTTAATAGTTTGCGTGAGAAATTTTGTTTCCACATCTACAGATAAAGGCAGAAGATTAGCTGCACATTCCAGGATGCAAAGAAGCGTCTGTCTGTGACCCTACAATATGAAAATGAAAAGACAGTTAAGTACAGTAAATTATTGAAGGAGAATAATCAATAAATGCTAAAGTTAGTCTGAAGTGCGACTGTGATCAAGGCACTGTAACAAATGTGGATTGACAGCATAAAAGCATAAAAAGACAAAATACTGCTATGCACATTGCTTTTCTTATAATAAATCAATTGAAGCTATAGTTTGAAGCTCTTGGAGTCTGATAATTTTATTTAAGGGTGACTAACTACTCAACCAAATTAATTAGGGAAATGTTCTTACAGCCCTGTAAATACATGCATGTAGGAAGAATGACTAATGAATACACCATCACAGTCTATAGTGTACCTTTTGCAGTGAGTCAAGTGCCTCTTGTGAGTTGACATTGGACTCACTAAGCGCTTTCAGATCCTCATTGCTGATGACCGGCTCCTTCAGTTGTTCTAGCCACGACCACATAAGAGCTGAAAGCACCAGAGGCTCTCTCTCCATGCACAGCCTCTCCCACGTACCCTCCCTGGAGTTCAGTTCGGTCTGTGGATCAAGAAGATATGCTAACTGTGTATAAAGTATATTGTTACATACATGAAATGCAGCAAAAAAAGCAGATTAAAATAAAAATTTACTTCTTGTTGTAGGTTCCAATTAAGGATACACATTATCCACAAGCGTGCTGAAACATCCATCAGTTCACATTTGTATGATACTTAAACCTTGATTAATATAAAGACTAACACAATTATTATTCATCAAAACATTAGCTTTAGGGAGGTTGCCGGCATGTCCCACCAGTAGGAGGCCCCAGGGAAGATCCAGGACACGCTGGAGGGACTATGTCTCTCAACTGGCCTGGGAACACCTCGGGGTCCCCCTGGAGGAGCTGGAGGACGTGTCTGGGGTGAAGGACATCTGGGAGTCCCTGCTTAGACTGCTGCCCCCACGACCCGGCCCCGGATTAAGAGGAAGAAATGGATGGATGGACATTAGCTTTACCTGCCACACTGAAACCTTGGACTGCAGGTCTGGGTCTATGAAGTCCATGGCCAGAGCTTTAGCCACGAGCAGACGTCTGTTGTCAGGAGAGAGCTCTGCTTGAAGGTTTATCAAAGGAACTTCTGACTCTCTCTTCTCCACTTCCACACATGAGTGCTGCTCTGAACCAGCCCCTTCTGATGTGACCATGGAGGCTGCATTGGCATAATTACTGTAGAAGGTTCTCAATGGCTCAGATAAATCCAAAGACAAACTCTGATGGCCCTTCTGTAATCGTTTTTTCAGAAATGGGGATTGTGTGTCTTTTTGTACTTGTGTTTCGGGCTTTTGCAATCTACTGGTAAAGTTCTGCCAAGCGAGGTCAGAGAATGTAGGCTGGTTACATGGAATAAGGCTGCTGTGGGACAATGAATGGTGTACCAGGAAGGTCAATGGCACCTTCCTGTGCACACTTTCCATACAGAGTTCATCACAGTTGAGTTTGTGAAGGACAGAGTCACTATAGCTGAGGCTTTTGTTTGTAGAAAGAGACAGTCTTATGGGGATGTTCCAGTCCAGTTCACCGTCCCTAATCAAAGGCAGATCACTGAGAGGCCGGAGAAGTCCTGGACTGGGTGGTTGGGATAAACAAGGTGACACTGGAATGCCCTTGCCTCTCATTTCATTGCCAAGTTGCTGCAAGGCTTGTTGGGAAACTGTTTTCTCTACCTCTGCGGTGAGGTCAGGAATCTCCAGCCACTGCTCCTCAATCTCGGCCTGACGGTTATTCGCGATGTCAGTGAGGAGCTGGCACACTAGCTGGACAATCTTTGGCACGTGCTTGAGCTGGCGAGCCTCATAGCCATGCAGCAGGTGGCGCTGGCGGGTCAAGTACTGGGAGAGAGTGACAGAGGAGGTTTTGGGTTCAGCAGAGGAGAAGATGCTGCGCAGT
The DNA here is from genome assembly GCF_026225935.1 of Boleophthalmus pectinirostris. Lineage (NCBI taxonomy): Eukaryota > Metazoa > Chordata > Actinopteri > Gobiiformes > Gobiidae > Boleophthalmus > Boleophthalmus pectinirostris. The sequence continues at coordinate 39,384,593 of NW_026571299.1, read as the reverse complement.
GGGATGAGGAACTGTGCAAACTCGCGCACACAGAGCAGCTGGCCTCGAGTCTGGATAGAGTTGGGTCTCTTAGCGCGTACAAACAGGATGGCCTGGTCAGCACTCATCCGGGAGGTAAAGACCAGGTAACAGGCCACCAGTACACCTAAGAGAGTACTACATGTTACTACTGGCATCCATTTTCTATACTTTGGATTACTATACTAACAAGCCTACATATATTATTGTTTTTGGTGTGAACACCCTAGTTGTACAAACCTGTTCTGCCAAGGCCAGCATGACAGTGGATAGCCATTTTTCCCTCTTGCACAGCAAATGACATGACTTTGACCATGTCCAGGATAGTAGTGAGGGATGCCACTCCATAATCTTTCCAGCCAAAGTTGTAGTAATAGACTGCAAACAACAAACAAAGTGCTATATGTATGGCCAATTAGGTACAGAAACAAATCTCAGGGGAGCTCATTAAAGACTGCAGAATATGCATCTCAGAGGTAATTAGCTTGTTACTTGGGACTATTATGTTGCACAAGTAAAACACATTTTCATTCATCATTTTGAATAATACACATCCTTCTCCAGCTTGTTTTTAAAGGTGTGGAAACTTACAAGCACTCAAACTACACCGCTTTAATTTTTGTCAATGGGCAAAATGGTTCTAACCCACTATAAAGTAGAGTGCACTCACTGTCTGCTTCCATGAAGATCTCAGGTCTGTATGTGAAGCCGCTCTCCTGCTCCAAAGGGTTTCCACAGCTGGCATGCTCTCCAGGCCGCTGAAGGTTAATGACCGTCTTTAAGCCACATCTGAACCAGAAGACAACAATACAAAAATTTATATTTATTTCACACAAAAGCATAAACGTATGTGTAAATGAACTGCACACCTCCGAAACTGTTCAATAATATTGTATTTCTCTATGATCTCAGTGGATGGCCTTGCCATAGCTAGCAAGTTGTCAGTGATCCTAGGAGAAAAGACATGACATTTTACAGAGCAGTGGTGGAGAAAATGTTCAAACAGTTAAACAGCATGCATACCTGGGAGTAGTTTAATCCCTTTTTTATTATAAATTATATTTTAATATTATACAAAATACTGTACTGTTCATGTTGCAAAATTGAGTGGCCTTAAACTGAACCATAGCATTTGATTAAACAAAGCTATTACCTAGGGCTGATGTTTTATTACATTCAATACACTCTGCCATACAGTCAAATCCAGGACAAATGTATTGAGTTGTTATGTAATAATGGATCCGAACTGAGATGACCAGCACTGGAGCTGGAGGGGGAGAGGGGGAAAGAGGGAGAAGGTCACAGGGAAAGAAAGGAGAGGGCGAGAGAGCGGAACATACCACGACGAGTAAAGCCCTTTGATGGCCTGCTCCTCATTGCTCCAGCGAGAGGGGTTCTCATATTTACAGGCTCTCCCTCCACAGGCCATGGAGCACTGCATGTGGCCCGGGATCACATGCCTCAGGGTCTCCCCCATCTTGGTGTACTTCGCTGTAGGGACCCTTGCAGTGGCTGTAAAAATAAAAAACAAGAGGAAAAAGTTCAAGAAAAAACTCACAAGACAAGAGAGCAGAGAGAGTTTTACAGTCATCAGGGATCCTCTCCTCACTGAGTGCACCCATGACTCTGCGACAGTCGGCGGCAGATCCACGTGTGCGCTGCAGCACTCTCAGCAGGATGTCACAGGCTGAGTGGCGGCGCTCATGGCCCTGTTCACTGGGTCCCGGGGCCCCTAAAGAGCCTCTGTGCTGGTGCATGGTAGCACGGCTGTCACTGCAGTCCCAACTAACCATGCTACTGACTCAGCATGTGCCCACGCTGAATCAAACAACAATCAGTCATGGGCAAAGAGCCGATACAACCTATCAGCAGCATCTAAATGTCACCATGACAACTATTTCCAAAGCCATCAGAGGCGGGCAGGGCGGCTCACACACAGTACACAGGAGCACAAACACACAGAGCTATCAAAGAGCCCTGTTATAAAGATCACAGGTAGCACAGGCAAGGATACATTTCTTTATCGTAATATGGAATCAAACTAGGGCGGCAACTAATGATTGAATGAAAAACATATTATAACAACCAGCTACAACGAAACAAGAAGGGGTTCATTTATGTACCAAGTAGAGCTATGGGGTTAAGGTTTTATCCACAAATAAATTAAATTATTACTATATTCTTACTGGAAAATCCAACTTTTATGAAAAACTATATTGCTACAAACAATTGCTACAAAGTTTGTCACACGGATACGGTCTATGGTCACACCACAAGACAGAAAAAGAGGCATTACACCCGCACATGTCAAGTATCCAACTGCAGACAAAAGATTTTTTTTTTTCTCCATTAATCAAAAACATGTTTCCTGCGTAATGTTCATGTGATTCTTACTCGATCGAAGCACACATCATGAGACTGAATGCCCGGCGATTAGGCGCTCTCTTGACATTTAGTTCATCATCAATATCAAACACTTACACAGCCTAACTCCTGATTAAAGACACTTTTTTTTTTGTTCAAAACAGCACAACCTGCTGTAGTGCTGCAGTGAAGGAAATGCGATACATTAACAATACCTCATTTCTATTAGTTAGTTAGTTTGTAGATTTAGAGGCTTTAAATTATGTCAGAGGTCTGTGTCATTATTCACCTGAAGCCAAACGGTGAACTGATCCTGCTCTGTGATGCTCTCTGTTAGGGAGCACCTTAACCAACTGGTATCTTTAGTCAGAGCCGAATGAATGTCTGCTTTTCACAGATGTGCTAAAATTACCTATAAGTCATTTCTGAGGTTGAAGAATCACCAAAAAACTGAACCAGTAGAACCATAAATATCACAAAACAAGTTCAGTTTGACTCCCACCTCAATTCAGAGCATGTAAAAAATCAACTTCTAGAAAAAGACTATTATGACAAATGAAATAAATTGTTTTGAGATGTAACAAAGTACTAATATTGAGTGTATTAACATGAATACAAAATAGGGACAGAAGCTGCAAAGAGATTTAAAATAAAATAAACTTGAAGGGTAATCTTTCAAACAAGGAGAGGTTATAAGTGATATTTTCTGCACTTTGTATGATAATGTATAGTCCAATCATTTTAAAAGGTACATTTTAAAATAGATTGTAAACATATCATTTTTAATCTTAGCTAATATTTAAGTATTTATTTCAAAAATTTAAACTGTTTCAGTCAAATTACATGCCAATCATCCCTTAGTGCTTCAATGCAGTCAAGAATTTCAGCATTAACACTTATTTACACAGGTGCCTTGGCTTAGTATAATAGAATAACAGGACAAACACACAGTCTAAATTGCATCTCTTACCCATCTCCATGTCTGAGCTGTTGGCTCCAATGTGGACTCCAGTGGAGAGGAGTCGCAGGTCACTTACAAGGCTGACTCCTGCTGCCATGGCTGGACCTGGAAGGTGGGGACAGTGAGTCAGATGCCCCGACACCAATCGGAGTGGTTGTATGCGACTCCATGGGCGTGCTGCCGATAACGAGGCAAGCACATAAATGAGATATGAGCGTTGCCTGGCAGGTAAAACTCAGGGGAGAAGGCAAATGTGCAAACTGAGCCACCAGGTCAGCAGCTCGAGTGTCACTCCTGCACCACAGCACCCATGGGAGAAAAGAGGGTGTGGTCCAGTCAGGAGGGAGCATAACAATATTCACAATTCATTTTTTAGGCCTGTTTAACAAGGCTGGCCAAACTGATGGCATCTGACTTCTGACTGATTTTTGTACATTTAAGTCATTATTTTTATTCTCATTTTAACGGGCTCCTCAACACATTCTTCACCTCTTGCCAGGTAACATTTTAGTATATTGTAAAATGGCTGTACTTCTGAATAGTTTTTTTTTTAATACTTTGATCCATTCGTTCAATTTTTTGGTTCAAATTTTTCCAATAAAAAGGGCAAATTAAAGTTCAAAATGCTTCAATCAGCTCTAATGTGATAATGATACAGTGCCACTTTCCCCTGATTTCTCTGAGAAGTCCATTGCATGCAGTACTGATGTCATAGTAAACCACTGAAATCCTAGTGTCCCAGTCTCTCTCACATTACACTTTGAGGTCTAATGGTGCTAACCAGTAACCACTTATTGCAAGATCAGAAACCCTGCACCCATTACCCTTTGAGCCGACAGTTGTGCTACCCTAGTGAAGTTAGATTAGCCTGTTGATTTCCTGAACTTTGACTTTTGCTTCTCATGAGTGTTAAGAGCTGGCAGTAACTCCTGATCAGCTCTCAAGTAGCCAGGGTGTAAGAAAATATCTTCTGAATGCATAGTAACTCTGAGTGACAGAAGGATTTGACTTGTTTGTCAATATATGTTACTCTGTAATTATACAATATTAGGTCAGGTGGCATTGCCAATTAAGGATTCATTTACCTTTTTACCTTTTGATCAAAAAAGTTAATTAATTCTTGGTCTCATTATTTACAAACCCACTGTTATGGTCCAACTCATAAACTGCTCTGAAACCACTGGCAGCATCCACACAGTGCACTTTCAAGATGTACTATTTGGCTTCATAATTTTACTGCCCTGATAGATCCATAGTTTGATTGTTAACATATTTCTTGGATCTCTTATGTGCATCTTCAAAGACAGGTCACATTGAGGTCACAGCTGTTGTCCTATTCATTGTAAGGCTCAGTGAATTATTTATGTTGTAAAGCTAGAGCCGTTTCTTTCCATCCACAACACCTTTAGAAATCCTTCTACTGTAACCGACCCACAAACTGAGATGACACTAGCACAGTGTGATAGAGGAAGGCCAGAGAAATCAGGGAGGCCCCTGGAGTCACGTCAGGACGGTGTACCCTGGATTTGTGCACAGACACCTTCTGCAATCATATTTAATGACATAAAATTATAATGTGTGACATCTTAGTTGGGATGTTGTGCATCTTTCAGCTTCATGTTTACTTTTTCAGATCATCTACACAAATCTTAACAGGTAAATGCAAAACTGTTATATCAGATGTCAAAATGGTGAATGCTGACTAATACGCAGCGTCTGCATTAGTCAATATCTTGTAGAGAGGCACTGGGATGGAAATGGGCGCCACGAAATGCCAAAAATGTTGCTAAATGAGTGTGGGACGTGTGTCCAACAAAACGTCTCAAACGGCCCTCCTCCTCGAGTGTAAACGATTATTGTGAAATTGTTGACTAGAAAGTTGTTAGATGACATGATGTTTGTTCAGTTTGTTATAAATACGCAATGGCAACTGTCAATTGTAAAACTAACAAAAGCAAATAATAGTAATAATAGTAATAATAATAATAATAAAAGAAGAGAGTGCAGTAGCGTTTCCAGAGATGTCACAAAGCAGTTCAACAACTGTCCAGATTTCATGAGTGATAAGATCTAATAATTCATAAATATTGAATTAATGTAATAATTTATTCCTGTGCACATACCGTGGAGAACAGAAAAAAATTCGACAAACCCATGTTACCCTACATGTTATAAAAGTGCATGTGGATGGCATTGGTGCTGATGTTGCAAACCAAGATTTATTGTTATTGCTAGCTACGGAATTAGCCGCAGCTAGCACAATAAAAGCGCTGTCTTACCGTGTTTCCTGTGTTTAAGTCTGACTTTCTTCTTGGGCGCTCTGACATAGTAGACTCATTGGTTGATGGCCATTTCCTTGTCAGTGTTGGAGCCATTGACAGTCCATTTTTCGCGCAGCCACATCATTTGGTTGGCTAAGTAAAGCTAACAGTGGCGCTAATTTAGCAACCTGACGTGTTGTCCTGTGGCACAGCTCTGTCACGTGACCAAGGAACAGCTGTTTCACCTAGTTAACCAACATTATTATTATTATTACACATTATTTTAATAAATTCATGACCGTACACAACAGCGAGGATAGGTATCTCAGATATAAAACATTAAGATTTTCTTTTGTCAGATAATCATATTAATTTCAATATACTTAATCTGTCAACAACTGTGTTGTGTTTATACTTGAAAAACTGCAGTTTTTATTATGCTGTTAGTGTTTAGTTGCATAATATTGGGATACATTTTAGTAATTTAAAACCAGATGAGTTCACCAGCTAGAAATATAGATTTGATTAGCCGGCTACTTTCAATTTCGTGGGTGACCAGCAGAGGGAGACGTGTGCATGAAATTTCCTAAATTGGTCATGGTGAAGCAGAATTCCTCAAAAGTTAGGTTAGGTTAATAGTCTTCACGCAAAACCACCATTTACAGGGATTATTTAGCCTTTCCTTTTTGGGTCATCGCAAAATTCTTAAATGGTCTCTAACATTTTTCCTACTCTTCAATGAGTGAACGTAAGATATTAGATCATTTTTTTTAACCGAGCTCTGCCTCCTTTCTTCAGTCTATAGCCTATGGCAGCGGCTAATATAGGCTATATCATCACAATGCAGTTGATCCCATAGACCTATTACAATTAACTGCATGAGAATGGACCTTACAACATTTTATTGGATTTCTTTAGACAGAGTGAAGTTGTAAATTACAGACAGATGGAAGCTACCATCTTGTTTAGGGCCTATCATCAAAAAAATAAATAAAAAAATAAAAATAAATAAAATCATTTATTCTTTAGAAAGTTTTCTTTTAGACGGGTTTCCATTACCTGACAACTTGAACCGAACCATGCCAAAAATAAAATGTCAGTTAGTGTTAGGAAAGAGTTCCATAGTGTATAGTTCCTAGTGCCTAAAGCCATTGATCATTTATGAATTTATCAATGGCCTAGTTCTAACTGATAAGAATGTGTTTGTTTTGCCTTATTTTTTATTTATTTATTATTATTATTTTTTAAATTGTACATATTCAGTTTGAATTAAAAACGCAAAAATAGCTGGGGGATTTCAGCAACATAATTCCATGGGATAGGAACATAACCTCCACTTTACCAACTTAGCCTACTTAAGTTAGAAGGTAGGTCAATTTCTAATAATCACTGCGTCCCAAAGTCACCCAGTGTCTGAAGCGCGTCTCCTTATTTCCTTCCCCTTTGCATAAAAACCATGCCAGTCTATGTTTTTGCATGTGCAGATGGAGGCAAGCAGCAGACGAGCTCTGTGGAGAGGTGGAGCTTTAACGATCTCATAAAACCCAAAGTCTATCCCTCCACTCATTGCCAAGGTGACGTGCTCAGGCTCAAGAACTGATCGTATCTGTCCAAAAGTGGGCACAAACGGGGTGACTTCCAAAGTTTGGCTAAAGCTTCACTCTAGGCCGTATAACGGAATATAGCCTGGATTTATGCGTAAAGACGCACGGTGCTATAGCTCTCTGGATAACTGTCGTGAAGAGGTGGTTCTGGACTTACTGCAGAGGAAATATGTCACATTGAGGTGTTGGGAGAAGTGACCAAAGTTTTACCATGCAGCACCCCTTGGACGTAGCGGCGCATTACTATGCCCCAGAAGCGCATCCAGACCACAGGACGCACCGCTATCGGAGTTTCATGATTGAAGAGATTCTTACAGACCACGCGGAGCACAAAACCTCCGCTCACGCGGGAGAGCTCCTCAAGTTTGGCGTACAGGCTCTGCTGTCCGCTCGGCCCTTCCACAGTCAGCTCGGTAAGAAAAGAAATCAGCTGTTTTGGTTCAATGACTTTCTTGTCTATTGACTTTTACGCATATTGCAAAATTCCAAATTGCAAATAAAGTTAAAAGCGTACGCTTATGAAACTGTAGTAGTAGCCTTTAGTATAGCGCTTTCAGACTTCTACTGGCTAAAGAGCCCATTTTCTATTTACCTGCGATAAAGTATAATATGAAAAATTAATGATAATTAATTAATGGCACATTTATTACCACCCTGCACGCTATAGACATGTATCATTTAAGCGAAAGAAGAAAAGCAAAAAAACAAAAACAAAAAGACATTGCCGTGCGTAACACAATAGATCATAGTTACGACAAAAAATAACATGGTTAAACCAAATGTTTATAGCCAGAACTCAAATGAGTGACAACCTGTTCGTCTTGGCTTGAATTTTATTATTAAAACCTGAAGAGACCTAATGTATGATATTTTTAAATCATAGCTAGGCCTAATAAGATAAGAGAAACGAAAAGAGCATGCATTATGAGTAGCCTATAGTCTAAATTGTCAGACATACTGCTATCTCGTCAGTTTACAGTGAGTACAGTGAGGAAGTAGAAATGGTAATGCTTCCAATATAGGCCCTATCGCTCACAACATAACTGTATTATTTCTTTGTGCGCAGTGCTCAAAGCGGACCAGACCAGCCTGCTCAAGTTCCCCATGTCGCCGCTGTCCTGCTCCCTTGCTTCTCCACTCGGCTCCCCCCTTTTGTCTGGCGCCCCGGGCCTGCAAGTGGGAGCTGCGTCTCACCACCTGCCACTGGACCTTCACCTTCGCGGGAAACTGGAGCATGGCGCGGACGGCGGAAGCAAAACCAAGAAAGGCCGTCGCAGCCGCACCGTGTTCACCGAGCTTCAGCTCATGGGCCTGGAGAAGCGCTTCGAGAAGCAGAAGTATCTTTCCACACCAGATAGGTAAATTTGGGCCTTATAATACCAAATAGGTTTAGTTAGAACATTAGGAAAAACAAGGAAGAATGCGTTGCCTTTACATGTTTTTCACAACTGCACAGACCACGGGATTAATTTTCAGGTTCCTAAACCAGAAATAGTCAAATTAATAACTGGTTCCTAAAGGAGTTTTTGAAGCTCAGGGGAAATTGTTTGAGAAGATCAAATATGTGGAAATGTGAATATTTTATATAGAATATTTAAAGCAAGGAACGCGTCAGTGCCAACGCAGGCAAACGCAGGCATATAGTTTATGAAAACCAGTTCATAAAGCAGCAAAGTCTGTATGCGCAGAGGGCAAATTTCATCCAAACATAATTTTCAACAATAGGCCTCTTTTTATATGAAAGCAAGTAAAACAGAAGTCTATGCTAAAATGTAAAATAAAGTTTTGTAAATGTGTGTTTGTATTAACAGAATAGATCTGGCAGAATCTTTGGGTCTCAGTCAACTTCAAGTGAAAACGTGGTACCAAAACAGAAGAATGAAGTGGAAGAAAATTGTAAGTTACAATCCAGTGACGTCTGAATTGCAATGTAGATTGTGTACATTAATCTACATTGCAAGCTAAGATCAGGAAGTCACTGTCTCAATGTAGTGTCACAAATAAGAAATAATGTAGGCTAATAGTTTTACAGATCTTAAGCACAAAAGGAAACATAATTTATTAAACGCCTGCCTGGCGGTCTTTTTGTACCTTTACGCATAGCATGTATCAAAAAACGAGAGAAAAACCTTTTCTTCTCAAATGTATAATACATTTATACAATTTATATTAGTGCAATTGTTGAAGGTATAGTAGAAAAAAATTGAGGTCTAAACTATTTACATGTAGTTTAGTTTAGTCTTTAGTTGAAAGGACAATGTACAGAGATATTAAACGCATGTGCATTTCAATTTTTAAGTGTTTTAAGTTAGATTTATAATCAAATCAGCAAAACACAAGAGTGACAGAAATGATATTCCACTTTATTCTGGTGTATTTTATGCAGGTGCTACAAGGAGGAGGCCTGGAGTCTCCCACTAAACCCAAAGGGCGCCCGAAGAAAAACTCTATCCCGAGCAGTGAGCAGCTGTGTGAGAGAGCGGCCACAGACACAGAGCAGCACACAGACTCTGCTTCAGGCAGCCACTTAGAGAGCTCTCAGGAGGAGTGACTCTGGACACTAGTGTAAATCTATGGACAGCATGGACTTTTAAACTGTGAGGAGCTGCCCTCAGCTGTGTGGAGTCAACTCAAGTCGGAACGCTTTTATGAAGAGAGACACCAAAGTGAGCCGCCATATCTTGTGCCTTTACCAGCTGCTGTTGAGGACTGGACTCAAATGTATGCAGTAGGTCAAAATCTTATATTCTATAAGGACTTTTCATTTGTTTTGCATTCCTTTTATGTAACTGTTTAATTATTAAATGTATTTTCACTAATATACAATGCTTCTTTTATTTAAATGTTTTAACAGTGAGGCTACAGAACAAACAGACACGACGCATTAGTCAGTGCATTCATCCAACACAGAGATGTGTAAAGCCTTACTGATTTAACATGAAATCATACATAACAAAATTACAAAATGTGTAATGAACAAAATGCAGCCTTTTGTGTTCTTTTTCACGCAATAGACATTTTAGCAATATGTATCATTTACCCCATTTAATAGCAATAGCATATAGGATTGAAGATGATCTTACAATCTTATAAGTGAATGTAATTTTAGGAAATGAAAGCTGCTCTTTTGCTAAGACAAAAATCTAAAAAAAAAAAAAATAAATCTAAATCATTTTAAACTTAGATTATTTCCCAATGGTTTCTTAAAAAATTAAAAGTTCCAGCTATTTTTTTATTATTATTTTTGTATGTAAAAATGTAAGCCAGTATTTTATGTATGGTCTTAGGATTCTCAGCTCTCAAGCACAATGCTGATTCCAAGAAAAAAAGGAAACATTCCAAACTATGCATTTTACCTTGCATACTGCCTGTCATAACTTTCATAGCATGATGTTTTTGTCGAAACCCTAGTTTATAAAGCCTGATGCTCCAACTATTCTGCGCCTGGGGAGAGTGCAATATTTCAATACGCAAAATATTATTTGATCATTCATGATTCTTTTAGAAAGCAGCAACCCTTAAGAACACACTTCAAAATTAAATCCAAAAGTACAAGCTTACAGGCCTGACCAAGCAGTTGCTACTGTCATGCAGACATTAATTTGAATCAATGTGCTTTGTGAATGGTACAGAATTTGGTCTTTTTGTCTTACAGTAAGATGTTATGGTTAGCATGTGGGGCTAGTTTTAGGTTGAATCTGTTTTAACTGTGAATGAATGACCATATTTACATAGTCTACATATCTTTTTTAATCTCCACAATATCGACTTGTCCTGCGGGTAGCATTTTTGCTCAAACCTGCTCCATATTCAAACACCGATTAATGTTAATTTTGAAGGTAAAATGTCAAATCAAATTATCAATGTTATACAGTAGATGCAACAACACATCATACATTGATATTTTACACACAATTCTTAAGACATACAAAAAGAGAAAAATATAACTGCATTGACTCAGGAACAGAAAAAGTAATATCAAAAACATGCACAGTTACCCATTCCTGTATGGTATGGAGGTTAGAGAAGGGTTGACTTTTGCTGCAAATGACATAAACCAGGTTGTTCAAATTCCTGCTAATCATCAGAGGGATGACTTTGTAAGTGCACCTTTCTCTAGCTGGTGGTCTCCATTTCACCTACAGCCTGCTGCACAACATCTGTATGGGCTAGCACATATGTCCTGGCCTCATCATGCAAACCTATGAAACTTCAATCAACCACTGCTTGCTCCCTCACTCTTTCCCCAATCATGAACATTAATGACAGCTATAAACAAAGTAAAGTCTAGTTTGATCAATATACAGTCAGAGGTTGGTGTAAGTTTTTTTTAAGTTTTTTTTTTTTCTTATGAAAACCTAAAGTTAAAAGTTCAACTCTGAACTATGTTGTGTTTGAGTGAATCTCTCCTTTGTGCCCATGGGTTACTGATTGGCAAAATATTATACCTTGTGAATGGTGAAGTCCTCAAAATGTTATCAATAACTGGAAATTAAAACTCAAGAACAGTAATTGTACCTCTCTGGCCTTGTCAGTTATAGACAAAGAACTATACTGTACAAAATAACATTACTTAAGAAAAAATATAAATGTCACAACAGCTTACGTACTATTTGTTTGATCTAGGCAGTCGAAGTAAACTAACATTCTGTTGCATATCAGGTTGACTATTCTTGGGTTTTATCTTCTTGTTATATGTGACAATTTGAAGACTTTTCAACATATAACATTCAGTTTTAAACTGATTACTGCTTTGGCATCAATTCTATATTTTCCTCACTCTGAAACCCATGGACAGAGTGGTCAAAGTGCCATTATGTCTGGAGTATGTTTCTCTCTCCTGGGCGTTGTTGGACATCAGTGGTTTTTGACATAAATTATAATCAAGGGGAAGATTCAGCCAACAAGAATCCACACAGAGGGAACATCCAATTGAATTATTAGGGGACCACTCAAGCTGGTGGCATGATGGCGCTGTGGAGGACCAAGTTGACCTCAATTTTGGAAGCGGGTGTTTATGGAGTCAAAAGGTGTGTGCTTAGACAGAGCGCAGGCTGGGGGTCTGGGGGCATAATTACTGATTAATTCAACGTATGTATGTGCTAAAGTGCACACGCTGCCGCATATGATCCCAATTATTCTGAGACGGAGCGGCCGCTTCACCTCTCTTTTTTGAGTTTGTGCAGTTTCCTGTGTCCAAATGAATTTAACAGAGTCTTTAACACCAATAGAACATAACATATAAGGAAATTGTTACTATTCAAGTTGCATCTAATAAAAATACATTGGTTATAGATGATTTGTGAAGTTTTGCTGCAATCAAAGTATTTATTTTTGTCCTTTATGATAACATTTCAAAAATAAGGGCACCACCATTACCACAAAAATATTAACTATTAGTAAAAGCAATAATCACACTCCTTGCCTAGGATCTGTCCATACTGAGAAAAAAATAAAAGAAAAACTTCACAGGAAGCTGAAAAACATTGTGTATTTCAGCAGAATCAGTGAGTTAAGCACTAAACTCTTTTAATCGGAAGTGAGATAGATTTTATTTGTAAGTGACAGGAGACCAGTGAGTGCCTTTGTTTCACATGTGTCACTGAAAAAAAATCTGATTGCACAATCACATTTGGCCGAGCTTGAGATGCGACAAGGGTGTGGGGACCGGACTGATCTCAATCAAAAATACACAGCTATTGTTTTTCAGAAAAAATAAAACATACTTAAAGATTAATAAAAAAAATTTAATGATAATAAATAATAACGTATTAAACAGGCCTATATTGAGACTATACAATGTTAGATGTTTCAACTGAATAATTAAATTTAAACAGAACAGAAAACAAAATATGAAATTACACAAAATGAATGAACTCTATTTTTTTATTATGTGACATTGACAGTTTCGTAAATCTTAACGATAAAATGACTTTTATAATTGTTGTGAGTATGTGTGCTAATTGATTATCCAGGCCGCCAGCCGCTCAAGTGTTACAGTGCAGTGTACCCTGACTTTATAAATCACAGCGTAGGTCTGCAGAGCACCGTGAGCGAAGGCAAAATGAAGTGAATTTCACATTGGAGTTTGAATAAAGTCCTCACTGTTAGCAGCCTGTACCATGAGTGGGCCCTCACTCCTGGCTCCAGTACAAACAAATACTCTTCCATGGGGTTCGCGGACGTCAGAGTCAAATTTTATAATTCAAAATGTAACACATTTGAGAAAAAATTAATGTCCACCGAGAATAATCTATGGACAAGACTTATTTAAAATGATCACTGGTGTGGGGTGGCAGCTGCAGAGCCGTAGTCAAATAGAAACTGGATCCATTAATAGAGTGCAATTAGTTAAATGTAGCTCAAGTATTCCACAGTTAATACCATTGGCTGCAGTGAGTGATCTTTCAGTAAATATGTTAGTGTGAGCATATTTGAACAGTTTTTAATATCATTTTTTAACTCTCAGGCAACACATTACAATATTGATTTAAAGACTGCTCTAAAAATCAAGCAATTACTAAGCTAAAACATAGAATGTCTATACAGTCAATGCTAATAGCTATTAGCTGTATTTTTCATTGACAAATGTAAGAAGTAGACAAAAAAATAAATACAAAAACATATACCAACTGAAGTCAGTCTTACAGGTTATGTCATGGCTAAGTTGACAATTAGAAATTATTTATTTTTATAATTATTGATGAATAAAAAATAATATCATAATTTATATGAGTTTTATGACCATCAGGTTGGGGCGCATTCACTGCCTTGGAAGTCTATCACTATAGTTCCATCAATCAGGTGGCAGGTGTTTTCCAGCTATTGCTCCTATGTGCCTAGTATTACACACAAGTACATCAGTGGATCTTATTAAAAAGCCTTTAACAAAACGACGTAAGGTTTTTCTGTCATGGTACAGAAAGGATTTGAGCTTCATTCTCCTATGAGAATCCTATGCAAAGGGACAGCTGTTACAGGACAAATCAAAATAGTGGACAAGTTGGACAGACAGGCGGTTTCCATCTGTCCAATATTAGGGAGATGAGTAAATAAAAAAATGTCCAAGACGTGGCAGGAGGTCAGTGGAGTTCTCATTATAGAGTAATTACACCGCTAAAGCCCTTCCTTTCAAATGCTGGTTTGAAAGACAACTCCACTTTGCAGGACATTTCAAAGTGAAGACATGACAAGCAGCCGTCCATCGCAACTAACAGCTTCAAGACTTGGTTCACAATACACAACACTGGGGTCTTCATTTGCCGTCATACATTTTTCATTTGTCCATTGCCAGACTAAATCTTTACTTCATTTATAAATACTTTTCTTCTGATGTGTAATGCTTTCAGCTGGAATGTTTTACTCAATCTGTAATACCGCACTTTTAATGTAACTCCATAACTTAAGAGCTGGCTATTTAAGGGAGTGAGCGGATGCAACATGACATCATTCATCACTGGGGCTGTAAACGACTAAAGAACTTCTTGGTTGACAAAAGACATGCTCTGTCCATCAATTAGCCCACCAATTACAAGGAGACACTGAAAATGGACTGAAATGAACAATTAATTTACAATTTACAATTCTTACAATTCTACAATTTACAGTTCTTTAGCTAAGTCACTGCATGTCCTCTCCTCTCTGCGGCAGATTCCCTTTCAAATAGTTGGTCAACTGATAAAGCCTTTGGTATATACCACTAACAAATCAATCAACTAAACAAAGGGTTTTAAGGGCTACTGTAATTACAGTTGCACAATGCATTATATCTTCCACATTCCCAAATGAGCTACGATGGCCGTGCTGGCTGTGTGCATACTTACACACACCACATCAAATTTGGTACTAAAAACAAACTCAGAACTTTACGAAACCAGGTTAACCGGGACAAAATTAAGTTTGCTTCAGGACTATGGTCAAAACATGCTAAATACTGAGCCTACTGTATTCTGCAAAACAAGCTGCATAAGAATAGAAACAGAAAAAGACTTCTCTAATAAGAGTGAGGACTTTTTTTTTATTTCTATGAAGACCAAATCTGCTTACAAGGCACATTACAGTCAGTTGGACACAGTCTTCCCTCCCTGCGTACACCGTCTCACATCGCACAGTCAATGCATATGCGCCTCCTATTAGACTTTATCCAGATCTGCCTCGGGAGCCCACTCTGCGTCTTAAGTG
The DNA here is from genome assembly GCF_026225935.1 of Boleophthalmus pectinirostris. NCBI lineage: Eukaryota > Metazoa > Chordata > Actinopteri > Gobiiformes > Gobiidae > Boleophthalmus > Boleophthalmus pectinirostris. Next base: position 39,369,204 of record NW_026571299.1, on the reverse strand, counting down.
ATAGAGATTACAAAAACAGACAAAAGCCAAGCAGCATTTGAAGTAAAGAAAACAGTGAGTTAAAGATGAAACGGTCTGAGCTACTGCACTTGTGTGGGTCCAGATCCTTATCACAGCAGGCGCTCTGAAACATATATAACCAAACACGCCACTTTTCAGCACGTTTCTGATAACCATGTTGTGCGGCTGAACACTTTTGGATTTTGGAATTGAAATTGCAAGTCTTGTATGGCATCTTAGGGCTTGATATTACAGCTCACAACAATTGAGTTAATTTATTATAATGAGTATTCTTCCAACTGATTAAACATTACATGAAAACAAAACAAAACAAAAATTTAAAAAAAAAAGATACGCTTAAGCACTATTTAACAGGGTGTCACTTTTCACATTTATACACATTTTTTGTATATTTTATGTGTGAATGTTAGAAAATATTAGCTAAAAAGGCTGAAATAGATAATAATAGATGGCGGCTGATTTTCTTTCATTTGGGTAGAGAAAAAAAATATATGTTTTTATAATAATCATATAAAAATTGTAAACTGTATAGATTTAAATATTTCAAAATTGTAATGACATAATGACTCCCTTAATACCAATTACATTCCATTTGGCCATTGTTTCGTACGTCTATCATTGACAAATCAAGCACATGTGCACTGTATTATTGCAATTATGTGTAATTCTGACTTGATTAATCTGGAACCAAAACAAGCCGCCCAAATGTCCAAACAGAACATGACACATGACACAATTCAAAGCAGCCATTTTGAATTTAATGGCATCTACACAGTCATCCACGCTAAATATGCACCAAACAATCTTTTTACTGCCAGTCATCTAATTTGCGATCCGTGTGTTGTGTGTCCAAGTTTGTCTCGGGGCGTTTCAGTCCAGCCGGTTGGAATATTCGTATAGTGGAAGTAAACAGCAGCAGATTGGAGCACAGCTGGAATGATCTCCCAGATGTTCCTCACTCGACCTGATGCAGGGTGCATAGAACAATCAGGAGGTTCTGGCACCCGCCTTGGTAGTACTTCTGTGATGAGCTCGTAGACAGTAATGGGAGGTGACAGTCCTAATCACACGCTGCACTGGTATTTTCATTAAAGAGCTTACGGCGGATGGCAATAGGTGAAGACAATTTTTGAATTTTACAAATGATTTACCAGGTGTCCGAATATTTTCTTTGAACATTATTTTTAAGGATGCCGATGGGTGTGGGGTCTGCCAAATAATGATGTAGCAAACAGTGGGGTAAATATTTTTTGAATGTTTGAGAAAAAATAATGGAAATGAAAATAGACAATTAAATAATACAAATATTTTTATGTTTATAGATGTCTTTGCCTTCAGGTTGCCAGTGCTTTATCCAGAGGAGAAAATAACAGATTATACAAGCATTCTTGCGTTGTCAAATCAATATATCATTCACTCAGCAGAAAAAAAGAGAGGACAGAAAAAAAAAGTGTTACACCCATAGCTCTTTTCATGTTTTAGGATAAAAGTGGAAATAGCTCCTTAATGCAGTCCTTCCTGTGAGTGCTGCTCAAGTGTAACATTCTGTCGGTGAAAAAAGTTGCCAAACCACATTTCACGATGTTGAGCCTTCATTCACGAGCTATCAGAGCTGCTTCTAGGCCACCCAGACCTACAGCGCATACAGTATTTTGCAGTCTCTCTCACCTGTCATATTATGAGGGATTTTTCTAATTAAAAGTGACAATAACAGCGAAAATCAATGTGTGTGTGTACATAGATCAAGAATAAATTGTTACTACTTTTTATTTTTTTCTAGCTAATAATAATAATAATAATAATAATAATAATAATAATAACAATGTATTATTATTATTATTATTATTATTATCATCATCATCATAATTTATTATTGTGCATGTAAAATATTCTTGTTTTGAAAACACATTTCTTCCACCAATTTCTCCCATTTCCAGCTTCCACACTTGTATAATCCCATTGTCTTAAAATATCTTGACCAGCCTTACATGGACACATCTCATACCTGTTAACTGTTATTTCATCAATATGCAGTGCATTAACCTCTTCAAGGTAGTCATCAAAATATTAACAATTTGTATAAACATCTCACCTTCATCTGATAATCCTTTACTTAGCCTATTTTAATCAGAGAACATGTGCTTTTTGGTCATTAGAAGTGACTTTACTTCACAAACCCAGGACTGACACAGGTGGATACCAGTTCTGAATTCACAATTGTGTTTATCTTTTTGTAGAGGTTCACTTTGAAATGAGTCAAAAGCCATCACTGTTTAACTTTGTGCCAGTCAAAAGTCATGTTGCCAGATGGGTGCCTTCGTGCTAACCTTGCCCAAGGCTGCTGCTGCTGTGGGGCCACACAGAGCAGTCCAGGCTGTGGTCCTGGTTCTTCCTCTGACACAAACTGACGAGCATGACTCTCATTTCCCTCTGAATTAAAGCGTATCCTGCTCCAGACCGTATAAGTTCACATCCACATTAAATCTGTGGCCAAGCTGAAAGTTCTCTGGTTGCACTTTATAAATGCCTCATTATACATACTGTTTAAGTGTTAATGTTTCTGGAAACATTCCAGGCATGTCCGGAGTGAACTTTAGATGAATGAAAAGAAACCAAAAAAGATTGATTAAGTTAAATCTGCCGGGACAACACACAATGAGCAGGCTGGTAATATTTAAGAAGATAGGACAATGAAGATGCTCTTGTGACACATGTCAGAAAAAGCATTTTTCCATTTATTGCATTTTTTGAGTTTGTGAGACTATTTTTCAATCATTTAACTGTCATTAAAATCATCTGAGTAATCCCCCTGTGATCCAGGTACGGCCCTGTTGACAGAAAACAACCTTTTTTTGCTATGTCAATAAAATCATAATAGCTTTATAACGTATACCTTTTTACCTTGTGAAGACAAGTGTGTGATGGTTTCCCTCTTAAAGAGCTGCAATGACTTCCCTTCTTTGTTCATTATTGTGATCATAATCCTGAGTTAGAAACACTGAAAAGAAGGGTTTAAGCAGATGTGGTCCAGATTGAGTCAAGAATCTGTTTTGAACAGCCAAAGATTAAGAACGTTAAAAGCAATTGCAGGACTTTGTTTTGACAAGATGAAATATGTGTTCAACATAATATTTACAGCAGACAAGCATATTCACACTGCTCTTTAGAGTCAGGGATGACTCCGTAAGTGCTTTGCATCATTAAACTCTGCTAATGTCCAAGTTGAGCTTTTGTCATTAAAGCAGGCCCGGGCCAGTGTTTGTGTGTTGCTTTGTGTGCTATCATCACAGTTGGATGTAATGATGGTGAGACCAGCTGGCCCTCTATCAGCCACAGCTCCTATCTAAACAGATTGACATAGTGCAGGTGTCTGGCACCTCGGTGGAAAGCATTACATCGGAGCATGGCTTCCTTTATAGCTTTTAACTCCAGTGAGGGTCAAGGGCTCCCTTCAGAGCCTTGATCCATACCATGACACTCCCATCCTGCTTGTCCGGCCGGGTGCACAAAGAGAGGTGTAAACCAGACGCTGACCAATGACCCCTGCGTACTCCCTGCACCTACTGACTCATCTCTGATGGATGGGCCCTGAAGATCACTATGGTGAAGGTTTGTGTAACAACTGGCCAGATGTTTTATGCCAGGCCTCTACACAATGCAACAAAACTATTTTTTTACATGGTAGATCATAGTAATCATGACAAAGCAATCAGAATCATGCTTCATGACTACAAGTTTGTGATGTTAAAGGACAGTTTATCATCCCTAATGAGCCCCCACCCCCAGAAAAAAAAGGACAGTATCATGACAAGATACTGAGAATTTATATTTTCATACAACAATTAAATCTCATATATCAATAACATAAGATATTTTATGTTACAAATATCTGTTGTCAAAGTCTGTGAGGGTTGATTCAGAAATAGAGATACAGCTGTGTGTCACTGGGTTTCTCTGACGGCATTCATTGCTAATTCACTCCTTTCAATAACTCATATGTCGCCATCTGTCAGAGTCATAAACTGTGACAATTTCCACATCTTTTCCTCCACCAACACACTCACACCAGGGTCACTTTCATAAAACCTGGCAGAAGTAATGCTTGATGTGCAGCACTATGAGATGACTCTTGCTAAAACCAATTGCGGAAAGACAGAATGTTCAAGCTGATTGGGTAAAGTACCACAATGAAGCTCTGTTTCCACACTCCGCATCTGCCTGCGTCTTCATGTTTGTTTTGGTTCATTTAAGTGCTTCTTCTTTGGTTCAGTTGGTCTGATACACCATGGTTTTGCACCATAATGTACCAGTAAGAGGAGCTACATACTCATGAGTTTGTAAAATCTAAAATAAAGCAACAATCTTGCAAGATACACTTTCATAAAGACAATCATCCTCTGCATGAGCTTGCAAGCAAGTATGATGAAAGTAAGCAATAGCGTATTGACCTGTGAGAGAGAAAGTTTTAATAATTCAGTGCATTTCTAGTTTTAATATTATACAGTTGATATAAATGTAAAATAATAGCTTATTGATCAAATACCTTCACTGTAGTTGCCATAATGATTATTTCTTTTTAAACTTTCTGGACTGACACATTCACATCTTGATTTTACAGGTCATTTTACAGGACATTTTTTAATCTACTCTCTGTGTAAATACAACTTTTACCTTTCATTCCACAGTGTTGATAGTGTCACTAATCACGTGTCAGTTGTCTATGGGTAATGGAGGAAATACTACAGTTTATTGCATACAAAAGCACGGACCACACACAGATGTGATAGCTGCCAGAAACTCAAACTATTTTGTCCGCCACACTAATCACAAAGGAATCCTTTTGCTATTGTAACTGTATGCTTTGCAGTCATCAGGAACCAAATGTAATATTTCACCGTAATGTTTTGATAGCCTAATTCTACTGGCTTTCCCCTTGGACTGTGAAACTCTGAATAAACTGACATACAAGTGCAAACAGCAGAGTCGACCGCAGGTGTTAAAACAGTGCGGAGTGGAGGGGCATTTTGACATGTTTTTGTTTCATTAACACTGTATTAATTCACCTCGGCATCCACCTGCGCAGTGAACTCAGGCTTCTCTTCTGTACTGTAGCATTCCTCAGTGACAGGCCTTCTCCTCTCCGTGCCCCCACCTGCGCTAGTCATAACAGTGTCCCCCCGCCTCCGCCACTTCTCCATCCTAGTTGTTTTGACAGACGGTGTGGAAAAAACAGCTGCTGGAAGTGTACGGGACGCCTTTAAGCACCATGTAAAAGGTTGCTTGAGTGTTGGCTGACACAATCAAAATGCAATCCATTAAGAGCTGGGGATGATAGCAGCAGCGCTTTGTAACTCATCAGCTTTGGTAATGGGCTGTCTTAATGCGCTCTGTGAGCTGATGTCATGACATGCCACATGGGCTTCAGTGTACCAGGAGGAATGTGCGCTGTCGTGACACGCTCTCATTAGGATCATTTTATTATCTCTGTCTCCCATAATGCACCTCATCAATGATGGGAGAAGTTGGTTTGAACTTAAGCTGTATAAGAAGTCTCCAGGTCAGAAGACTGATGTTTCTCTCAGTGTCTTCATTTTTCAAAATACTGCAGTTAAGTACATGGATCTGGGAGGAGACAGAAGATTGTTCAAGTAACAGTAACAATTGTCAATATACTATAATGATTACTGTAAAAGTTTACAATCAGTCACGATTCCAGTTATTCCAATTATTTGTAGCAGCCGTTTAAAGGGGGAATAAAACACTACAGTGAAGAGGGAGTCCATGGGTTTCAGAATGATAAAACATGAGGACTGCTGCCATAGCAGTTAGCAAATATTTTGTCTTTTGAATGTCCGCAAAATGCTACATTTAAGAGGAAGCTGAAACTCGTAATATTATGTTGTTTGAGGCATCAGTTCTTGACCTCAGTGCATATATTCAGCTTAGTATGCAGATGCAGACATAGCCTGTGCTCCGGGCCTCACACACGTGGTGGGACGAATGTGTGGGGATGTCTTTGGGTCTGAGGCTGAGTGACGTGAACCCGCGGTGGCCTCCCTCTGATTAGGTAATCACCTGTGTACACAAAACGGCGTGCTCGCGTCCAGATCCGGTGTGACAGATGTGAGTGGACGACACAGGGCCTTTCACAGCGCTTTCATCACACAGCGGATAACAGCCTGTACCAGGTAAAACATATTTACTGTTTCAACACCAAGTCACCAGGTGAGGTCTGGCCCAGCCCATTGTACAATCAGGAAGAAAAGGAAACGATGAAAAGTTAATCTTTTAATGCAGCGCTGGTACAGGCTTATTACCGCTGCTGCCTGAGATGGATTACTTTGACTATTATTTGGGATTAGAGATGTGGAATCATTGAGGGTAGCATTAACTCTTCAAAAAATGCCAAATGACAATGCCTAGATGTTCATCATTTTAAGGAAAAAATGATTAGGCCTATTATGCAAATATAACTGGTAACATTATTTAGCCAGCTATTTAATTATCTTCCAGGCTGCTATTCTGTTTTAAGATCCAAGTCTAAGAAGTAAAAATTGTGTCGACAACAGATTCTTTTCAACATTGTAATTTGTTATGATGTTCACATAGAATAAAATGTAAATTGTAAAAAACAAACAAAAATAAAATTTCAAGTTAACATCTCACTAATGCTTTTGCAATAATAGACAGATGAAACAGGCCGACAAATACAATCATGTTAAATTGTTGAGAAAAAAATGTCATAGATGCAGCTTATAACACACCTCCAATTTCAGAGTTTCTTTACAAATAAATAATGACTCACAAACACTATGAGCTTTGCTGTAAAAGTCCTTGCCCTCATTAGCTTGTTAACACACAGGTTAGTATAGGAGAGGCCAAACCTGTCAGAGCTGCCCTGCAAATTGATTCAGTGGCACGCTCCACACTGCATGAAAGAACAGCGGGTACATGGAGAGAGAAGGAGGGCGGGAGGGCGGGAGGGCGGGCGAGCGAGCGGCAGTCCTATTCATTAATCACTGACGTAAACAGGCCATCCACTGACACCTGGTTGGGTTAATGCCCCGAGACCCTGGAGTAATTACCCCTGTCCAGCCCCCCCAACTACACACCCCTCCATCTCGGTTAGCCCAGGCCCTAGCCACTCACATGAAAGCTTGTGATTACAAAGGAAATGGGAATTAGCAGAAACATTTGAGAGAGGCGGTCTCCAGTCCGATGGTAGCTTAGAAAAGAGGAGGGGGGAAAAAAGTTTCGGAGATGTGGGCTGATTGGAGTATTCCCCACGGACAAGAGCAAGAGGGAGGGGGTAGGCTGGGGTCAGACCCACATCAAATTAGTAGTGTCTGTTATTTGAAACCAAAATAAAGCAGCAGCAGCAGTAAATGATTTCCCTCACCAATGTTGGAGTGGCTTTCTGCGTTCTCTAGTCAAAATTACCAAAAGGCCACATCGCAATTAGTGGTTTGTTTCTTTTAGACTGAAATATGGCCATAATTCATAGCTTTCAACCCATCAGATCAGGAAGATGAATTGACTGGCCAAACTGAGGAGGTAATTGTAACACACGATATGGCAATTTGTTACCCAAGCATCAAGTACACAAGGTATTTGCATAGACATATATAATTCAGGGCCGAATAAAAACCCATTTGTTTCCAATAGGAGGTAATTGAAAACTGCCTCTTAGAGTTATTGCACACATGCATTCATTAGAGGTATGAGGTATAACACTTTTGTAATGGTTCCAGTTAACGTCAGGTTAGAACACAGCTTGCATTTGCTCTTAAGTGAATTCTTCTGTGTTCTGTAGTTTTGGCTTGATGGAAGCTATCAAACTATTCACAATTTGAAAAACAAGAGCTGGTTTGATTGTGTTTACAAAATAGGCAAGGGATATTTGATTCTGTGCACTTAGGGGTTTCCAGGTCTTTCATTTCCTACAGATTAACACGCTAATCTTCTTGCAATGACTCATTACACCCCATATGTAATAATTGCTGTGTGAAGTAATAATCTAAATACAACTGTTTCCATTCATTTTACCAGAACCTGGCTTCAAACTTCTCCGTCTGTCTGTGCCAAAGTGGATGCAGAACATTAAGCTGCTTTTTCCGCATTTTTTTTCACTCCCACCGATACATGTAGTCATACTTCCCCTGCAATGTTTAGATTTTTGATCAAAAATCACACGGCAATAATGACTGTGTGACTTTATACACATACAATAACTTTTGGGGAGGAAGTGGAGTATGGCGGAGTTGTTTAAGGTGACCCTGGGGGGGCAGCAGGCAGCTACAGTCCAGAACCAGAGCTCTGCACCAGCACCGGAGGGGCTATTACACAAGTCCCCTAATGACACTTAATGATTTAATTGAGTCAAATCATGGAAACAAAGTGATACATGGCCCGCTCAGGTTGACATTCAGCAGAGCAGTGTCCATGTGTTCTGTGGCTGTTCTGTGAGCTTAACTCTCTCTTTTCTATTACTGTTGTGCAGCAGAAAAACTTAGTGCTAATTAATTTACACAGAAAACCTGAGAATTGTATCTCGTGGTTTAGGACATAGGGCAACTTGCCCATCTGACTGACTATGATGAATTGCTATCTCTATTCTATTTCTTACAATCCACAAACTGTGCAGTGGTTAAAAAGAAAACACTGCATGGTTGATTCCTCTATGTGCACATCTGCTTAGCAGCGTCACAACCACTGATGAATGGATAACTACACTTAACATTCTCCATTGACGCCCCACATTTTTTCTCCCTCTCTTTAAAGAAACGTTTACAAGTGCTTGAAGCCCCCAAGTGCACTTCAAATGATGGCTAGTGTGGATTTAAATGTCTGTGCTACTTGCAGATGCTTTTTTAAGGTAGAGGTAAGGAAGCAGAATTATTGTCAAACTACTACTGATGTAAGTACATATCCGTTGTATTGAATAGGCTCATGTGTACAGCAGTACTAATGTTTTGCATCATTTTTGGAATCCCCTTAATACCTATACTTTTGCTTTGCCTGTATGAAACCACCTCCACCAATAACATCTGTCTCATCATTTAATAGTGGAATTTAAAGAAAAATGTATGTGTCAGCCATTAAGGAATTGTTTATTGGGTTAACAGGTTAAATGTCTCAAACTAAAACTCCAAATACTGAACATTATTTCATACGGTATTTATTTTCTGTTTGCAGTCAAAGGCTTTTGTAAACAACTTGCATTCATGATGTAAAAGCCCAAAACAAAATTTTTCGCTCCCCTTACCCACTCCCTGCACTTCACCTCTTTTTAAATACATGTTTAAATGAAGGTATTTCAAGATGTCTGTGCTGTTTCCTGGGCCCTGTCACAGCTTTCCATTAAGGCTTTGGCGAATTAGAAGCTGCTCTAAGCACAAAAGCACAATGTCTTTCACAGTTGCTGTTGAATTGTTTTGAAATGATCACTTGGCCTTCACAGCTCTTTTTGAAGATTGAGGACATGGCTTTTAAAGAGCTGGAGTGAAGAAGTGCAGATACCTCAACTGAAATATGTCTTGTATACAGAAGAGATTTAATTACACAATCATTCAAAGCCATCAACACTGCACTTTTCCACTGGGGGCCTAATGTAAATTCCTGGTCAATGTTTATCATTTCCGCAGCAGGTGATTCACTCAACCACAGACAGCACCTGTCTCCACGGAAACAAAGTTTAATGTTTGATTAATGCTCATTTACATGCTGCACGCCAAAATCATTTTAAATATACTTATTCTGGAGGATAAAAATAGGTCCAAATAGTCACCCCTGTGGAACACCAACATGAAAAATGTGAATAGTGCTGGGTTTAAACTAACAATTCAAATAAATTGTATAAAGTCAACTCAAATAGATAGAGAAGCTACCTATGTGACAGCCCTACAATAATGTATCTGATAATGAGTGAGTGAAGCATGGTATACAACTAAACATCAGCATGATCTACGATCAAGGTGAAAAACAATAAGCCATCTGCTCAGTGCTCAGGTTGATAGACTCAAACTAATACACTAATTTAACAAAGGTTTCTGCATCAATAATCGTCAATCTTCCATGTCAGAGCAGGTCCTCAGCACAGGTCAGAGGCTGCCACATGTAATCAAAGAAGATCTTAAACCCTCCCGGGAACTCAAGACACTCTTACCAATCCCAGATGCTCCTGAGCATGGCACGTGGAAGTCAGCATTACCTCACCCAGGTCATGTACTGTATCTGATCAGGACAAGAACTAACAAGTATGACATTTTGGGATTATATTCTTATGGGCAGGATACATCTACATGTCAAATTATGATAATTGTGCCGTTACACAATGTGTTAAGTTGTGTTTACAAGTGAACTTGAGATAGCAGCCACTGATGGACACCTTGTGGGAATCACATGATAGTTTTTAGCATGTGCTCAAATGAGAACTTGCCGGATTTGCCACAGAATTTTGATATAAAATGAAGAAAGTTTAGAATATATTTGTACATGATCCAGGTTGTGACTTGTAGAATGCTTCAATTATGAATTACCCGGATATCTCCTTCACATTGCACTCACTATAACAAAAGGACTGTAGAGTTCTTTGGTGTTTTACTTGCTCCCATACCCAACAATAATGTCACACCAGGTCAAGAAAAATATATCAGATCAGCAGCAAACACAGCCTTATAAGCTTGTTTAATTTACAGCGACAATTATGATTGCTTTTGTAAATGCTCTAATCTGCGTCTCTTGAATCTGAGGAAACATCACTTCAGCCCATCAGAGAGACCAGTCACGCTACATTAACGCACACAACAATCACACATAGAATGTACATACTGCTATATTTGAACAAGCTCACAGATTAGCATTGCTGAGCCAGTTCATCTCAGAGGAGCTACAGCTTGTCTGAAAGTGTCCATCAAGACAGCTGAAGCATTGAGCAAGAGCACTTGTTGAGTGAAGGCGGGTGGAGTCAGAGTGGTGATGACACATTGGTTGGGCTTATTGGACACGTTTTTATAGTGAAATCATTGTCATTTATATTGTAATGCTCCTTTAGATCTGACTGAAACCACATTGACCTGAGATTGATGTCATGAGGATCAACAGACATTTGATTAAATCTACACACATCTGTGTGCCTGGGGAAATCAACAGGTGTGAAATAAGTCAAGTAAGCTGCATTTCCACTGTATGTTGAGCTTATTAGGAAACCTTAACTTCTTATTTCCCACTTTTGACTGTCGAGACTAAACTCTATTGCCTGGGATTGAATTTAAATTAAATGGAAAATGAAAGACCTTTTATCATGCAGGTTTAATATGCATGATGCTTTTCACTACAGATTTTTATTCTGACATATTTAATATCTTTAATAATTCAGTGTTTTGTCTAACTGAAATGTTTTGCCTTTATAGTTCACTGATACTATACTTCTGAGAGTGATTCATCAGTTTGACAGGTTTACGTAAGGGAGAGGAGAGTTCTATTCACTGGCTGTGATTCATAAAAGCAGACAATGTACCATCATTTGCACAAACTAAATGGCCCATAGACAGAAATCAAACCATTTCTGAATGTCATAAATCTTAACAGTTTGTAGAAACATGACAGTTAAATTTTACACTTAGGAGTTCACCACTTCTTCCCCGCTAAATAGCTGCTTATCATTCACCCTGTAAAGTAATTAACTCATTACAGGCTGTGTTTACAGAAGCTTTGGTGTGAAGGAATTCCCCTGATTACTGCCTGATGTGGACCAGCCCCTACAGCGGCTCACTTAATGTGTTTCCTCGCGGTTTCTGTTGCCCCTATGGTGAATTTAGCAGTCTAAAGAAGTCCATTTTGAGTTACGAGATTGTATAGCATCCCAGAGGACAGGCCGTACAAACAGGGCAATTTGAACTGTTATGGTGAATAAACACTGGACAAAAGCAAAGGGAGTCCTGCCATGAGAGCTATGCCAGAGGTTATGGTGTTCCCAGACTAATTATCCGCACCACTCAGCCACTTAAAGTACGGTCGCTGGGGTCTTTAACTTCTGTGAGCTTGGGAGTGGAGGCTTATGCATTAACAAGTGTACAGTAAATATTAAGAGTACAAAAAATGTCTTTGGAGGACCTATAGAGACCCCCAGGATGGCATTTAATTCCCACTTCCTGCAATGCATTTATTGTCTCTTGCATGAATCTACTTCCAGATGAATTAACTCTAGTAGAGGATAAAAGAAGATGAATTATTACTGAAACAATTTCTGGCATTAAATATTTGTTGAACCAATTATTTCTGCAGTGTCTAGAGAAGTTATAAATGTGCTGGATTTGATATGGCCTAGGGATATATGTATTGGAAAGATATTCATTTTGTACTAATGAACTTTTTATGCTGTCAGTGGAGTTTCTGAAAGATTGTACTATCTGAAATGTATATTTGTCAGTTTTGCATTACTGAATTTGTATATCATTGAAATGTAAATATTTTTGTGTACTTATCTTAATTGGACCCTAGGAAGAATAATAGCAGCTTGCCTGCACTAATGGGGGATCCTATCAACAACCAATAAGCATGTGAATAAACTAGTATAACTAGATGATGAGGTAGTTGGGCTGTAGTTAAAGAAGAACAGGCAGCTTTGTTAGTTTTTTGTTTTTTGTACTGAAGTATATATAAGAGATGATAATGGTGATGTTTGATTGGGCTGTACAATGCAGTGTGTCTGCACAGAGCGTAGGACTGAAAAGGATTCTTAAGGTTTGATTCCATTAAAATGGTGTCCAATTCAGTCAAGTATGTAAAGTAAATGCACTCCTGCAAGTCATCTAGGGTTTTTTAATTTTCAAGGTGGATTTTACCTCTGCTCCTGCAAGTTCCTCTAACCTTCCTCTGGTGTAATACCTAATATGTAATAGTTGGTCTTCCTAAAAAGCTTTCAGCCAAGTGTCTCTCTTTGGACACACCCATACCAACAAGGTGTGTGAAGTTCACCCAGAAATGTTTTTGGAGGAAAAGAAATCATTTGTAGCTTCAGAGAGGTGGTGACCAGTAGAGAGCAAAAGACATTCACTGGAGACCTGAGCCTCCTGTCTCCACATAATTAGGCAAAGTTAAGTAAAAGACTAATGAATAGTTGAAAAATGTGCCACACCTGCACTACAATCATATTGATTGTATTTATTCAGATGAATGTATTAAATATTAATAGAATAATTTTAAAAAATGTAACTGTTGGTTGTGTCATTTTCCCAGTGGGTGGCCAATGGCTCTGATGTGGAAACTGAATTTGCGCCCAGACAATTTTGGCAATCTGGAAACATACTTACCTTCCAGAAATAAGCTTAATTTAGCGGTGTAATAAAACACCTCCAGCCGCTGGCGTGTTGTTTTACCAAATAACTTCTAACTGGCCATTACTCCCCATTAAGACTAATGGTCGCACTAATTAGGATAATTCCATAAAAGGCGCTGTGTTTAGACCAAACTGTGGATGAGCATTAAGTTAATGACACGACCTAAATGGGGCTAGTGTGCAGAGCTATTAGGACTGAGCCTGTTGCATGTTGCAGTGTTGACAAGTGCTCTCTGGGCGACACCAGGTTTTCGAGTTATGAGCTCATGTTACACATCATTTCTCTTCATAATGTAACGCTCAATTAAAAGGCTTTACACTGCACTGGAGCTGATGTAAACGCTGAGAATGGTTCATGTTACGACACATGTTACATTTACATTTCCATATAAATAGGCTAAATGATTTTGTGGCACTTTTTGATACCTTAAGTGATGTCATCATCAACATGGACTTTAATCTGAGTGTTGTTTTAACACAATAACAGTCACAAGCTAGTGTTAGCTAGCTGTTAAGAATCAAGCACCTCATTGACCATGAAAACTGAAAGGCTATTTGTGAACCTTCATTCATTCACATTTTTATAAAAATAATACATAACACAGTCGCACTTTGTAAAATGTTGCTACAACAACCAGATCAATGGTTTGTGAGTGTGCCCACAGCTCGTCTCTGATGTTCACTGTGCAGTGCTGTATTGTGTTGTGACTCAGAACCGCGTGCTGTATTAACTGGACATGGCTGCTGGAAGCTCTGTTGTTGTCCCAGGTGCTGTGTGTTTGGAGAGACCCAGCTTCCAACATTAAATACTTGTGAGAGGAAGTCTCTCGCAGGGCCAAGGCTGCACTGCCAGACCACATTGAAACACTTTCCACGTGCTTTTACTTCCTCCGCTTTGGGTTGTTAAACGCTTCGATTTATGTAAGGTGATCAGAGCTCTCCGCCGACTCACTGAATGAGTTGGCAAGCTCACTCGAAGCCATAATCACCAGGCAAATCACAACTATTAGGCCTAGCATTGTTTTCACCATTGTAGCATTCATGACTATAGGCACAGCAAGGCTAGGCGTTTGGATCACTCATGCCTTTCAACCAACAAGATTAACCTGAGCTGTTGTCAGAGAGTGAGTGGAAATCAGTGGATTAGTGCCATGTTATTTAGACTGGGATTGTCATACACATAGACAAGTGTGCAGCTGCAGAGTAACAGACCCCCGAGACAAATATGCCACTTCCACCACTCTGGCCGCATTACTGTTTGACTCCCTTTGGTTCTGCCACTTGTGGTCGAGTTGCGGCAGGCAAGAAGGCATGAGAAGACTGCCAACAACTTACATTTGTTCTGTTGCATTTACTTAATTATGGTATAAAACTACTCTCAAATCTAACTTCCACAATTAAGAATTTTGATTAACAATTGTATGCATTATTTATGCACTTCGACACTGATGGAACAGTACATTGCAATAGGCCTATAATGCTCCATTTGATTTTAGAACAGTAAGAAGTGTCTACACAGTTTATGAGATAAAATTTACAGTAAGATGCATGTTTATGCACAGTTAAGGACAGTTTCATCATCATTAAACTAATTCAGTTGTATATACTCAAAATGAAGTTTTAGCAGAACCCGGTCTCTGGCGTTTCTCCAGAGGCCTTAATAAAATAAGTGTTATTATTTCTGACTTGTTGCAGAGTCCACAGCGGCCTGTCTGTGTGTGTCCGTGTGCACGATGTGCTGTGTGTGGCGCGCTCCCTCTGCACTTAAATGGACTTGATTAGTGCAATTGGAGTATTCAGGACCAGAGCAGCTGCTTTGATTCGGCCTGATTGCTGTTTGAAGGAAATAGGCCCTGTTCTGTCAGGGGCTGTTTGGCAGAGTCCAGATGCCCCTCCCCTCTTCACACACACACTCAGTCTAACTCCAGACCTCCCACTCACATATTTTCACTTGCTCATTTCAACTCCTGCCATCTGAATATTAGCTGTGTGTCAAACTAACCGTGAAATAATGAGAGTAATGCTGCTGACATGGAGTGTGGTGACTCAAAGAACCAAAATGGCAGCCAGTAACATGAACGAAACAGTGTGGTCGTACTGTTAGGACTAAACCAAATTGTTTCCGTTTCTGATAGAAAAAGGGAATACAAACATTTAGATGGCTAAGAGTGTTCTCTGCAAATGTGAATAAAGAGTATTAAATTGGTTGTGTTCGTTTGCACAGTGACTCAAATCATATTTTAATAAAATATATAATATATATATAAAATCATGTTGAGGTATTCCTCTGCTCCACATCTTCAGTGCCACTGAGGAAAACTGTGAGGAGCAGTGGCTGTTCACATCTTTCTCCTGATCAGGAGTAACTGATGGATTATCTTATTTTGGTTAATGTGGGAAAATAGATTGATCATACATTCAGCTTCATACAAAGATAGACAAGTTATTGATCTGAAAGGCAAATACAAAATCTTAATGCTGTGGCTATTAATGCAACATCACACTCAGGGAGTCAAGGTAGAATTGTTTGGTTAAAGGCTCAGCAGCATTCCTGCTTTTACAATATCTTTACGAGGGAAAAACAAATACAGGTACAGTAAGTAAAAAAATATCAAAATGAATCAATGCACAGAGGAGTCGTTGAGGTGTTGAGGTGTACTGATCAATGCTGGTATATAGTCAAATTGTGGGTACAGAAATGCTGAAACTTTTCCAAATGCGCTAACCCCAAATACTCATTTTCTACCCCCATTCTGGCTGTAATTTTCAGGTGATGAATGCTATGCCCTGGTTAAGCTTTGTCCAGCCAAATGATCTGGAGAGAAACAGAGTGGGGTTGACATTAATCACACTATGCTATATACAGTACATCATTTTACAACCTAAAGAGGAACACAGTTTACAATGTAACTGTGTGAACAGACAAGACGGTCAAATGAAGATATTGATAAGTTTATTGAATTTAAGTTTTAAAGCACATTAGTGTAACTTTTTAACCTTTTAGTTCTAAGATAAAAGCATATTATAGGCAAACAACTTGCTCAAAAAGTTTTGTTATGGAAAAGCAGTCTAAATAAAACAACTGTAAACAGTTGACAAGAAAAATTACCAGACAGCAAAAATGGAGGAAGGTTTCACAATACATATTTCAGCCAGGTCTTGTGAGTATATTCTACCGGCAGACCAAATACCGGATACCTAAATATTCCCCTGAAAACATGTCCAATATAGGGTAGGGTATGCAAATATTTTCTAGTCTAATAAAACCAATTGTTATCTTTGTTTAATTTCATTAATTAGTTATGTGGATGGACAGAAATACACTTCAACCGGTTTATGGATACAAAAAGTAAATTCTAATTAATCCAGGTAGAAATTAAATCTGGAAATTCATGCTGAACGTGCATGGTGGCAAACACTCAAACAGAACCAAACACTAAAACAGAAATTGTGTTTGAAGTTTGAAGGAAATGTTTTACAGTGTTTGCAGGAAAAACTTCAGTAAGTCTTAAATTATCCTTGGCACCTTGGTTAATTCTGTGAATGGATCTAGGCCTGACGTTGCTGTCCTCCTGCTTTAGTCTGAGCTGAACTCTTGTGAACGGTGCATGTGTTTATGGAATTATTCCGGCCTGCGTCGCTTGGCATTCCCAACCGCGACTGAAGGAAGCAATCATTTTCAACTCTAACGATGCAAATTAGGCGCAGGTCCTGTGAGCTTGACATGTATGTAATAAAGGAGACGTATTCATCTAAACAATGCAGACCAATGCCGGACAGTAATGGCTTTGTATTTGGTAAATGTGACTAGGAAGAAAAGCCCTTAGTCATCCAAGAAATCATTTTTGTTTATTTGGTTCTTTCAAAAAGCATTTCCAGGAAAAAGGTGGCTCCTGAGTCTGGAAATTTAAAAAGCTAATTTGTTATTAGGTGTAAATGACTGTCAGTGGTGGAAAATAAAATAAGTTTTCCCTTCCAGACGTATTCTGTTGGAGAGGACCAAGGTCGTTTCAAAAGAGAGAGGAGTGCACATGTATGTTCATTCTTAAATGTGGTTTGGCCCAGAGCACTGACGATGCACAAGCCAGAACAAAGCAAAGACCACCCTGCTCTGTGACAAACAGTCCAGACACAGGATCTTCTAGGCTCCCAGGGGCGCTTCTAGCCTGTTTGGGACCCTAAGTCTTATTGGGGGTTATTAATGTGTCAACTGTCAATATCAAGAGAAACCTAATCCCTTTAAATGGCAAGGCAGGCATTCAATTATGATCAATATTATCCTGTTGTCAAGTGTCAGTCACGTACATACTGCTTGTGTGATTTATATGCCGTTTTTGGTGGCCCCTGGTGGCATGGGTTGTGATGCATCTGCATAACTTGATTGTGCCAAGAAAACTACTGCAACTGTTTTCCTTATGGGTCAATGGGTCTATGGTTTAGTCTATAAAATGGCAGGTGCATATTTCCAGAGCCGAAACTACAAGAAATATAATCTGCAATCTATCTACTGTTGTAGTGGCACTATGAAAACCACCTAAGTACTACCGACACAAACAAAATTATTACTACACAAATAGCCCTAAATATAAGTGTAAATTCTTCATGCCATTGCTATAAAACATATTACGTATACATTATGTGACAAAAAATATTGGTTATGATTAATTTATACTTCATGTAAACCAATATGGTTGGATTGTAATCTGCACATTGTGACCCCCTGAGTCAGATTAGGAAACAATTGATGAAATGAGCCTGAGTGCTGAGGGGGAGCAGAGGTACTAAACAGGTCTGAGTACAAGGGAATCTGTCCACGTATGTGTGTGTGTGTGTGTGCGTGTGAGTGTGTGTGTGTGTGTGAGCGTGGGGAGGGGGCACATCTGAAAGCAATCGTGGCGGGTGACAGAACACAGACATAACAGTGCGCTCCGACACTTGTTACCAGCGCATAAACACTCTGCGGGTCCAGAGAGCGGCCCAGTGTCCACCTGTCATTTATCAAGCACTAATTAACTGTTAATTTGCCAACCTTTGGGTTCAAGCACACAGCCAATTCATCACATACAACAAACATCATGTTCGCCGCCACGATCAAGGGTGGTCCCTCTGCCTCTAAGGCTATCCATCTGGTGTCTCCATACAAACCGGGAATTTCAATGTAACTATAGCACATCATGTTATAAAAGCCGTTCTCTTTTATTTTACATTGATTTTAAAAATGCTGATCAAGCTTTTGATAAACAGGAATCTCTACCACATTACTCATCAATGCTCACAACAAATGAATGAAAATGTGAACAATTGCCAGCTGAAAGATAAGATAAATGTCAGTACCCAACGGTTTTTGTATTGTTATTTTCATTTTCTCATAGGTTACGAAAAATATAATTTAATAAAAGGCTGTTTCATCCCAATAGCTGTAACAATTGTAGTCCATCCTGGAAGATATATTCACTAACTACATCGTAGGTCAGACAACAGACCCGTAAGTCCTGATAAAGAGGTAACAGAGTAAGAGGTATGGAGGAGCAGCCTTACTGTGAGCTTGTGTTTGTTGATTAGTGCTACTCAACACATTTAGTGACACTTGTTTCACAGCAGAGCGTAACATACACAAGCAGCTCTCTGACTAATGACCCTGCTGATGTGAACTGTACACTGAATAGATGGTGCTGAAGACTGCACTGCTACAACACCATATACATCTCACAGAATAATCATTTCACCATGATATAAAATGTACTTGTCATATTGTGGAAGATTTTGGTTGAAATGGTATGATAGACACAGTTTTGGTAAATTGGTGATATATTTTGTAGAGCGAATTATCCAAGCACAAAAAATATTACAATATTTTATCTGACCTGAAGAAGGTGTTTGTCATGATAACTTAACAGGTGAGGTGACACCAGATTGTTAATTGGTCAGTACTGGTGGGTAGGAGCATTCGGCTTTCAGCTGAAGCATTCAGGCTCCTTAGAAAGACAGGACTAGAGAATTCTGTTCTGTGAATTCATCTATCAAGTATAGATGCAGAAAGGAGTTTTTGAGGTTAATGCCTAATCTGTGGGTTGTTGTATTTAATTTATCTCCATTAGCTATCAGCTATTTTTCCTGGAGACCTATGTTGCATGTTTTTTGGGTTGATGAGGGAAACCAAAGTGCCCAGAGGAAACCCACACACAGGGAGAACATGCAAACTCCTCACAGCAACCTTCTTGCTGTGAGGCATGAGCGCTAGCCACCGTGCTGCCTATTGATTTGGCTATGCTGAATTTTCTGTGTAGAAGAGCTTTTCTAAGCATCCGGGGTCCCAGACAGACTACAGAGACTATAGTCAGTGCCTGATTATGTGTGAGATAGTTTCTGTCAGTAAGTGTGGCATCGTACTGGTGTTCTTGGCTGACTTGCTCTGCTGATAGTGGGTGTTCTGGGTTATACAAATACACATCTGTGTGTGTGCTGACAGCTTGGTCTGTTAGTGGCAGATGGAGGTGTCTGACCCACAGAGGCGACAGCACGTCAAAGTGCCACAGGAAATGCTCTCATAAAGCAGAGCTGCCGACAGCTGAGTGCAGTGGGTGAGTCTAACTCCATGATGATACTCATCCAACATGCGGTACTACCTCCCAGAGGGATGCAGTCCAGAGTGGCTTGGATCTGCTTCAGCTAAAGGTGGAGCCATAAACTGTATATATAAATGGACATAGCGAACATGCTAGCCTAGCTGAATTTCCGGCTCCATTGGCTCTGGCTGTAATTCACTTTGAAAAACAATCACTCTCTCTGTAACTGCAGCAGTGAGCCTCGTCATTTTGGTCTTAAAATGTTTGTATTAATCCGCTGTACATGATCCTGGTGTTTTCATTTCACTATTTTGTCCATAAATCAAGATATGAACATTAGGTGCCTTCTTTACCCGAGGTTGCTCCCGCTAGCTAAACCAGTGGTGTGGGCAGGCATGGCGTTACCTTACACTTTCTGATTGGCTCTTTGGTTGCTATGATACTCACAGTTGGAATTCCAAACCTGGAACTGGGATCCACATTCACCCCATAACTGCTGGCCTTGGTGAGCTTAATTTGACTATGGCCGAACACTATGGGTGATGTCAAGCTCACTTAGACCACATCTTTATGTATTGTATGGGTGGGCTTTGTTCCAATGACTGGGCAAAAAGAACTCAGACTCAGGTGAAATCAAGATGGCAAAAACAAGTTATATACTATAATAATTTCTCACCAAACGTTGTCTTAATTTTGTGATAACGAGCCATATTTCCAGATATGGCAATTAAAATATTGAGCCAACCATGATTAGCAAAACAAAGCTAGTGCTCTTTAGCAATGTTTCCTGTTTATTGATGTAGGTCAGTTGATCAACATAGCAGACCCCTGCCCCAGGACCTGGAGTCATTCCCAGGCCAGAACATGAAAATACACATCTCGGGATGAACCGGTCTAGACAACAGGGTGAATCAAAAAGCACCTTATGTCTACACTGACTTTTTTTTTTTTTTTTCCCATGCAATGCATTTTTATTCATCTTTTTACAGCTATTATCTTTATATTTTTCATTTATGGTACAGTTTACAATAAACTACAATAACACATATATTGTGAGAAAAGTTACTTTCATTATCTCCATTCACAAAAACATTCTTGGCTTCCTGACTGTGTGCAGTGAATCACGCTTGATGTAAGGCCAACAGTAACATCCACATGCTCTCCTCCAACAACAAAAAGGAAGAAGATTACACTGTTGCATGTTGTGCAAATGGCAAATAATTCCTCTAATGAAAGCACATTTCACAAAGCCATCTGTTGCTGCATGCTTCACTTAAGCACAATTACTCTGAAACTGAATGCGTGGGGCTAATCCATTTAAAATCAATCACAAATCTGATGATAAATCTCCAGCAAATGTAAAATACAGAGGCTCAATCAGGGCTATTTGAAATCCTTACCTCTGGCTCTAATCACCTCGGAGAGCAAACACGCAGCTATTTGATTTCACTTGTGTGTGTGTATACATGTGAAGGTATACCCACAGATAAACTCTTAAGCCTGCCTCACCCCCTGCATCAGCACAAGCACTACCCCTCGTAATTACACTCACTCAAGCATTCAGGTCCGAGCCCTGTGCCAAATCAGGCCATTTCGCAGCAAATTCACTTCCGAGAGTAAATCATCTGCTGGCCATTTTGAGACGGGAGAGACTGTTTACAAAAACAGTACAGCTTATTTGTGACACTGGAGGAAGAGGAGGCATAGGCATACCTGTTACACATATTGAGGCTAATAACTTAGACAGTATGAATTTGGAAGTCTAGGTTTCTATCTGATTCACTTTCTTAATTGCATGTATATTGACTATTCATTGACCATTTGCAGGTTTTCCATTTCCTGTCTACAGGTGCCATTTTTCACCTTTTAAAAGAGTTACGTTTACATTTTTCATCACTCTAATACCAATTTAATACCCCTGGATTAAGTTCCATTGAGCTTTAGAATCTCTTTTACTGAAAAAGTAGCAACCAGCATGAAGAACACCTTGATCAGAAAAGCTAAGCCAGGTTACACATGGTTAGTACTTGGGAGATCACTGGGAATACCAGGAATACTTTATGGCATCACTGGGTCCAAACTGCCCTTAGGCAAGACACTTACTTCACCCATATTCCTAGTATAAATGTGGTTTATGAGTGATTGTTGGTGGTCAAAGAGACCACTAGTGGAAATAGGCAGACTTGTTTCCATCGGCCTACTCCAGGGCATGCTGCGGATAGTAGTAGCTTACCATTAATGGGTGGAGTGAAAGAATAATGTAATGTTGCTTGGGTTTCTTGAATGCTCAACTTCTCAAGAAAAACAAGAATATCTACATCACTGCAGGCACAAGGTTTTCTCTGTGTTAACTCTCCAACAGTTTAATTACCATAATCATTTTATTTTCTCCAAATTTCAAAGGATTTATTTTTGACCCGGAGGCCTGGAGTTCTAGAAATTCAATATGAAAAAGCTAATATTTTTAGCAATGTGTACTTTCACACCTTCAAGAGGCGTCCCTGCTTTCACCACCTTATGAGCCTCAACCTCTCATTTCTATTTGATGATTAACGCCTGCATAAGTAATTCAACCAAACATAGAAGATTTGTGAAAAAAGTAAATGGGTGCTCTTTTCTCAAAGTATTTATGTTGGGATTAAAGCGGCAGGTTTAGCGCACGCCGACATACTATCCCAGTGTGCTCTCCCCTGCAGCTGTAAGTCCCAGGCCGGCACTGTGAGTCTCACCAGAGGATTTCCTCAGACCACCTCCCTGGGCCTCAGTGCACTCATTCATACCGCCACAGCATGTGGACCCTATATGTGTGTGCGAAGCTCACCTCTCTGCTAATGACAGCCCACTGAAAGGAGACCTGTGGGGAGATTTTTTCAAGATGGCTGCAATCAGGAGCTCGAGACCTTGTCACTGCCAAGCCAAAAATCTCCAGCTCCAGTACGGAAGTGGGTTTGGTTCAGCTGGGGGTCTGGGGGCTTGATGTTTTGCATATATCCAAAGACTGATTTTATTTAAGTTGTTAAAGAGTTTCCTGACTTAAAACACTAAAAGTTTGCTTTGCAAAAGACTGGTTTCAAATTAACATTATGGTTCCCACGATAACTAACGTTCTATAAAATATGGGAATTGCAGATATTCAACATGCTTAGCAATAGTTTCTAGTGATGTGTCTAAAAATGTCCAGCTCCTAGATTCATGGATCATCTGTTGAGCCAATGAGCCACAAATGATTGGGGCAGCTGTCTTTCTAACAAGTGTTAAAATATATAAATAAGACTTACTGAATGTGTTGTCCACTGCTGAGGTGTGGCTGTCTTTTTTTTCCTGTAGCACATTATTTATGATTGCAGAGGTCCTAACTGCTCATTACATCGAATATGAAAGGGCTGAGCTGTAAATGTTTGTGCCATGGGCTGGGAAATCACAGCCAATCAAAGCTTTTTTATTCTAATCATTGCTGTTTCCTGTGCACCACAGTATTCAAGCTTTGAAATCTAAGACATTATCATCAAATAAACAGTACACTGGTAGGGTACACACAAAAAATCTGACCCAGCCCATTTAGGATTGTCCCTTAGAAGTACATCTGTCCAAGTTATGACATCCAAGATCATGTCAGTAAAGTGAACCTGGTCATGCAAAATGGATGTGAAACTGGATGGTTATGTTTTCATTGTATTTGTGAGAGGGATTTTTTCTCTATATAAATTGCTTGTCTCTATTATGAATAGGGGGAAGTTTAAAAATGTCAGTGCCATCGGACCGTCTTTTCTGCAGTGGAAAACACAGAAAAAATGCACAAACTAAGTTATTTAAAAACATAACATCAAAATAGCCTAATTAATGCAAAGTCAGCAGCCACGACTTAATTGCTATGTAAAAGGTATTATTGGGTTACCTCATGCACATGTACTTGCATGATAGAATAGTCCAATGAGGTAAAATTGGTCTTCTGATGTTATTAGGACTGTTGAGAGAGAGAGAGAGAGAAACATCACGCGACCACTTTGAGCACTAGCACTTTTGACTGCTAGTGTCAGGTATTAAAACAAACTCTTGGTCTGAAAAAATAACCTTAATAATAATAACATAACAAATGCATGGCAGAAGCCATGAGTGTGCCTCATGCTGATATTGAATACAACTTTTTGTCAGGTATTAAGTATTCATCTATAACGATACAGTATCACTGCCTTTCTGTCTCTGATTGTCCAATGTATTGTTGCCCTGGTGGCAAAGACTGCAGAGCTGCTGGGCCCTGTGGAGGTGTTGGCCCTCTATGGACACTGTGCAGACCGCTCTGTAGCCAGGCTCATGTTATCACAGCTGTGAGTGTGCCAGCCAGGGGAAATTTGTCTGCAATTCACCTGAATTAGAAGCACTAACTCGCTCTGCAGTGGGGCCAAATGGTTTATTTATTTTGGAAGTTTTGCTTTTAGCAAATCATTCCTTATCTGTCATTTGCGTATTGTTCCACTGAGGGGCTTTGCAAAAGAGCTAGAGAGGGGCATAACATCTCCAGCATTTACTTAAAACATTCAAGTTTTTGTGTGTAGACACACTACAACTGAACATCTTATCTTGTTTTGTTATTTTCTTTCATAATATCAAATAAATTACTGTTTGTTCATTGGTCTCTTCCTATATTTTTTCATTGACTGCTTTGTTCTAATGTTTACAGCTCACTGGCTCTGTGAAAACACCTGCAGGAACTAAAACACAAGTTTTTATAGCGCCACCACATGCCACGTGTAGAGGCACATAGTAAATAAATGAAGATGAGTAAGTTAGTATAATACAACACATCACATAAACCACAGAGTAGCATGTTGTGATAACGCTTGGTAAACAGAAAAGAAAAACATATGTAACTGATTTGGCATCCATCTGCTCTTATTTTGGTTTTTTGTTTACAGAAGCAGTTCAGTGGAAGAAAGTTGGGACAGAGATGTTTTCATTGTCTTAAAGGACACTAGTCCACATAAATTAAGAGCAGAAGAAATCTTTCACATTTATATAGGCCTAGTCATTTTACCTAAATATATCTATGTCCCTGAGAGCAACTGTGAACATGGAGGAGGGACATGCACTTTAACATCATGGTTTTGTTACTGCTCATAAGCCATGTGTTTACCAGAGTATTTTAGCGAAACTCAAAGCCACGTCACGCCTCAACAAGTGTCTTAAAGGCCTACATAAAGAGCTTTTTTCCTTTTTTAGCTCAAATGCTTGAGTAATCTGCCCCTCTGGCACACACCACGAGAGGCCCCCATTAACAGGGTGGTGAAGTCACTTAAGCAGAGAGCAAACACACAAACAATCCCAATCACTGCTGTGCTTCCTAGACTCTCAGAACATGCTCCTGCAGAAGCCATGCGTACTAACAGAGCATTTCCTTTGGGTGAGAAAATGAATGACAAATTGAAAAAATGACAGACATTATTGCTACATTCAAATAATTAATAGTGACAGGCAGAAGATCACTAATGCATGTGGCTCAAATAAGAACTGAATAACTGACACTGCTTTTTCATTTGTCATATTTTGCTTTCAGAGAGCAGAGATACTTGCTTGGCAAGTCCAGAATGATATATAAGTCTACTCACCACAAGTCCCTCCATTGCATCATACGTCTTATTTCAGTGACACAAGAGCTCATTGGTCAACAAAATTGACCAACTGATTATATTTTTATCCTTTTTTACTCGTAAACAGACATATATGTTTTGATAGGGATGGACCATACGTGTCCCATACTGGCTAATCTACCTGTTAATCACACCCATCTGAACTAAGGGATGGGGAGATTCACTAGTAAGCAGACTTAAATCATCATCAAGTACTTGTGAAATGTGTATTCTGCATCCCAAGAATGAGCGAAACAGTTTTCAAGTTTTATATTCAAAAACTGGAGAATCATCAGTGCTGTTTCACAAGTTTCTTACCCTGCCTCTCTTAACAACTCTTAGACTTCTGTCCCTATAGGGGACTATCAGTGACTAATACATAATGAAATATGTGTCCATTCACGTCTGCAAGGAGTAATATAATCTTTGATGCTGAACAGTGACTGTGCTGGAGGTGTACAGTAATGTGAGTTCTCTCAGGTATTTTGTATGTTTCACCAAGAATGAAATGGGTTGTCAGGAAAGTCTTTGAGAGCCAGTTTGTTTTACACATGATGTTGTTCATGATACCATACTGAATCTCCTGTTGATGAATTCTTATCTCCCCATGGTTGATTCATTTTATGTAGACAATAGAAAATAATGTGTCTGTGTTTCTGCTCTCTGTAACAGAACCCATATAAACCATTAGGCCTCATTCAGAGCCTCTCTGGACTCAGGTCACTATGACCTTGGGGTCAAGCATCTCCAAGCCCCCTCACCTCCAGCACTTCCTCTCAGTATTAACACAGCAGTTATGTCGTCAATAGCCCTGATATAGAACATTGCTTCATTTGGTAATAGCAATCAGGCAAAGCGGCGCAGAGACCCCGGCCGAGGACAGCTTTGCCTTCATGTGGCTCACTAAGGGTATAATGACAGCAAATAGAGGAAGCGAGGCCTCTATGGCTGAAATTAAGTGGTCACATGCCTGCTGGCTGTAATGCTTTCCTACAGCTCAGTGTAGGCTCCTTATGGAACAAATGCAGCCAGACGCTATTATGAAGATGAATGTAGTGTGGTTATCAAGAAGACGTTTCAGTTAATGCAAGGCCACCATCACGACGGGCCCAAATCTCCATTACAAACGTGCTTAAATGATTTTGTACTGCTTGTACTTTAGCAACAGTAACATCAAAGCTAAACCCAACATTAGATTCATGTGCATATGACATGTTTTTATATTTTTTTTCTAAATATGACTTGGTACTGTTTGGTAGAGTAGTACCTGTAATAAATATTTATCATAGTTTTACATTTTGTTGGACAAAGCTGAGAAGAAACATACAAAAATACATGCTGTAGTAGTAGCCGGTTACAAAGTGAAAATTCTGTTGTAGCCATTTTTATGCAAGTGCGACAGTGGCAATTCAGCTCAGTGTTAATTTCAAAATGTTAATGCAACATAACTGCTCTAAAGCATTATTACAACAAGCTACTTTTGAACCCTGACCCTTTTTAAAGTGGTTCCCTCAATGCTGAAGTGGTAGACCAGAGCGGTTTATAGACATAGCCTCCTAGGACCTGGTGTCCACATATATGGACATATATGTCCAACACATTTTGGGTGTTTCATGCACTTAATATATAGTTTTTGCATTACTCAATTGTGACTTTATTGTGTTCCATCAAAATGATTAAAACATAAAATGAATGCTTTATATATTGTATGTGGACATATAAATATAAAAACATAATAAAATTTTAATTTGTTGTTTTTGCACTCATCAGGTTCAAATCAGCCCAAATAACAAAGAGAAATCAATAAAGCATGCCATTCAAGAGTTCGGGTCTTAGAAGGTTAAAAGGGTCCTGTCAACCCAGTAGAATTTACTTTATGGTGTAAAAGTAGATCTGCAATGTCTTGTGCACAATATACTATAAAAAAGGTTACAATTATTGAATAATAATAATTACAAGTATTATGGATCTTACACAGGTCATGGCAAAGACAGGCTTGTCAATGAGAATAATTTTTCCATACATTTTACCTGATAAAATCTATACCACAGTGAAATGTATCTAGTGGACTAATATATGCAGGTTTGTACTAAAATGTATGATAGTTTATTTATTTTATTTGAGTTAATCTCAATAATTGAACTCATTCTGGGCTTTAGTAGGTTTGGCACTGTGCAGCTGTATGTAGACAGCAAATACACTAAGCACTAACAATGTCCATAATTGTGGGCACATGTTGGCTCACCACAACAAAGTTTAAATACAGTAGCCTATTTATCATGCATGTTTTGTTTTATCATAAAAGTGCATTGTTTCCACTTATGAATCCTGGTATGTTATTTTACCCATGAGAAATGCCTTAGATCAAAACTATAATAATATTTTAACTTTTTGTTCTCTGTCTCCCACACACTCAGAGCTGGCAGAGAGAGCGCTTCTTAATCTTCAATGCATGTCAATTACAGCCCCATTCTCCTCCACCCCAAAGAGTATATAAACATCTTCTAGCCAGGCCATAATCACCACCATAATTCTGCTCTCACTACCCAATGGAGATGACACATGGAATCTGCATGCAAACAGCCCACAACTATAAATAGTCCACTCCGCAGCAATCAAACCAAACAAATGAACTGTCAGGATGCTAGTATTTACAAGCACGGCAGAATTTTAAGTAATTACGACTAAATCTATTGCGTTTCTGGATAAGTGGTAGCAGATAGGGCAGCAGTGGTGTGTGACAAGAGCTAAACCTTCAGCTGTAACACAAAGATGTACACTATATCCCAAACTGAGCACATCTCAGGGAGGAACGTGACACATCTGGAGGGCTATTCCACATGTGCACAATTCTGCAAGCCTGAAACAACTGTCTTCTTAAACGCCATTTATTTATCTATTTCTGATTATTCTTTCTACATTGAAACAAACATGAAACATAAATATTTCTAGATGAGTCCTGCTTCTGCTCCATCAGTTGTTATGAATGTGTTCAGTCATGAATGTGTCAACTACACGCAAAAAACTGAAAAAGACAGAGTCAGCCCTCAAGTTGTTTGAAAAATACTAAATAAAATGTATATCAATGATTGTAATGGCATATGGGTGTTTATTTACAAGATAAATGAACAGATTACCAAATGCCCTGATTGCAGGTTGTCTGTTTAACTCTTCACATTTACAAGTTGATTTTTTTTTTGTCAAAACTACTCCTTTTTATCATGGAGGGCATCAAAGGTTTCATATGCATGATTGGTGTGACTTCAATTGGGTGAGGTGGTACTAGTATTTGGGATTGAAATCTAAAATACCATAGAATTATACAAAATTGCAACCTACAGATAAGACAAAATAAATGGTTTAATTGATTTATTTGGTGTGGATTTAAGCCCTGGTATCTCTGTGATATCTGATGAAAAGTGCAACATACAAAAACATAACCCAAACATTGAGGAGAAGTGGAGAGAGTGCAGTGTTTTGGTGATGGGAGATGTTTGCACACATTACCATATTTGTGCACCATATGACATGATTTATGGGCATTTACACAGCGAGGGCCTGATTCATGTGGCAACTGATTACAGAGCGAGGGGAGCTGCTAAAACAATGTGTGCTACTAAAGACTAACTCTGCAGGATCACAGCTATTTTAAGGCACACTCCATCTCTCATTTGGAATAAGTACGGAGCTTTTAAGGCACTTTCTTTGTAGTAAATTCTAAACACAGATAAACAAGGGCAGTAGGGTGAGGTGGGTAACACAAGATTACTATTTTCAGTATTGTGAAAATGTCTTTTAAATGTCAGAATTAAACCTAGGGTGGTGATGCAGTTGTGAGTGTTTGACAATACAACTTTATAAATATCCTCCCTTTAGAAATTGCGACATTTGCCATGTTAAACTGCTCAAAACCCACCTGTTAGAACTTCTATAATCTGTTAAGAAACTCACTTTCATTTGAATTTATTTTTTTATGTCAAGCATCTTTTAAAATGTATAATAATTATTATTATTAAAGTTGTAATGAAACATTTTAGTATGTTTATTTTAAAATATTTTTTAGGCCTACATTAGATCTGTGTGTGATCGTGCTTTTCCTTTTTTTTTTTTTTTTTAATCTTTAATCACATGTTTTTTTTCAATCATAATTATATTATATATTATAATTGGGAAGCCACACTTGTTTAGGATAGGAGAAGTAATACTAGAATATTAGCGTAAATCAGTATTTCAGTTTTTATTTGTCTTAAATTTGAAAATATACTTAAGTTGTATTCTGCATGCATAAGCGGTATATCAAATTGCAAAAGTGTTGTAATGCAGTATTAGACATTAGAAATAAAATTATTATGAACTTATCTTAATGCTTAAGAGTAAGTTGTTTTTTTTTTACATTTAGAGTTTTTATGGCTCGACATGAGTATGACTTGAAACTAATGCATTCCTAGGAAATTTCTGTAGCAACTCCTCCTCAGGGGACCGTCACTGGGGACCCCTAGACGGGCCCTTCCCTGCTCCAGAGGGCAGCCTGCTCACATGTGCCGCGTAGACGAAGCAGTGTGGCCCTGAGTGCATACTGTAACACTGTGCAGGCCTAGATAGAACCATCTGACATCTCAAATGTGATCCCACTTACCCTTTGGGGGCCGCACACACTCACAAAGCAATGCAGGAACAGCAAATTCATTTTTATCTAAATGCTCATGCATTGGACTGTTGCTTATCTTGCTGTGAAAAGTAATCTTACTTTCTACTTTGTGAGCTTAGCAAAGTTTTACATTCTGCTATTCCCAAACTTTAAGCTATCAAACTTACACATTTTTATTCTAACATGCTTCATGCTAACATGCTTGCTTGTTTCAACCCTCTGATAAAAATATTATTCTGAAATGTAAAACAAAAAAATAAACTGTGCATATATGTGTTGGTTTTTTTGGTTTTTGTTTTGTTTTGTTTGTCTGTTTTTTGTTTTTTTCATTTAAAACATGAGGCATCAATTGGTTCCTTAAATACTTTTTAAAAGCACCTAAACTGTCTACAACTATTGGGCCTTAATGAGCTTATCTTATGAAGGCCTATTTATTGAATGTGTAGTTACTTTTTTTGTCAATTGTCTCGTCCATAAGCACTGTTGTTAAAAGTAGGCTGACTGAGAGCATTTTAATGGAGATTAGTGGGGTCTGATGTTATTTGTCTTACACTGCCTTTGTTCTTCCAAAAATGCACTAGGCCTATGCATCAGTGAAAGCTCCTGACTTTAAGAAGACTACTATAAAACATTTCAGTCCTTTTTATAGATCCACTTTTGCATCAGACATTTTTAGATAGCCTATTTGTCGCCATGTGCAATTCCGAATCCTAAATTAGGTCTAAAGGAATTGCAGGTTTTGATTAGGATTCTACACAACTTCAACTTTACAAAGTATGTATTATATTTTACAAACTTCATAAAGACTTGGCTAACTTTGTTCATTTTAGGCCTAAAGCAGCTGTTATAAGGCTTAGGCCATTTTGCAGGCCTATAGGCTAATAGGCTGTATAATGCCCGCTTTTTATTCTGCCATTCCGTCATGTAAGGCTCCATCTCAATTTGTGCATGAATAATCGATAACAAGTGGTTTGAATCTTGATTGAATTTAGTCTGATGCCAGGCTCAACGCCTTGATTTGCATATTGTAAAGGTGTAAAATATATTCTACCCAAATTCACGATGCTGTTTGTATGATACTTTTGTATAAAATCTTTCTTTTTTGCCGGTGTGTGTCGATTTACTTACATCAGTTCGGCGCACATAGTTCGGCCTGCCCAGACTCCGTAGTGTGAATGTGGCCCGTGGCCCGGCGCAGCGCAGGCCTCACGCAGCAGGACAAATGATGGGATTGTTTCATTGGCTGATGTCGGCGCACTTCAGCTTCTTGTGTTAACAATTAGGTAACAATAACAACTCACTTTGAAGCTAACCAGGGTGGAAACGAGGTCACGACCTCTCTG
This sequence comes from Boleophthalmus pectinirostris, assembly GCF_026225935.1. NCBI lineage: Eukaryota > Metazoa > Chordata > Actinopteri > Gobiiformes > Gobiidae > Boleophthalmus > Boleophthalmus pectinirostris. Next base: position 39,337,663 of record NW_026571299.1, on the reverse strand, counting down.
CAGGCGCGCCGCTGCACTCCTCTTGCCTGCACACACGCACAGGCGGGAGGAGTACCTCCAAAACGCACCGCCGAAGTGTCCAGACTGACCTCTTCTACATAAGTCAATAGTCTTGTCTGGCCGAGAAATGCACCGTGTGGGCCTTTATGTAAGTGCACTGATCATTTTATTGTAATTACATTTTATGTTATATTGTTTTTAGTTTTGTATTTTCGTTTCATTTATTTCAAATGAAAAAATAAAAATAAATAAATAAATCAAAATAATCAAAACAATCAAAACAAGAAGTGAAGGCTGTAGCCTAGGGCGAGGCCCCCATGGGTCCATGCACCCATTAGCTTACAAAACCTTATCAAATATTATTATTCTGAAATTATCTACAGGACATCCACTCTTTAGAAACTTAAAACCCTCACCAACTGTTTGCTAATGGTAAGTGGTTTAATTGCTTTTAGCTGGCTGATTTAATTTAGCAGTTAAAAGTCCTTTATGAGATGTGCCGTTTTTGGCTGAGTTGTGTTTTTTATCTCCATCTAGTGGCCCTGACTTGACATAGCGTTTAAAGCCGCAAGTCTCAAAGGGAGCTGAGTTAACAGAGAAACTATTTTTACTCGTCTCTGCGAACATTTGTATCTTTGGCTAAACATTGCAACACCTGCATAATGCAACTGAGGGAGTGGGTTAAAAAAGACTGCTCCTTCAGATATATTTTAGGCCTACTTTAAAGATGATTTTGTGGATGTCAATCAATATTACACATAAGTGACTTGGAACCGGGACAATGGGAAGAAGTTAAAATGCAAGTGTGACACATCATAGGTTTTCCACAATAACTGTATTGCAAAAGTAAACAAGGCGGACAATCATATCATTCAACAACAATATGTTTGTTCCTCGGAATTTTCCATTTCTCCATGTCTTAAAAAAGTGAGCCATGACCTCAAACAGAATCATCTAAATACAGAAAAATATAGCTTCAGCTCAAAAAGGATTGTAAATACTAGTACTGCAAATAACAGTAAGGGAAGACGGCTACAACAAGTATCATTCACTGCTGTGACAGTGGATGCAGTGATAACATATAAAATGATTTTTAAAAACAAAGTAACACACATAATGTACAAACAGGGTTCTTACACATTTTTACAAATAAAATTTCAACTTTTTGCAGGCATCACAATTAATTTTTCAGCCAAGATATGACATTTAAGTGTGAAAAGATGAGTTAAGAATACAGTGAATGTTCACTGGGTGTTGCCACAGCGCAGAATCTTTGCTAAAATACTGAATATGATGATTTTCCTTAAAATGGTAAATTTAGCTATAAGATAATTATCACATGATAGGCTGGAGGTATTAATTTTTCAACATACAATTTGAAGAAATAAAAAACAAAATATCTCATATTATTTTCCATACATTTACAGACATAAAATATCCCAAACCCATATTCCATGTTTGTACATACTGTGTAGGAACCCTGTGAAAGAAAACCTGAAAAGATGTTCACTTTTGACCAGTATTTGACCAGGTCTTGGTGAGAACTTAAATCTACGGCCCATGAAATCGTCCCACCCGAAAACAAGTGCAAGGACAGAGGCCAAGAGATGAACATGTATGAAATGTCACAGTGGAAATGTAGACCGTGATGCCAGACCATGGTGACACTGAGGGTACATACTCTGCAGATGTATTATAAGAACTGCCACAAACTGGACATAAATGGTATTACAAAGTTTCTGGGGAAAGAAATCCATAGCCCTGTTAATGATATTCCGCAACACTGACTGAAACACAGTTCAAACATGTGGTCGATGATAAGTAATTGTCATGAATACAATTTGAACCGAAATCTGTTAAATTCAGGTAAATACAGGTCTTATAATACATCCACAGTGAACTGCTATTTTGAATAATGTTGCTGGTATAAATCTGTAAAATGTTTGTGATGCCTCCCAAATGCACTCAAGTACACAATAAACAAAATAAGAATAATAAACAGAAGTTCTGTTGAGGATAAATTCACAAGATAATGAAATATTCCAAACCAAAAACTCTTTAAGAATTGTACAAGTATAAAAAAGCTACAAACATTAATAAATTACATCACTGACACATAAACACTTCACAAGGTGCTAGTAAAATAATTCCAAAAACCTTCAGGTTACTAGAGCTCCAACAAGAGGCTGGTTGGAGAAACTTTTAAGTGTCTGTGGTTGGTTGTGTGAGTGTTGTTGTTTTTTTTTTTGTCTTTTTTTTGTTTTTAAAAACTTTTTTACATAAATTTTCCTCAAAGCTTTGTCTCTCCTTTGAACCGAAAACACAATACAGTACAATTAGCTATGTGTATGTAAGGCAATATGAAAATAAAACGTTTCTTCAGTTGTTTTCCAGGCAACACCTTTAAGAAAAAAGTTTTTTTTTAAGTAAAACCTAACTAAAAAACTTAACAGATTTGCTCAGTTGATACTGTATATTCATATATATTTATATATTTTTATTTATTTATTCATAATTAGCAAAAACAGTAAAAATGTAGGATTAAACCATAAGAGGAAGGGATACAAAAGTAACTGAAAAGGCTATGTACAAGCTACATTCCCTACACTGTACTGTAACGTAGTGAAAATGCACAGATGTGGTTGTGCTGCCTGGTAAAGCAACAGAAGAGAGAAAGTATCCCCATGTAACGGCATACCTGACATGGATGAAGCTTATCATTATCAAACTGCAGGGCTTGCACCACCCGGTAAGCTTAGACCAGTCTATGCTATTTTTGCATATAACTATCAAAGAGACCCGTAAAGACAACTTTACAGGATTCAATTCTCAATTTCCAGAATTTCAAATTAGCATTAAAATAAAGTAACTAGCATTAGAAGTCAAGTAAGTTGTAAGTCAAGCAATATTGTGCTAAATGACACATAAAATATGATTTGGATTTGTTATTGACATCACAAATAAAATCTTATTGTCTCTTAAAAATGAAACAAAACACAATTTTTTGTTGATTTCTTAAGATGTCTACTGTATAGGTTTGCTGTGATGGTATTTTTCCAAACATTTTACAAAAAAATACTGGGCCCTTTATTACAATGGCAACACAGAAACTAGTCCAAGCCTAAAGGGAGGCCAGCCCAATGTACCACAGTCCTATGCAAACCAGCTCCCCACTCACTTTGTGCTTTACAGTTACTCCTCCAAGTCCTGCTTAGTCCCATCTACCATACCAATAAATAAATATTACTCTTGATAGTGCTTTGCTTTAGTACACAGAAATGATAAACAGGGTTAAGTAAAATGTGAGCGGCAGAGTTTTAAGTTAAATACATGGCGATGTCCACGCTATTAAGCTCTTGAAGAATATAATCTAAAGAAAATTTATTGTTGTCTTAATGTCAGTGCATTTTAATGTGAGTGTTGTTTTTGCCAATAATAAAATCAACAATAAGACAGACTGCAATAGAGTGGTGTAGCTTATTAGTGTAGACATAACCTATGTGGCAATGATGAGCTGCATCCATCCAGTTAAAGCCAAAACGCAAACCCCAAACCCAACCTGGACATGCAACTCAATACATGCAAGGGATACTTTCAGAAATCTTGGAATGACTGCAATGTAGTTCTACTTCATGTTTAGCAACCCCTGATAAACAAACAGCTGTAGTAAAATGACACATGTTCTCATAAAAAATATTTATAGTAGGTTCTGTACACTTTTTATATTTGAAAGTTATAAAGTATAAGAGGAGGCAAAAACCTATTTGAGTGATGTTCTTCTTATAAATTGAAAAAATGCATGATTTCTCCCCGTTTCCTCCTATTCTTGGTTCAGTTTTTTCCTTATACGGTTAAAAGGGCGTAGGGGTGAGGGGTGAGTTTGGGAGGTGAACCCAGTCCGTTGCATGCTACAGGAGGAGCTTTCCATTTCGATGAATCTTTAAAATCTTTCCTAGTCTCTGTTTGGCTGTGGCCATGCCTTTCTTTAGCCGCTTTGCTGTGAACAGAAAAAGAGAGAGAACAGTCAATACAAATCAAACAAACCAAAAAAAAAACCCAAAAGTTAATAAATTAGCATGAGCATGTACAAAATCGACAAAATACTTAGTACCCCTAATCATGTTCAACAGCTCCATTTAGTTTTAAAATATTTTAATCAGCTCAATATAACGTATTTACACCAACCTTTTTCAGTTTGAGCTAAATGCATTCACAAGTACATAATTTTGCATAAAATCAGCCATTATTATTACAAAGGAGTAAGAAGTAAACATAACTTTTTGGTATCTAATTTCTTTTTTTTTTTACCTCAACCACTAGGCAGGACTTGCATTCAATGTAGGTGCAACATATATTTTGAGCCGGTTACTTGGAGACAGCTTGTTACACCGCTCCAGACTGCTGTGCTGTTCAGGAAATATCCACTGCAGATTCTTTCTGTAGACCCACACCTTCCCCTCTGCAGTGGCCCGAGGTCAGTGTTACAGGACGCACTGGCATGAGTTGTTTATTCATCTCACATTGTGTTTTTTATTTTTTCTATGCCCACAAAGAAAAAAGCATATGAACAATGAACAGTGAAGGAGCTCACCTTTGGAGTCGGGAGCTGCTGGACGCTCTCCCTTGGCCAGGCCACTGTTGTTGGTGCTTGAGGAGTGGGTGCTGTTGTTGGGTGAGGACAAAGATGGCCGCCTCTGGTTGAGGAACACGCCTGGGGCCATGGGCTGGGGTCCTCCTGGGGATTTGACTGTCCCAGTGCTGAACTCCTGATCCGACATGTTGCCATCATTAGAGTCTGCATTGTGATCAGAACTGCTGTCCTGGGAGAGTCTTGGGGGATCCTCCATTACTAATGTCTTCTTTTTGGTACTTTTCTTCTTTTTCTTTGTTTTTTGTTGCTCCTCCTGTTCAAAATGCACATTAAATGATTTGCCAGACAATCCAAAATATTTTAGAACTTCAGAATGACACTGGTACCTGATGCGAGAGCTTGGCGGCTGCAGCGGCCAAGCCTGTTTCTATAGAGGCCACTCGTGCCCCATCCCTGGCTGGTCTCTCTTGTCTAGGGACTGAAGGTCCTACACGAGCTGGGGGCACAAGACACAGCTTAGGGCTGGATGTTTTCAAGTACCTCATGGTACATACAATACTTATCCCGAAACACAGTCCACAATCTTAGCTAATACATTTTCTGATACATAAATATCCAAAACAAAACAGTGTTAAATGTTTACTAATGTTTAAAAGTATTGCTCACAAGTCTGTGACTGTATCAGTATTTTGAGGACACATTTAGGAAAACTCTTCAAAGGAATCATGTGAGGACATTTACCTGTGGGACTGTATGGCGTATCATCACTACTTTTCCGCTTTTTGGATCTGGATTTGAAAACAGGATTATCTTCCTCTGATTCCAAAGAAGGATAAACTGCAAATAAAAATTACAATTTATTGTTAATGTAGCAGTGATTGACTGAAGAAAGGTCCGGTCTTCAAGAATGGGGAAAATAATAATGGTGTTAACAGGTGCTGACAGCCTGCGTGAAGTATCAATGTGTGGCTTATAAAATCTGAATCTGGATTCAATCTATTCATTAGCAGTGAATACGGATTGTGTTTGCTTTTTTTGTAAACCACTCTTGTGTTGCTCCAAATTGTAAAATATTTTCCACTGCAACATTTTGTATGAAGTTCATCCAACCCAGCTGCTGTAGGCACTCCCAGCTTGTCAATAGGCTATTAACACCAGTTCTCAATAGATAGTTTCATGCTTTTTGAACTTGTAATTAGTGTCTCATAATCACCCTGAAAACCTGTATTTAGATTGTGGAGACTGGCACCCTTTTTCTTCTTTCATAAACAAGCTGCTTTTAATGTTGATGGGCTAATTATCAGATATTAAGTCAATAGATTGCGAGCAGACACTGAGACAATGAACAGCTGTATCACAGAGAACAATGTAGCTTTGATAAAAGATATTAGACAGTTTGATATATTGGAGATTTTTGTATGTGGATGTGGAAAAAAGTATCACCAATATTGATATTAGCACTGATGTTGTCCACACTGACTTTGGAATTAAGGCGAGGACTGTGAAGGGTACCATGGCCCCCTCAACAGAATTAGATCATGAACAATATTTCTGTACAAAAATATATTGCATTAAGTATAGTTTTTTGTTTTGTACTACCACAATATTCTGATGCTGATGTTCAAATTGTAGAAGAGTGTAAATTTCTTGATCTGACCTTGTCTAATGATCTGAGCTGGAGCAAAGACTTCAGTAACAGCTTCTGGTTGGCTCTATTACTGTGTGGTTCGACAACATTACAGCCAAAGAAAGGAAAGCTTTAAATAAGGTGCTCAACTCAGCCAAAAAAAAAAACACAAACTGTGACCTGAATCTCTTTGAGACTATTTCCAAAGTACACTTTTTAACCGAGCCCTTCGGATCATACGTGACCCCTCTGGCCATCCTGGCAGAGACATGTCAGACTTTTCGCCATGCTATTACTGTAGCTTCTTCCCACAAGCAGCTATTAGCTTGAACAAGGCAAGTTGAACTTTAATGTAGCACATTACATTTTTAGACACTTAATCTTTGTTTCTCATTTATTTTAGTGTCAGTATGTCGCCTGTAATGATTGTCTGTTGTTTGTTCATGTGGTTGTATTTTAATGTCTCATGGTGCACTTTGAGTGCACATGTTTTTCCAATGGGTTTAACTACATATGGCAAAAAACCTAAGCTAGCCTATTGTATGTGAGAGCCCACCTCACAACAAACCACTGCAAAATAGCAATTATAGATTACATTCATTTACAAATTACAAATAAATGTTTACCGTAGTCTGAGTCCTTGAAGCAGGCATCCATGTGGTCCTGGTCGTCATCGTAGTCCAGGCTCTCCATGCTGCTGCTCCTCCGGGGTTTCTTGGGCATGCGTTTGGCCGCTCGCTTGCTGCTGCTGTTGTTGTTGCCGGTGGTACTGCTGCCGGACTTCCTGTTAGCCTGAGAGCCGTGAGAGTTGCTCTTGGACTGGCTGTGATTGCGGGACTGGCTGTTGCTCCAGGGCTGTGGTAAACTGTCTGAAGATGACAGGTTGGCCATGGACAACATGCCCTGAATGGCCTCCTGTGTGCTGGGAGATGCAGGGGGCTGGCTGTAAGTACAACCATGAGAAATACAACAAAACGTCTATTACACCATGGCAACAGAGCCCTGTCATATGAAGCACCGTATTTTCACAAAGAACATTTGTTTTACAGGATGAAAATAGGTGCAAAATCCAACAGGAAGAATACAGATTAAGTTGTCCAGTTGACAGCATTTCATTTTCTTTTGCAAAAGATTGAATTGTGTTACATTAAAGTTTTTTCCCTTTTATATAATTAGGAAAACTATTTTGAAATTATGATTATTTTGAAGTTGTTCTCTCTTTCACTGCTCATTTGTACCTTTCAGTGTGGTGGAAATAGACCATCAAGAGTCAACCAAAACAGAAAAAAATCAAATGAGAGGAAGGGCCTGGAGCCATACTGCTTTTGATAAATTAACTAGAGATGAAACAAACAGGCTTAGCAACAATGCTGAAAGGATCAGTGTAAACTTCAGATTTTTAACTTTGAGAGAATTACAAATCTGGCTATTTAAGACCACTTCATCTGTCACCAAGTGTCCATTTGTTTGTCAATGACTTGGCCCATTAGTGAGCATAAGAGGTAAAACTCATTAAGGGTCATGGCACATGTTCTCGGGGAGCCATTTAGTTTCCACTTTTGGATAATTTTTCTGTGTCTGTTTATAGACATTTCTGGTGAAAGGGGTGCTACACTGCATTGTTCAATTTAGTTAGAGCAATTTATTTCATCTGGTGAAGAAAAAATGAGCATTAGAAAACAAGAGACAAGAGACAAATCAATTTTGGTGAGTAGTCTTGGGATGAGTTGTTGATTTGCTTGCTTTACAGCAAGTGAAAGCTGGAATACATCTGATTTACTCTTTTCCACTGTACCATAACAAAAGGGTAACTTAAGTCCAGCCATAACTACCGATGATAATGCTTAAGAGAATTTACCTGTTTGTGCTGTAGTCAATGCCTCCCACTTGTTTGCTGGCCTGCAGCAGGTCCAGTATGCCCGCTGCACTGCCACCTTTTTTCTTGACCTTGGAGTTGCGATTTTTGACATCAGGTTTGGCCTCTGTATCTATGTGTAGAGTTTCCTCATCTGACGAATCAGCACTCTTAATATGTAACAAGAACAAAGAAGAGAAATGTAGCACACAAAACACACACAGTATGTTCCACATCTGTTTAATATTTATATCATGTTTCGGTGTAAGGTTTCTCACGTTGCATAGGGTAACTAAAATGTACTAAAACATAACATATGACTAACTAAGGTTCTTAAGTTTTTAAGTGTGGCCAAGTGTTCTTTCCTGAGAGCTCTCATTAGTGAGAATGCATTTTAACACCTTGCTCCATAGACAGGTATTTCCCCCATGTGCCTTGGGGAGCAAAATGAAATATTCTCTTCTTTTTACACTAAACACATTAGCTTTGTGACTATATAGGACGGTTCACCAACAGTTCTTACCTTACTCACTATAGGCTGGAACTTTGCTTTTTTGGATGGCTGAATTGGTTCTCGGATGTCAGACAAAACTGAAAAACATATATGTAAATCTTAAGTAAATCTAGGTGTTTTAACATTTTATGAAGGTTGTTGTGAAAAAAAAAACAACAGGGGTGATTACTCACATGATAGGTCTCTTTTAACTGTGGTGTTCTTTTTCCGTCTGATGGGAAACTCATCAATCTTCAACTCACCCTCATCGGAGACGTACTCGTACTCGTCTCTCACCGGCTTGGCTTTGTCCTCTTTTAGGTTTTGTAATGATCCAAAAACACTTGAGTTGGTCTGAGGTTTCAGCATTTTGGAGCTGTGAAGGAAACCACAGGACAATGAGTGACTTGTACGAGGATCAGCCCAGCACTTCAAGTGAAGACCTTGAGTTAATGCTAATGGATGCATTGCTGATAGCTAAACGGTTCATAATCACCAGTGTACAGAATTGGTTAACAAGACACTCACTTCACACATACTTTTGAGCGCTTACCTGAGCAGTTTCTTGTGAGACATAAAGCTAAATCTTTCTTTATTGCTTGACAGTGGCGTTCTGTCAAATTTGCTTTCCTCCTCCATCTTTAACAAGGAATCTGGTTTACTATTCTGTAACACATACAACGTTACAGATGTTACAACAACAAATACTCCAAAGAGCTGGAAATACATGTGTGATACTAGAGATTTCTGAGTAAAGTGTCTAATGTGTCTAAGATTTCTAATGTGGTTCTTATAATGACATTTATAATAAAAGTTATCTCTGACTAACGTACTTACTATGCTACATCATAATTCTGTACACACCCACAATTATATTACAAATGAATATTGACCCTTGAGGAGGACTCAGTTTGGAGAGCATTCAATCTGGTATTCAACTATGAAAACTCTTCATAGGCCAGTATTGATTTCTTGACAACCTTTCACTGTTCTAAGCTGTACTTTATTAATCAGTTGAAGGAAAAGGGTTGTAGTTTGCTGTGACCTTGGACACATCATGAGGGTCTCCAGTCCATCTGCAAGTGTTTGTCCTGATCAGAGCAATGGGATGAAGGCACACACGGCCAACATTCCACAGTACTTTGGCATTGAATTTTCCATGGAACCTAATCCCTCTAATGTCTTCCGTTCAGCAAAATTATATTTATGCTCCAAAGGCCTTTCCCCATTGTTCTTTTACAACGGTACAACAAAACCAATTGAAGATGGGAGCAGATGAAAATAGTTAGGAAGTAACGTGGTGTAATTCCATTAGGTAAACTACTGAAGGGTGAACATTCTTTTAGTTGTACTGATGAGCTACAGGCCTCAATGTGTGATTTAGAACACATCATTATTTTCTCATCATTGCTTTGAAGTGAACAAATCTTTCAGCAATTATATTCATTGGGTTTATTTTGGCTTGAGGTCATTATCATACTCTTCACTCTATAACCATAAAAATTCACATTCTTACCTTGTACTTCCATTTTGCTTCCGTCTTGTTTTTATTCTGTTCTCTGATTTCAAACTTATCCACACTGTTCTGCTTGGTTATTTCTTTCTCAGATGAACTAAGAACACTTTTAACAGCCTGGAAAATAAACAAAATAATTAAAACATTAAAAATTATTTTTAAAAATAGCAATCTGGCAACAAAATCAAATTTTGAAAACAGCCAAAAACATCTTGTCCACATCAACCTCATCATCATGGGTATAGTTCAACGTGCAATATAAATTATATATAATTAGCAAGAGTTCACACTTTTTACTCAGAATTTCTGACAAAGCATTAGCCCTGCTAACAAGAGATACACAATGCAGAGACAATACAACAGTTAACTGATTTCACACATATTTTGTAAAAGAAAACCAAACTTCATCTTGCTTATTTGAAAAAAAATTTCTAACCTTGGCCTTTTTGGACTGGTCCATTTTACTCAAGATGTCCTTTGCATGGGATTCAAGAGCAGCAAAGCTGGAGGGTTTGGGTGGCGGGGACATCTCCTTGGCTTTCTTGGCCTTCTTCTTCCCCCCCTCCTTCACCTTGGGCACTTTGGGGGGCTTGGGGGCTTTGGGCATCTTTGGGGGCTTGGGAGGTTTGGGTGGTTTCTTTTTGCGTGGCCTGTCTCTGCTCGGAGATGGGACGTGAGCAGGGGACACAGGCTCCTCGGGTTCTGAATGTGTTGATGGTGGCTCTTCTACTGGGATCTTAATGCTTGGCTCACTTTTAATGGCTTTTGTTGCATTCTAACCAAAAAAAAAAACAGCTCAGATTTTAAAAGTTACATTTGTTTGAAAGTTCCATATTATTTCCAGAAATAAAGGCCACAGGCTAAATATAAATAAAAAAAATTTGTACCTCAGACAGTCTGATCTCTTTGGCAAGATCTTTAATAAGCTGCGATGGTTTCATGTTTTCTGGGAGCTCATCTTCATGTTCCAAAAGTGCCTTTAACAGTGCAAGAGGCAGAACTCAGAAGTGCAGCTGGGCAGAAAAAAAAAGCTTTTGTATGTGCATTTACCTGCTTTTTAGTCCAAGCTCTGAAGGCTCCATTGATTATTTTGGCACCATGTACAAGATATGGAGCTGGTTGTTTATTTGCTTTGTGTAACGCTGCAAAAAAACAATACCAAAAATTAATGAGAAAGTAACCTCAATTGACCACTAAAAAACTATTATGATCAAGGTTGCACAAGACTAAAATTAATTGACACAATATCTTGCACTAAAAAGTTGACCTCAAAGTAAAACATAATGATATATTAATAGTGAGGCCTTGTGGGTTGGAAGTACTGCACGCACATTAGCAATCTGGTTTGAACACATGCAGAGAAAATGGTGGAAACATAAACAATTGGCCCAAGCCAGCTGAGGAGAGTTTAAACACAGACTTGTAATGGAGCAAGTGATTCTAGCTGGGCCAAGCCTTTTGATGCTAATTATCTGTGAACTCAGAGATTCACCAATTTAATGACTGAAATAATAATATAGCATCCAGGCCTTCATCTGTGCAGCAGACTTTTGCCGATGGCTGCAGGCTGCGAGAAGGTTCTCTGGTTGTTTTTACGCTGGAGGTCAAATAGGGAGTTTTGGCGTTATGTTAAAATTGGAGAATAAAGGAAAAAGTGTTCACCCTTGAATCTCTCCAGGAAATGTCGGCCCACATACCAACAGGCTGTCTCATAGTTTGGAAAGGGGGTGAGAGTCTTGACATTCAACCGCTTTTCGATTTCATACGCTCTAAAAGGTAAAAAAAAATTGTGAAGAGACAAATATATATATATATATATATATATATATATATATATATATATATATATATATATATATATATATATATATATATATATATATATATATATGATTTATAGTACAATAATTCCTAACCTCATCTGCATCTCTACACTGAGATTGTGGACAAAATGCCCAGAGAATGCCAGACAGTCGACTGGAGTCAGTATTGCATTGATCCATCCTGTAAGAACAATTTAATTAATATATAATAAAATATTAAGACCAACGTTTTTTTCACTACAACTAAACTACTGTGAGCACCTGATGGGATGAAGAGGGTTTGTCCTTGCTTCAGAGTGCATTTGTAACACTTGTCCACTTGGTCGGCAAAGAACATCTCACTGTGATTGGACGACGACCTCCAGCGTTCGTACAAAGACAGGTTGGCTGAGGTGGGCTTGATCAAGAAGAAAATTTTTTCACCCTAAACACAACAATACATTTGCAATTAATTTATTTTTATTCAAAACAAAACATTGCTTACGTTTATACTTTTTCAGCAAGACAATAGCGTCCTTGGTTTTCTTTTTCAAAACATACCATTATCTTTTTTTAATAATAGGAATTTGATCAGAGGATAAAAATAGCATTACCTAATGTATTTTAAATAAGCATCAGTGGTGAACTTTGTATAAGGACCAGGTTTTTGATGTATTACTATGTTAATGGACATTATACAATCAATTAACCTGCCCAGGGACGACACGTGGAAATTAGTACTGGTGCTACAATCTGGTACAATGCATCTCCCCTGTTAAGGTTAATGTAGATAGTGCACTGTCCCATTAAAAATAAATTAACTAAACTAAGATACAACATGAATGAACACCAAATTATAGCCGAAGGCTGATTTACAAAGCTTATATGAACATACCTTCAACACATGATACCAGACGGATGCTCCACCACACTCAATGTGGAAATCTGTGTAACTGTCTTTGACACAAATGAGACAGTATTTGGTGACTTTGGGCTTTCCTAGCAGAGCATCATCGGGCCAGTAGTTCTCTACCCAAGACAATCTGCGGACAATCTGTGGACTTTCAACTATATTGTTCATCCTATTAAACACATAGAAAACATGACGACCAGATCTGGAGAATGAATTGAGAAAAAAGCTGAGGTTTCAGGCCTGACCTTGTGTCAGAGAACTCCAGGTTGATAACATCTAATACTTTCTTTCTGTTTGTGCTGTAGTAGTAATCCACAAACTCCTTCAGCTTCATTTTACTGTCTGTCTGCTTAGTGACATCCACCACATCAACACTGACATCTGGACCTGTGAGACAAAGGAAGTCTTATATTACTATACATGTACAAACATTATATCCTGTAAAACTAACATAAAAACATTTCAAAGTGGAGGGTGCCCTCTAGTGGACATAGCCATGCATTGGATGCAATGTTCTCAGTCTGGGCTCACCAAGCTCAAACTTAAATTTTATGTATCTATAACTGAATGCAATATTACAGTGTGGTGGAGCAGTATATTCACTTTAGGATTAAGATTGAATCATAGAATTACTAGTTGCAATGTTAGGATGATAAATTCTGTATATGGGTGGAATATCTTTTGGTTTAAATTAAGTTACTATATTATTCATCATGACGTGCATTACTACATTGTAGTTTTGTTAACCCTGAAGAAAAACAATATGTCTAAAATGAGGAGAAAGTCTATACGTCTAAAAAAAGGAGATATTTATAATAGTATTTTATGATAACAATTAAAATTCAATTAAAAACCCATACACTCTTAATAACACATCCTCACCAACATAGTTTTCCACGTCACTAATGTAGAAAGTGGCAGCAGGCATGGACATGCCCAGGCCATCCTTCTTCTGGACCAGGATTGGCTCATTAAAACCGTTCTCTTCCAGGTAGTCCATGGTCAACTGGACACCACTCAACTTCACCACCACATCATCAGCACTGAAACAAACAGCAAGGTTTACAAAGCATCACAGGCTGGTCTAGCTCCACACAAAATAGACCTTTTTTTCCATCCTACAGCAAAATTTAACCCAACATAGACTGGGAGTTGGTAGAACTACTGTGTTTAAATTAGAGCTGGGTGATATGGGCAAAAAAATCAGAATAATAATCCAGATTTTCTTTGCACACGTTGGACAATTAAAATATGGACAATTATTTTAATCAAAGTAAACAGTGACAGCTGGTCTTTCACACAGGAGAAGCTAATTACTTTTTCATTCCTGTAATGTTCTACTAGTTAAGCAATGCTTTCAATTACATAGATATGTAATCTATTGTAGTTTATCTCAAAGCATCCCATGCTAGTGTGTGACTGTATTTTGCATCTTGTCACAACACGCTGCTACCGGACCAAAATTTCAGCCCTACCCCGTCATAATTCAATTTTACATCAGATTCTGACCTTTATATGGTGGTTTTATTAAATAAAATATTAAAACAAATTGTTTTTTCAATGTGTTTCTAGTCTGTTCAAAACGTGCATTAATTACTCAAGTAAAACTCAAAGTAGGGTAACAATGAGGGAAAAGCAAAATAACATGGTTAAGTTATAAGGTAGCAGACTAGCTATTCTTTTGTAGTAAAGCACAGTTAACTCATCTATATACTCATAGAATTTGAATTGAAAGCGCTTGTAAACAGCTTATAAAATGAATCGGCATCTCAGGCTATTTACCTTGGAAATGTTCTGCTGCGTAGCTCTTTAATGAACACTTGACTGCCATTCTGAACTGCTTGATGTCTGTGCTTTGGCCCGTATCATGTTTGCTCCAGTTCTTTTTCTTTTTTACTGAAAACAAATAGGAAAAATAAAACTAGGGAACATATCAATATTCACATGCAAAATGTTACACCAAGGGAAAAAGGCACAGACATAATTTAATAATATAAAAATGATGAGTTTTAGGCTGTGATGTGGTAACAAGAAGAGTAGTAAGAATGAATACAGCATTAAGCCTAAAATTGTGTTTAAATTTGATTAGTTAGAAATTTAAGTTATAGATGTGTTTTATGAATGATTGATGACAATAAAGCAAAAAATATTTTACTCTTTTTTTTTTTACAATGTTATGCACAAACTGTCATTAAATGCATTATAAATGTCATTACATACAATGGTGTGTCTACTGGACAGTGAAAAAACAATTATTGATTATTAATACTTACATGTAGACTTGCCATGGGTCTTTTCACAATTCGGGCAGTGATAAATATCAATATCTGGGGCATCATCTTCATCCACACCAACACAGCTGCAAAGGACTAGAAATGTAAATTAAAACAACCTAATTTTATTGAGTTTAAAAACATACTACAAAGCACCTTCCAACACTGTATGGACTTTAATTTTTGGCCACAGAATGTGTTTTGTTTTCATTCATTTTTCATTCATTCCTTATGTAGTTGTTAATGAATTCACAGGTGTTCGTTGCTGCTGCAAAGGCAGATTCCTCCCATTTGGAGCCGCTGCTGAACTCAATGACTCAATGAACTGGGAGTTTCCCACATATACTCCCCTCCACCTTTCTCTCTCTCTCTCTCCTCTTTTTATTTTTTATTAATATTACATAAAACTCTCAACAAATAAGTCTTGTGACTTCATCTTGTAGTCTCTACTAAGTGCAATGACACCCATGTGACTAAATAATATCACAACTGCTGAAGCTGTAGTAAAGAAAATACATTTATAATTCCATTTTAATTAATTTGTGCAGTAAGGTCCTCCTTGTGTCAGATTTGTTTAGTCCATGTCTAGTAATTACAGAGATACTAAATATAACAATAACCACAAACTTCTTCGCTACCTCCACCTCAAATTTAAGCTATGTGAACTCTGAATGTTAACATGAACAAAACATACACTGGGCCTTAATATGCAGGGACGATATTGTATGTTACTTGTTACAATAACAAAGGTGTTGTCTATAAATCATGTATTCTGAGAAAGGTGGAATACGATCTCAGACACTGGGCAAATGCCACAGCAAAATAAATTGTATGATGTTTTCCCTTTTTTTTTTAAAAGAAAATTATTTAAGAACAAACCATAAATGCTGTGGTTACATGCGCACTCAAAATCTGATTAATAACATATTTTTCAGTTATAGACATGTAAAACATATAAACAGCATAATGGTCTAATTTCTTTTTAATAATGGTCTCTCCAATTACTCACATTCAATTTTGAAGTTTGCATGTCATTTAAATAATCTTAAAGCTCCAGAACTCAGATAATATTCAGATTTTTGGTGTGCATGTGAACATACTGGTAGTCATTGTTACATGCCTGAATTCCATTTTGTAATTAACTGATGTTGATAGCTAACTTGTGGGTTGACAGGGACACTTGAAAATCCTTGTTAGCAGGGGGTATACTTAGTGCAATTTATTGAGATACAGAAACCCTACATGTTACCTTACAACACATACAAAAAATAGCATAATTTATAACATAACAAAGCCAAGGATGATGGAAATAAATTGAGAATAATGATATATAACGCCATTTTCCAAACTATAATATCTGGCTTTATCAAAGATAAAATATATATATGTAGATATCAGTTATTTAAACTGAATTAGATTCGAGGATATACCACACTAACCTTATGAGTTCAGTACTTTAATATTTTCAGGACTGAATAAAAAAACATTATTACAGCGTTGGATAGGCCTATATCCATTCTCTGAGAATTAACTATATTGATTTATGTATTTACTGCAATATAAGGTTTAACCGATGAATCCGCGGAACGACTACGCTCGACTTTAATGTCTGACTTATCCTAAGTGTTTTTGACACAGCGCAGCTCTTAGCCACTTTAGCCTAAGCCCAGACTGTCTGTGGTGGGACTGCCTGTGGAGCAGCAAAGGGTTAACGTTCAGGCGCGTAAATACACTCTCTGTCGCTCTGAAGAGCCCATTCGACAAATCAAACACGAATAACTTATGTTTTTAGCTATAATAAGACCTACAGTAGTATAAAAACAAACACACAAAGGCGAGAACAGACGCAGGCGTGCACACGAAGAACTAGGAGGGAAAATGAACAGCGATGACTCCGATCTAGTTCAAGCCAGCTTACAGCTTATGTACACGGGAAAGTGAAAAGTCACAAGCAACATCGTAACTCAAACACGTCCACAACCAAAATATAATTATTGCTATATTCCGGACTCAGTACGGGCTTTTGTCAGCCATAGCTGCCGCCAAGCACGAAGGCTCAACGGGACTGATCCGGGCGCTCATGCTGGTTGTGATTTTAGGTGTTGGACACCAGAGCACAAACAACACCACAAACACTTAACACGCGCGGATATTTTTACACAGCACATGCTGTAAAATGCATTTATGAGTGCGAAGTGGGTAAAAATCGAGACTGAGGCTCGGGTCGACACAGTCGTCCACTCCGAGTGCCTCAGTTAGAGGATATGCGGGGATGTTACACAGAATGCAAGGAATAGACCAAGCCCGCGCCATAATCGCGCAATAAAGCTACGTACGTATTGTTCATGAACAGATAATGGTTTATAATATTTGTGAAAATGTCACAACCCGGTCAGCTAAATGTAACTCCGCCTTCTTCTTCTTCACCGAGCGGCCTCTCTCTTCAGATGTAGACGGCCGAGGGAGAGCCACAAAGCTGTCAAACGCCCGAGAGCTCGCCATTTTTGTTTGTTTTCTGCTAGAAGGCGCCACAAATGCAGCACGGTCAATAATATGCCCCTTAAGCTTGGAAAAATTCCTGCAAAGCATGCATCCGATCATAAAAGATCACGTCGTAAGGTAATCTGCAGATGCAATATACTGGTACAGTCGCCATGTTCAATTCACAACTACGTCGGGATAGACTGGGGGGCTGCAGGAGGAACAACGGCCTGCAAACAATTTGATCCAATATGATCCCCAGAAAAAGCCAGGGGCAGTCCCGCCGGACACATGAACTACATGCACATCTCCAACACGGCACATCGGCGTGTGCGTTCTCATAGAGAAGGGCCAGTCGATGCACACTCGGCGTAGCAGGCTCTCCTCAAATGCATTATTATGATTTTTACCGTGTGCGTGCCCCCTGGTGACTGTACAACGAGCCGCTCGTGTTAGCAGCCATCTAGAAAACACAGCAGCAGCAGCAGCAGCAGCTCTGATCGGTTACGAAATAGATAATACAGTACAGCCTATGCGGGCGTTACGTCATGCAATGGTTTTGCAATGAGGAGAATGAGATAATTTTGATGCATATTGAAATAAGTCCGAACTATAGCCAATTACTCAGCAATTATATAATTTTTTAAAAAGAAAAAAAAAACATTAAATATCTTTAAGTCTTCCATAAAACTGTTTTTCAAATTTGTTTTAGATTATTAAAAATATATTATATTATATATATTATAACACAATAATAACCAAAAAACCAAAATTATATCATAACTCAAATCAGTTATTTTTCATCAATACGTAATCTTGTTCCAGACCCATAGCAAGTCTACAGTACCATATTACATAGAAATATTATTGTTGGTGTGACATTGCATTAGTGGTAATGAAACATTTTTGCAGATTTGCCCCCACAGAAGGTATATATTAACATATATCCTATCTATTTCTCTCTCTTCTCTCTCTCATCTGTATATTATATATATATATTATATAGAGAGAGAGAGAGAGAGAGATAGAGAGATTGATAGATAGATAGATGGATAGAGAGAGAGCTTAATAAGAAAGAATAAAGTACAAGGGCCAAGAGAGAATAGACTTTATCAAGTTTGTTTTTAAGCCACAGTCCAACATTCAGTCAAACAGTAGTTAATTTCCAATCATCAGATTGTATAGAACTGTAGTGTATGCACAAAACAAAACATTTTTGGTAACCATTAGCATTTGATTTAACAGAAATGGGATGTCTAACAATTGGCTTAAGTTTAATAAAGCCACAATGAACAACCTATTACATTATTTGAGGCGTACTGATACAACATAAACAATACCACAGACTCATCCAACACTGGTTTGGGTTGCTGACTGCCAAATCAAGACTGTGAGCTAAATTACTGATGAAACCTCATGCAGAACTGGTTTACCCTGTTAACATTGAAGCAACAGGTTTCTTGTAAAAAGCAACAAAATAATGTTTTATTTACTTAATAGGAATTGTATCAATTTTACCAGTTTAGCTTTAGAAAGAAAAGTGCTTTTCGGGTTACTATTATACAAAGGCTTGTGGAACCACACATTCAGTGTAAACCTTGTTTTTAGATAAATATGTCACAAATGAAAAGAAAAACATTTGTGACAAAGAAAGGCAAATTACCTGGAACAATTATGTCTGCAAAGAAATATCAAAATTTCATTCTTGGCCACACTTAGGTGATTGAAAGCAGTCTAGTTTTCCCCTCATCAGACACAACATTCTAACCTTGACAAGCAATACAAAATATAAATGCTATTTCTCTGTTAAGACAACAGCCTCAAGTGCTTAATTTTGTCCCTGGCCTCTACCTAGATTTAGTGCATTTAAGAGAGGGTTAGTATTGCGCTTCAATGCACTATGGGGTTGGTGGCGAGACTTGTTCAGCTGCTCTGGCTTGGTGTCCTGTAAGTTGCTCTTTTTCTCTTTCTTTGCATTTGGTGTAACTGTAGGCATTTGAACAGGCTTACTCTGGGAGAAGAACTAAAAGAAAGAAAAAAACAGTAACAGTAATGTGTAGCAGAGTAAGATTTTTATATGAAAAAATCCAAATGAAAAAAGAAACACTCACTTCACTCCAATGAAATGTATTTAATGATTACTTGTAGTTTAAATAGACCATAAATAACAATAGTAAATATGCTGATATCAAGTCGATAATTATTTACTTACCAGATTAATTGCCTGGTTTTTAAAGACTCGAGCATAGAAATACCCTTCAATGCCAAAGGTTTGGAACAAAGGTGTGGAAATGATACCTTTGGTGTACCTAGAAGACATATTCTACATATTTTTTTCTCACAATTAAAAAATTATAAAACAAAAAGATATACTTTTCTATTACTCTTACCCTCAATTGGTTTCTCCTACAGACACCAACTGAACAGGGAGTCCTCCTCTGTCTTGTTCACATTTGGTCCCTGCCCAATGCCTCGTCCTGAGAGGAAGGCCCTGGGCATGCTGGTAAAAATGGGAAACCAAAAGTGCATTTGAAATTTGTATATCTTGGCTATTTAAGGATATATCAAGAAGAAAAAAAAAAATCAAGAAATCAGTACAGAGAATGCTCCCTCTCAGAGAGATGTGAGACTATCCTGATCTTACATGAAAACCCTGCTGTGGGTCCATAGTGCCGAATACCAAACAGTTTGTGTTGATATTCTGTGATGGCATTATGCAATGTTTTTACTAAGATTACCGTTTTATGAACACAAGTTCATTCATGTTTGTTAGCTGTACCTTCATATTTATGTTTTAAAGTGTAAACGCCTTTTTTGTTTTAAATTGCGTATTGTTGTTCTGTTTCCAGAAAGCTTATGCAATGTTTTTACTAAGATTACCGTTTTATGAACACAAGTTCATTCATGTTTGTAGCTGTACCTTCCATATTTATGTTTAAAAGTGTAAACAGCCTTTTTGTTTAAATTGCGTATTGTTGTTCTGTTCCAGAAGCTTAAAATGTGTGTGTGTTAGTCAGTGATTCCACCACAGGTGGTACTAAGTTACTCAGAACATTTCTGTTATCCTTTATAGTTCTGTCATCTAGTCAGGGCATATTAATTGTTGTAGACATCTTACTGGGCAGCCTCTGGCCTCTTCTCTGGCGAGTTGGAAACATAGGATGTGGTAAGTAGAATGACCCAGGTGGGTATAAAGGCATCCTGTGAAGAGGAGGCACGGGAAATGGATGAATAAGAGATGACAGGTAAAAGCAATAGCGACAGGAATGTGCACATTGAAAGAATCCATTTCAGTTTGTTCAAAGTATGAGTATAAAAATGTACTACTTTCTTACTATATCAAGGACACCTGTTGCCTGACACCTTTCCTACGTATAAATAATAATTTTTATCCAATTAAATTATGAAACAGGAAAATAAAAGATCTATTTCTTTAATTGTATTTAAATCTCTGACACTCTCCATACAGTTACTACATTATCACCTTAAGTTCTTGGAGCTGCTCAGGCTTATATAGTTTAGGAGAAAGTGCCTGGGTTGGAAAAGCGTCAAGTTCATTACAACGCAAAATTCTTATTCCTGGCCATTGTAACATAAACCTAAGACGAAACACAAAACTTTCCCAGTTTGTGAAATTGCCCTCCACTACTCACCTCAAAACACAACAGAGGACCAGAAAAGGTGTGGGAATGTTGGCAGGGTTGAGCATAGCTGGAGTGTCGGAGCACATACAAGCCAGGAAAGCTCGCATCCAGCAGTTCTTGTCCTCCACACCTTTTCCCAGCCACAGTTTCTTCAGATTTGGACAAGTCCACTCCCTGAAGGACAAAGCTTCAACCAGCTCTGGGATTTGTGGTGCCTTGCCATTAAATGCAGCCCATTCTTTTACTACTATTATTATGATTAGCTGAAAGAAATGGAGATACAACCATTTATATTAATCAGTAAATTTAATTGGGATAGCTGAGGTTCAGCTCTGTGACCAGTATCCAGTATACTGAAAAATAATGTAGGTAGTGTTTCTAATGGACATACATTCTAGCTAGCAGTTTTTCGACACTGCAAGTCTCTCAGCCTTCCTCCTGGCCTCAGCTAGACTGAACAATACACCATAAACGTAATGATGGATTGGCTGAAACAGCCAAACTACTGGAGGCAGGTCCATGTTAGTGTCATCCTCAATTGTCACGGGAAGCTTAATCTCTCTATATAAAAGATTCACAACGAGTTTACATTTTCCAGTACAACAAGAGAAGCATTTAAAGGACCAAATGAGTGATTAATTTATATGAAAAAGACTTTGCTGAGTACATGGTAGATGTAAGGCCATTCTTGTGCCTGAGCTCGGTGATACGCAGGACCTCAGTGAACACTGCAGGGAGAGCAGGGATCCCCAGTCCATGTGACTCCTGGTGGGCATGGACAGTAACGAGGGTGTGTGGGTTTGGTGGGCCTTAGGCTGTGATCCCACAGTGAGCTCGGGCTGGATACAACAAGCTCATTTCAAGATCTATCAAAACCTTCAGTTAAAAAAGCTGGATGCCATAAGTGCACCTGTGCAACTCACTTTTATCTGGTCCTCTGGCTCTGCATCTGCACTGATTGCAGACTTAGGTGTTCTGTCACTTTTGTTCCACTTTTCTTTATGGTTACTGCAAGAACAGAAACAAAGAAAATTTATAATTCCAATGCAAAATATATAATTTGATACTTAATATCTACTAAAACAAGTACAAACAAAAAGGTGTTCAGAGTTAAAAACAACAACAAAAAAATACAAAAACACACTTGAGAGTGCTTATGCTCTTGTCATTCTCTGTAGAGGATAGGGCTAGTGATAGTCATCTTGATTCTCAAAAAAATTTAAGGGTCTACTACACCTACAAGTAGGTTTAAAAGGGGGCTAAAAATGTACACCATGGAAATGTTTTTTTTAATTTTTAAGTTCATATAAAATGACAATGGGTTGAGATACCAAACTTTCGATAGATGTTATTTGAACACAGAGTAGAGAAGTACAAGCCTACAAAATTTCAGCCTTCTATGTGTGATACTTACTGAGATATCGACCTGTGAAAACAGCCGAGAAAAAATGATGCGATTTTGGGCCCGTAAATTGACACATACTCACCTCATAAAATGAGCTGTAACTGAAAAAGTAATGATCAAAAATGACTAAAACTTCACAGGGTTGGTACATGATAGTAAGGGACTATTTGGTAATTTTTTCAAAATTTTTTGAGATCGAAGTGCGTGGGCCATTTCTTGAAATGGCATGGAATGACCCACTGTGATTAGTAAATTTTTAAAAGTGCAGCAAAAACAGCAGAGGAACTTGAGTATTTAACTGGTTCGCCATGTCTTGTAGAAGATATTGAGTGGTGGTGATGCTTTTGACATTGCAGCTCAGTTTGAGAGCCTGGGAACTGAAATAATGACAGATGTTACTGAGAGCATAGTCGGAGCCATAAGCTACCAATCCATGGAAGTCATTTCTGGAAATGGGCTAATATTTCCTGGTCTTCCATAGTCTGGACAACCTAAGTGGAGACAATAAATCAGAGACTTTGACCTTTATTTTACAAAGACAATTTCCCATTGTTTTGTTTTGATAGGATTGGGAAGTTGTGAGAAAGTTGACGTGATGTGGTCGTCCAGAAGTATACCGATGCACCCACTGCACTAAAGTAAACTAATTGCTTAACATAGGAAGTGGAAATTATTTAAATGAGTATAGAGCCCTTTTTTTCCAAAACATTTTAATGTATCAATGAGACTCGTTGCCCTAATGGCCTACTTTATGTTGCATTTCTTGCCTTTTTGCCATTTCGTATTAACAGTGTGGCCATTCTTAAATGCGGGTGTGGTTACAACTGCAGTCATTTTATTGCAGTTACATGCCATTGGTCACTATTGTATGATGTCCTGTCTAGGTGGAGGCTCAACCATTTGCTCCTCTTCATAGATATTTCTCCGGATATTCCATACCTATCCAAGTTGCAAATATTCATTAGACTACATTTTTGAATTGTTAAAAAAAGACTTTGAAAAACAAGGATTTGTAAAGTCTGACCTATAAGTTGGTCAGTTGGTGTCATGATCTCCTTGTCTATATTGTGTTTATATTATTTTAGGAATAGTAAGCTCCTAAAATTCCATAGTTAGAGCTATCTGCAGGTGATCGATCCAATCCAATACCGGTCCAAGCCCTGGGCTAAGCTGGCGGGCTGAAGGCTGTGCTCAACAGGCTATGTCCTCCAGGCCGTGGATCTAAACATACCTTCACGCGCCAGCCGGATGCAGCGGACCATACAGACGGGAGGTGGAAACCATACTTTTGGGATATGGCCTGTGATCTGCTGGGCTGTTTGTCTCTCGTTCACTTGACGCTTGACCCACTGGTGAAACCGGCTTTTTCCAGGGCGCCATTAAAGCAGACCAGAAACTGTATATTGGCACTTAGGCAAACCTTGGAGAGGGCCGCTCACACAGTCAGTGTAGAATCCCCCGTAGAGCCGATGGAGGCAGCCCTCTGCATCCAGCAGCAAGCGGAGCGGACCGGGGCGTCCGCCTCCTCCCGGAGTCAGCTTGTGGAGCTCCACTGGCACCACGACAATCGGGCACTGCTTTTCGATATATTCCTGAAAACCGTGGACGCCCATGTTGTTGAAGTTCTTGAAAGCAAGTAACGTGGATAAACGTAGAATTTCAGTGTGGTCCAGTTGCTATTTCGTCTTCATGGGATGTATTGTTTTGCTGCATGGCGGACATGTGTGACCACTCCGGCTGCAGCAGGGGTCTGTGGACCCTCTTCTTTGAGCAGCTGTTTGTACGGCAGCTGGCATCCATAGTGTGGTAATACTGCCACCTACGGGTACGAGTGTAATACTTGATCACACTGGATCGCATTTTCCTAAACAGACAGCTTTTACAATAATTTTGGGGTTTTGACTGGTCAGCAGGGCAATGGGCATTGACCACACATATTCCGAATCCCACTCACTCGTACTTTGCCTTTGTCTGTACAATAGCAGTCTTATCACATCCCCATCTATACATTTGAATAATTCCCTGCATAAGGCATTTACTGAGCCCTTAACTAAATGACTATCTGTGAACTAAAGTGTCTGTGAACATAGGTAAATTCAAAGTGTAGCCTAATCTATATAGCCTAAAGTTATGATTTGCATAAGCTGTGAGAAAGAAAACAAAAACACAATGAATACTTTTTTTTTTTTCAGGACCGTAAAAAAAAAAAAAAAATCACTTTTAATTATTATTATTATTACATAGCACCAATACTACATTTCAAATAACTGAAAAAGCACACCATTCACCACACTCCAGTGTGAACCATTTGTAAACTTGGCAGTGGATAGCAGATATGGAGAGTACAAGGCAGACAATTTTTACAATTTGTGGATTAGTGTGAAGTACACAAAATTAGTTCCTGAAGGTCATGTAATAAATTCAATCTGTTTTGACCTGGACAATCTATTCACAGCAGTAGACTTGGTGGCTGATAAATTGTCCATTATGGCATTCACAGCATCAGGTTTTACCTCTTGTTGTGCTCTCCTTTCAGCATGTCCTTTTCTACACTCAGACCTGCCCCGCCGCTTTTCTGCACTGTTATGCGGCCGTTCTGAGTTGCTTTTTCTATTTACTGAGCCACTCCGGACAAAGCCAGTTCTGTAATTTGGAAAATTATCCTTCCACAGTGGTCCTTGGTCCCTGGCAGTGGAGGGCTGTCTGTTGTAAACGGCATGTACAGAACTTCGGAGGTTTCCTGCAGCCTGCATCTGCTTTAGATGGCCCTGATTCCTGACAGGACTACTCAGCCTTTGATTAAGCAAAGGAGCACGGCTTTCACTGTAACTTCTTTTGGGTAGTGAGGAAGGCCCTCTTTTCTCCTGGGTCGGGCTCATCCTGGATGGGCGTGCATGGTTGCCAGAGGAGCGGCAGCTGCAGGACAAGTTTCGTGTTGTGCAGACAATGTAAGCGCAGTGGCTAGTCACAGAGGACAGGATAGTGAGGGGAAAGGCCCGCTGGCATTGCAGGATACATTTAGGAGTGCTGAGGCGGGCTGAGGTAGACACCAGACTCTTATGGCTAGCTGCTAAAGGCTCTGGATGTGTTGTCCCATTGTTATCTTGCCATGTTTTGATCTGATACCATTCTAACTGCATAAGTCTTTCCAAATAGCGTTCTAATTGACCAGTGGGCTTAGGCTGGGAAGCTGCACGACCTTCCATGTTATAAAAATAAGCTAACTGGTTGAGGCTCCATGAGTTAAAAGGTGGAGGGAGAAAGTCTGGAAATTCAAATTTTGATTTGTTTTTGTGTCTACTACACAGTGGAGGTTCTTCAAGAGTGATCACTTCCGGTCGCAGCTGTAACTGTGGAGGGGGACCACCACAGGGCAGTTCTGAAAGTTTTTCAGATTCAGACAGGTCTGTGTCGCTGTCGTCATCTCTGTGGGCACCACTTTCCCTGAGCACTGAGAGTCGTAGAGCAGGGTCTGGACTGG
This sequence comes from Boleophthalmus pectinirostris, assembly GCF_026225935.1. NCBI lineage: Eukaryota > Metazoa > Chordata > Actinopteri > Gobiiformes > Gobiidae > Boleophthalmus > Boleophthalmus pectinirostris. The sequence continues at coordinate 39,311,582 of NW_026571299.1, read as the reverse complement.
AGTCTGAGAGGGCTTGATGGCAGGGAAATGCTGCTGTATGCCTCCTTCGTGTGGGATTTGTGTGCTTCTTTTTGTAGAGAGTAACTGATGCTCGAACTTGGGACTGGTCTGAAGTTGGTGGTACAGGAGATGGGGATTCAGAGGTTACCTGAGAACTGATAGAAAGAATAGTTATTATTATCATGGCATTTGTTATTATTTCATGGATTATTTACACCATGTACATAAATACATAAATCAAGACATGGTTTATACTGTGTGCCTACATTTCATTATTTAACTTATTTATTATACCTATACATAGAAAGAGAAAGTTATATTGTTGCAGTTGCATTCCCTATTGTTTTTTAAACGTGAAAGGTACAGCCATATGTAAGTACAGTCTTCTCAATCATACCTGTATTTGGACTTTCTGTTGGTGGATCTGTGCATTCTTCTGGGCAGAGATGTCTGTGAACACATTTCAGAAGCTTACTTAACTAGAAAAGCAGTCAGAGAGCGCAGACCTCCGCCAAGGACTACCCCCATTTTTTATATAAATTGCGATAAAATCAGTCTTCTGGATCAGATTCGGATCAGCCTTTGGAATGAAAGAGGATCCCATTGTCCATCCCTGAGTCAAATTTCATGCGGTTTTGTCAATAATTAACCGAGATATTGAGAAACAAAATTTTTTGCCCCATTTACCACAATGTTAACTAAAATTTCAAAGGATTTCTTCCGGATCACCCCCAAAATGAAATCAATTCTTCCTTTTCACATTTCCAACAAATCCTGAAAATTTCATCAAAATCGGTCCATAACTTTTTGAGTTATGTTGCTAACAGACAAACAAACAAACAAACAAACAGACAAACGCCGGCAAAAACATAACCTCCTTGGCGGAGGTAATAAGACACTTATGCTGTGTATTCATCAAGAACATTCATAACTGAGTTTGAGTTAAATCATACAAATTTTGCTTTTAAGTTGTTTACATTTCACTTGATGAACAATAGCCCACAGCCTCATTTAGGATATTAGGCCTACATTTAGCACACGTGATTTACTAACCCGAATGGTTTGCTCTGTGGGTGTATCCTGTAGATGCTGTGGCCTCCTCTGAAGCAAGAACGTGTCCGTATTGTAGCTGAGATTACATAGATTACAAAAAGGAGAAAATGCGATGAGAACTCTCAGGTTAAACCAAAGGATGACATGAGCAGAAAGAAAACCAACCGAATCAAAAAAAAAAAAAAAAAAAAAAAAAAAAAAAAATCTAATACGGATTGTAGAACTAAATGGTATAGGTTATAATGGGATAAGAACATAAACATAAAAACAAGCAGCCGTGACGTGCTACCTGTCCACTTCAGGCCTGTGGTCGCTCCCAGTCGTCGGCTTCCATCCCGGCTCCGTGCACAGCCTCACCGGGTACTGTTGTGGCAGTCGCTGCTGTAGAATAGAGCCCATCCCCGCTCACATTAGGCACCAATCAGACAGGTGAACGCACAAACAAAGGCATATATGTGATATGCCATGGCGAGACGGAGCAGACGTTTTTTCTGTGTTGTTTTTATCGAGTATGATCCGCTGAATATGTGTAGGTTATGTCAATGGACAGCAGAGGGCGTTGTATAATTCCATCATTGGCTTCTACATCTTTGTTATTGCCATAGAACTGTTCTGCCTCCGTTCGATTAAGAAAACAGTCATACATGCTCACACACAGAAGCAAAAAGTGCCTTGCAAAAGAACACAGCAACAGTAGCCTATGCACTGGTGGGAGAGAGGACTGAGCCGCTGCTCCTCACAGGACTATTAATTAGTGTCCCATACCGCAATAGCTTTGCCTTTGAGAAAGGCACAGATGGTGTTGTAGTGTTTCACGCATGTAGGCTACTGTAAATGTGACATCGTTCACTGAATTATTTCCTGTGTAGATTTAAGCGGTAGGTCTACTATTGGTGGTTTTCAGATTCTTAGAGTGACTATAATCCCCACAATATTTTAATCCAGTTACATTCACAAATGTTGAAATTAGGCTATAGATGCCTAGAACTCATTATAATATAGCAACAATTCGCTTTTTAACATAGCCACTGCTGCCCATCTGTATTTAATATTATTGTCTCACAGAATACTGTGATGTCATTTGAAACCCATCTGAATACGCTATTTTGTTCTTTTACAGATAAGTAAACTATTCAATTGCTATAATGACACATTTACAGCCAAACATTGTGTATTGACTTTTTTAGAAATAGATTTTCAGAATATTGAAGTATTCAGATCATTTTGATAGATCCATCATAGATTTGTAATTATAACATCCACCTTTTTAGCCATTTACTTTGCCAATCCAAGGGGTTTGGTTACATCGTTACTGTACTTGGGTGTTCTCTTTTGGACAATTTTATCTGTACACATCCAAATACAAAATCATCAGATTAAATGCTCTGGGCTTAATTAACACCAAAATAACATTAAATTCAATTAAAGGCCTAAAAAAGAATGGAAAGCACATGGGAGTCAGTTATAGTCATTTATATATTATTACTATTATTATTATTACACATTTACAGAGAAAGCATCATTAAATCATATTACCTCTTCAAGTATAAAGTTGCTGTCTTGTTGGAAGATTACATGACATAGTATGTAGCACTGGAGACAGATGCTGTTTTATTATGTTATGATTTTCAGATTGTACAGAGATGCAGCACTGTAACTGTATGTGATATTGGATACTGAAGGACAAACTACTACTTTTCTGCAGGTGAAGAGGAAACATACACTGATTCTTACTGTCTAGAATTTGGTCTATATGATTTAAGTCTCTTCTGATTCTTAATCTGTTTTTTTAAGTCTCCATATTGTTAATAAAAGGGGGCCTGATGTATGCTCTCCACTATCTGTGAACGTATTTGTTCAGCTTTCACCAATGATTTTGGATTAGTTAACTGAATAGCTGACCCTGGGTCCTCTGATAATAATGAGGGAAGGCATGTTGTCTCAACACAGAAGTCTTCAGTTTGACAAATATCTGGTTGGTCACTGAATGCAAGATCATTCTTTATAGTCCTATTTTGGTTTGCTCTTTCTCCTGTTGTATGTGCTCCATTGGTTTGCTCATTCTCCTTTTGTATGTACTCCATGTCCATGTCTTGATCAGCCATGCAAACATCTAGTAACACATTTACACTATCTTTTCCCATTTCAGTTTTTTTCGTGTGCCCAGGTTTCTCCAGAACTATATCCACAATGTCAGGCAAGCTGAGACGTTTTTTGGGTGATGGCAGAGGTGAATCAAATTCTCGATTTGAGCCTGAATAGAGACACATTTTGGAGACAGTGTCTTTGAGCTTGTCCACTGGGGATCGCGGGTCACTGCGAAGGCTACTTCTAAAGCGCTCCATTCGCTCAATGGGAGTGGAAAAGTTAAATTCTGGTGTGGGGAGTTTCTGGACTGGTGTTCGGGACACATGGGAGTACAGTGAGTAGAATGCATTAGCCATTGCTGTGAGCACTTGTACTTGTCTGAAACGACCTGAGGAAAATGAGAGAACTGTTGTAACCAGAAGAAAACAAGAACATGTTTAACAACAAGTTTTAAAATATCATTCATGGCCTATGTTTTAATGGTTTACAAATGTTTTAAATAATCAAATTATTGTCATACTAGCAAGGGAGAGGCTTGGATCCTCTTCACGAATTCTCTGTAGCTGGGCATCCAGAAACAGTCGGAAGTTTATGCCCTTGGCCTGAGATGGAAAAGTAAAGAATCGTGGTGGGATACGAACAGTAACTTGTGGGTCCTCACTGCCAAATCCCAGCTCATATAAAGTCTCTTCTGCCTTCTCTGAGTACACCTGAAGGACTTCCGCTACACTGGAGTGGCAAAGGCTCACAGTTAAAACCAGAAAATTTACATATAAACTAAAATTACTAAGGTTGGTTGACCTTGTTGTAGAATTCCATGTTGATGAAGAATTAAAGCTTGATCCCATGCTGTGACCCGGGTTTTGGGAGTGCAGACACAGCTCATGAGCTATACTGTTAATAACATATTAGCATATTTATTGTACAAAAGTTATGGAATATTATAAACAGAAGTGGTAAAACATGTGTTAGTTATTTATTATCTACTATCTATTGAGGAAGTGTCATGACAGGCTGGTTAATACGTTGCTCTGGTTAGCAGATGCTGGACAAAGCTTAAAAGACATAAATAAAATTTTAAATATATTTTAAATATTTCCTTGGATTTAGGAATTATATAAGAATTCATACCATACTCCGTACACCTGTACAACAACTCACCTTTATGTAGCTTGTGGTTCTGTCAATCTTCATATCATCTTTGCACTTTTTCCTTATGACCTCTTGTATATGACTGTGATACCCTGTATTTATATTACGGTATTTGTTTTTTACTTACTGTGCATACAGTTATATAATTTAATATATGTGTGTGAGCTACTGTGTCCAATTTCCCTTGTGGCTCTATAAAGTCTAAGTCTCAGAAATACCACAATGCAAACTTATAAATCATTGTATAATTACTTACCACGTATCCTGTGTATTATCCATTGTGTCTGCTGAAACAAGAGTGTACAACAGATCACAGGTCAACCAAATAGTAAGTTAAGGCAAAAAAAAACAAAAAACACTTTTCTTTCAGAGGCATTTCCTAAAATTCAGGGTGAAGAACCGCCTTCACTAACACATTTTATCACATGCTGAGAACACAGTTTTTTCAGCTTGTTATAATCTATTGTTATTCAGTCATAGTGTTTAAACGTACCATCAGCACCAAGGTTTAGCTCATCGATAATGCTTCCAGCTTTGAGTGCTGAATCTGTCAAATGTAAGTGATATTGATTTAAACATTTTTTGCAACAAGAAGAAGAATGGCAACAGTAATTACTGCAAAGTGAGGGCACATAAAGTAATTTGCATGTTTTACGAGGCTATATCACTAATAATCAAATGGCTTACCAAAACTCAACTGCCCAGTATGTTCTGAGCTCCCAGACCTAGGATAAAAGGTATTAACACTTGAGACTCATTTAAATTCAACAGTGAAAAGTTTGCATGGATGTAAAAAAATAAATAAATAAAATTAAAAACTAACAGTTAAAGTTTTAAGGCTGCCTTCCCTTAAGTTTACTTGATTTTCTTCTACCAGTAGATCGCAGATATGAAATCTGTTCACCGCTCCCCTCTACCCTCACCTAGCCTTTGTTCAGGTTCACCTGTGGCAAAGCTGCCATGCTAACAAGCAGAAGTAATGTAGCATCTAGTGGTGACATAATACAATGTTCACTCTGTCAAATCGTGCCAAGAGCCTCTAGTTGGATGCTTGCGCGTGAAATTCTTTGGTGCAGAATGAACTTTCACTTAATTTTTTTTAACTCTAATGTCTCGCTCAAACTGTGTTAACTAAGAGAAGAGGATTTAGAAGAAATCAGACAGACCAATAATTTGCTAAACTTAGGTCTAATGAACAATAAATACATCAGAAAATGTTTCTGATTACAGGTAATATAAGTTATCAGCAACCATTCTTTTGGTACCAAATAGAACTCAGAAATCTCACTTAGCAGATACTTTTCTCAAAATTGAATAATCTGCTGACACGTGTTGAGACGATGTTGTATTCATGTGCATACGTAGAAAACTGCACAACTGGAAAGCAATTGTGTGTCAAGCTTACCACAATATCTGCACTTTCTAGCACACCTGACCTCAGAGAGTTTACGCGTAATACTAAGTTTCCAAAGGCTGTAATTTACTCTTGATAAACAAACAAAAAGGTGACTCACCTACAAGTGAGAAACCAGTTCTCAATCTTTCCAGTAGAACATCCTGTGGAAAGAGAGAGCTTCAGTGCTCTGCTTTCTGAATGGTACATTTTGATAAATATTATCCATAATTATATTAATAGCTATGTTAAAATGCACTGTACAGTTCTTGACAGCCTTGAAGGAATCATGTCACATTTTACCCAGAGAGGCGGTCAGGTTTTATTACTAAGATGGCATAATAGAAAATCATGCCACATGTGAAAAATAGTTCCCAAGTCTTAACCATAAAGATTAAAGGTGCATTGCGTAACTTTTCAGGTGGACTTGCTCCTGTCTCCTCTCCATAGAGATGTAAGAATGTCCAATAGTATTGCATTAAACTGATATATTTCCCTGGAATGTGGACCTGCCACCATGCCAAGGTCAGATCTGTGGAGAGGCAACCCTGGTCACAGTAAGAAATCATGTTTTTCAGGTAATTTTGAGTAATTAAAACACCCAAAATGATTATTATTTTTTTTTTTTTTGATGGATTTAGTTTCATACAATATTGCATTCAATATTTGAAACATTCCAGGTGAGTAAGTACTATTACTTCCACCAAAAAAGTTCTGCAGTGCATTTTTAATTTGATACATTTGTTTTAATGTGATATCGCAATCATACTAAAGGGTAAATATAGTATGCAGCATGTGCAATCGAAGTTTACTGTGCATAATGTTCTTACTGTTTTTACTTACCTGGTAAACTGACTTGACCGTCACAGAAGACGTCGTCATCGTCGGCTATAGTAGTGGACTGGAGGCTGCAGAGCAGTGGGTCTGTAAGTCGCTGACGGCAGCTGTTGATCCAGGCGCGGCGCCTCACAGTGGACGCTGGGCTCTCCATCTTCAAGGTGGCTCAGCATCAGCATGTATTCACACACAGCTGTGTATGTGGCAAGAGTATGTGAAACATAACACAAAAAAAATATATATTGTATTGGACTGTGCCTGCTACATTTTCCTTTTGTATGCTGTGTTGATGGGACCATGGGTAAATAGCCCAGGACACATTTTGAGTCTTGAAAGGAAATTAGTTTTTAGCTTGACAAATGTGTTCATTTCACATGTTGGCTACTATTTGATTGAGATTTTGGTATAGGTATACATTAACCTATTACATTTAAATATTGTTTTACATGTGCTATTGTATTGCACCGTTGTAAAGAATTTAAATTCTACGTTGATCTGTTACCCGGTAATGGCATAAATTTGTAGTTGTGAATAAAATGTAACAAAAGAAAAATACCTTGATAAATGCAGCTCCTGTTGTATTGGGGCCTTTTGTTTCTTTTCCTGTTGTGACAAATGAATAAACATCAGCCCAGTTTTTTGTACAATACTTAAAGGTAGTTTCATGTCGGTGTTTAAATTGAGTTCTTGCAGAGGAAGTTACTTTACATATCTTCTATCATAGTGGGTTGAGCCCGTGTCAGACACATCCTGTAGCAGTGGTTCTCAAACTGTGGTGAGTACCAGTGGTGGTACATGTGGTGTTGGGAACTAGCAAAATACAGTACATGTAGCCTAGTAAAAATACTTATTTGTAAAAATACATCCTAGTAAAAAAAACAAATTTGGAGTAGGGGAAACAAGGGTTGGTGTCCCTTTTGTCATTCATCTCTCACTTGATTATTGAATTGAAAATTTGCACTAGTTACTACCAACTGCAAGTAAGGGTTGGTTTTCACTAGGTTCTCTTAATGGGAGCCAAGATTTCTATTCTTCTCAACTCTGATAACTACAGGGTCAAACAAAGTACCTGGGGCTCCAGTTACGTTATTTTATCACGAGTCCACACCTATTGAATTTGGTTAAATTTTTCACCTCTATACCACACCAGGGGTGTGAGGGCCTTGTCTGACCAACCACCTACCTTCTGTGGTTCTAAGTAGCCAGGAAAGGCCGTCAGGTTGAACTGTATGTTACGCCCCTGGTGTGGAAGAGACGTGAAAAATTCGACAAAATTCTTTAAATTTGGACTTGTAACTTTGATATCACTGTCAAATGTATAACTTAATAAAGAAGACAACTCTGTAGCTCTCTATTCAATCCTGTGCTTCAAACTTCTTCCTTCCAGGTCACACAACCCAAGTTGGTTTAGCCAACCCCTTCTTTCCGCCCAAATCCCCTCCCAGATCCCCTCCTCCCTCTGCCTCCTCAGAGCGCCAAGGCCCACCCTGTAGGGAGTGGTCAGTGGCCACGGAGGCAACCTTCAAACAGCCTATTCATATCGCCATCCCCAGCGCCCTCCTCTCCTGTTTCTTGTTAAATCATAAGAGTTAATAACATCTTTGTGATATAAGTGATAAACGGGTAGATATATCTTGACACGTTTTGCGTTTGTCTTAAACCAGGAAAGGGGGGGAAATCAAATTCCGTTGGTGTAACCTACCATGCTTATAACCCGCCCAACTAGCCACAGATTAGCCAATGATTAACGCCATGTACGGTAGTTTAAGAAAGAGCCATTTCCATTGGCCAATCTGGCTGTAAATCACAAGTAACTCTAAAAAAAGGTGCGTTTGGTGATGATAAAAGCTTTAACTACAGAGAACCATCATGAGGAACAAACGTGCCAATAATTAAACCCATTTGTTAGTTAAACACATAATTAATTACGATTTACCCTTTGGCAAACATGATCAAACAACCATGTTGCCTTTTGATCCTAAAATAGATTCAAAACTAATTATGCTCTGTAATTTTATGATGACACTTTAAAGTTTACACCAGTATTGCAGCCTACATAATGTAAACGAAATGTAAACAAACATATTACTAATACTGTAATTAATTAATTAATTATGCAATTAACATTACATTGTGCATTACACGTTTTAGCGCAGACGATGCTAGATTGTACGGAGTTGGAGACCGCCGGCGCGTACAGGTGACTAAATCTAACGCACCGTGTTTCTTCTTCATAGGGGAGCACTCAAGTTTGTTTGAAGTTGTGAAAAGTTGTCAACCCGAAAAAGACTACACAAACTCCTCCCGTCTTCAAATTATGAGCAGTAAGTGAACTTTTTATCGTGACATTCCACGTTGCAGTGATTAGGGACACGCTGTGGATTTACAACTTTGTTGTTTCGAATGGGTTAACGTTAAATATTACTTCTAAATAATACTTAGATTGAAAGAAGACTTTGGTTGTTTCAAAGTACCACACTTGTAATTGTCGGTAACTACTACGCCGACAACATTTAGCTTTTAACCCAGTAAGCTAACAGGTCAGCTGCAAACTACTCCAGTTAAAATGACACGATTCTATTTCAACATTATGTTCATATATGAAACCGAAGTATGTAGAAACTTGTGTTTGACGTAATAAGTGGTTTGTTTTCAAGTGCAACTCATGCTACGTTTGGTAACTTCCATACTTTTCCGAAGTAGCGTAGCTCCTGTGCTAGCTCACTCTTAACTTTGTAGCCTACTTGTGGCTGAATACTTGCATAAAGTAAGCTACTTAATCTTTGTCTCTTCAAACTGTCCAAACATGTCCATTGGGGTGAATTTTAAAGGCTGTGAACAACGTTTTTGTAATATACGACGTAGTGTTGTAAGTCGTACTACTTTTGAGTCATCTTAACACATTTTCTTCCGCAGATCAGCAGCAGGGTGAAATGGCCGCTGCGGAGAGCGGAGCTGGGTTCAACCAGAAACGAAACTCACAAGTAGGTTGTGGTTCTGAAGTTACGTTTGTTAATACAACCATGACTGCTTTTGTACTTTTTGACGACTCGATTTGCGACCCTGTTAGACCGCTCCATGGGTTGTTGATTTTCTCAGCGGAGCACATGTCATTGGGGTGGGGAATGGGCAGGTAAAATGCGCCCACACGGGGTGTTCCCCTCGAAGCCCGGCTCTGTGTGTTCAGTCTTGCTCGGCCCATTTGGCCTGCTTCAGAGGGGGTGGCTAGAGCACCGTGTCACTTTATAGGGCAAAATAAAGTGTGGGAGGGAGATGGGTGGGTTACGGGGGAGGGGAAGTCGAGCCCGCCGCTTCTGTGGAAAAAAGTGTAATCCCTCCCATGTGGTCCCACCCTGATTCTCTTTGCAACATGCACACCACTCTACTAATTCAGGAGACCACTGAAGAGTGAGGACAATACAGTGAATAGTGTTTTATTAATTTACTTAAATTAAAATTAAGATTGTTTTATCTTTATGTTTTATATTATTTATGATGAAATGCAATCTGTGGCTTTATTAGCCAGTGTTAAATGTTTCCTCAAGTTTATAAACTGTTGATTTTTGTTTTGTTTTGTTTCCTCAGGATTCACAGCAGCCATCTCCTTTGGCCTTGTTAGCTGCAACATGCAGTAGACTTGACAACCCTGGTGAAAATGATTCTGCTGATGAACAGCAAAACCAACAGCAACAACTTGATATGAATGCAGATGTTTTTACGTCCAACGCTAACGGTTGGCAAGTTATTCCTCTGAGTGTTCAGGCCTCTTCAGGTTCCAACACTGTTACCACTGACTCTGTGGTTGGAGATTCGGGCAAGAGCAGGCAGGGTCTCTCCTCCTCAATCGCTGTTAGCACTCAGGCACAGCCAGCTCAGCAGCAACAGTATGTGGTGGCACAGGCTCCATCAGTGCAGGGTCAGCAGATCCTCACCACATTATCAGGGGTTATGCCTAACATTCAGTACCAGGTAATTCCACAATTTCAGACTGTAGATGGCCAGCCACTGCAGTTCACACAGGCTCAGCAGGATCCTGCTGTATCTGCAGCCACTGCAGGAGCACCACAGTTTCAGATTGTGTCGTCTCCTAATGGACAACAGATTATAGCTGCAACCAACAGAGCTGGAGGAGCTGGGAACATCATAACAATGCCCAGCCTGATTCAGGGAGCTATCCCAATACAAAACATTAGCTTGGGCAACAGTGTTTTACAAAATCAAGCTCAATTCTTGGCAAATATGCCAGTGTCCTTGAATGGAAACATTACCATCTTGCCTGTTAGTGCTGGGACAACTGGGGGTGGGGATGTCAATAGTGGAGGAGATGCAGAGGGAAATCAACTTATGCAGCAACAGACACAACAGTCTGTATCTAACAGCAGTGCATTTATGACCAGTGCCTCCACAGCTACTACACAAACCACCTCTGCTTTTGGAATAACACAGAACACCAATGCATTTCAGCAGAATGCAGCTTCTCTTGGTGTGGCCATTCAGACCGAAAATAGAGAAGGACAGCAACCTCAACAGATTGTAATTCAGCCCCAGCAGGTTATCCAAGGTGCAACATCTCTTCAGACCATCCAAGCTAGTGCAGTACCCAATGCAACTAACCCGGTGTTTGCTACACCCACACTTACCCAGGAAGGACTTCAAAACCTTCAAATTATGCCAAACACAGGCCCCATCCTGCTACGCACTGTTGGCCCTAACGGGCAGGTGAGCTGGCAGACCATTCAAATTCAAAGTCCTACAGGAGCACAGATCACATTGGCTCCAGTGCAGTCCATCCCCCAGCTGGGCCAGACCCAGGCATCTGCTTCAACGGCAGCCGGAGTATCGGTAAATGCAGTCCAAATCCCAGGCATTCAAACCATAAATCTCAACTCACTTGGAAACTCGGGGCTGCAGATGCACCAACTACAAAGTCTCCCTCTCACCATTGCAAGTCAGCCAGGTTAGTTTTTGCTTTTGGTGGCACTTATAAAGGTCCTGAGTTTTTGATATGGGCATTTAAAAAAATTTCCTATGCTTTTACCTTAACATTATTCAAAATGGTATCCGGTCTCTATTTGTTAAGAGCCCACCTTCTTTGTACTGGTTTAACCTGTTCCTCTGCCTTACTTGTGTGGCCTACTTAATGTTTGTGTAAAAGGAAACTTTACCTGAAGGCTCATTTTGAAACTGCAGCTTTTAAGGTTAAACAAAAATGTACAGAACATGTTAACCCAAGTGTTTTTTTTCCCCTTATAGGTGAGCAGTCATTGCACCCAAGTGGAGATGTTCTGAATGACAGCACTGTTGTGGATGAAGTAGATTCTCCACCACAAGGCCGACGCAACAGAAGAGAAGCTTGTACCTGCCCTTTTTGCAAAGATGGAGACAGCCGGTATGTTTCAGTTGAAAATGGAACTGCTGTTAACAAATTAATGCCTAAAATATAACCGCTCATTTAAAAAGGAAGTAGGTGAACATGCATTTTAACACAAAGCAGTGACTGATTGGAACCTATCTGCGCTCTTGATCCACACTGATTTCTCTTCCATTGTTCAGGAATGCTGTTTTAGAAGACCTTAAGCATGTTTGTAATTGCTTCTAATACTGATTGTTGGGACAGTTGGGGAGGGTGGATAGCGTGAGAGTGCGTGTATGTGTCCGTGCCCAATATTGTATATTTGATGTATTGTCTTTGCTGCTCCTGTACCTGTTCTGAGGACCCTCTAAAAAACAAGATGCTCCATCTCTTATTAAATAAATGTAAATTTGTGTTTATATTTTGTTATCTTTTTGTGATAGTGATCTTTGTACTTTGAACAGGGACCCATCTAAAAAGAAGCAACATATTTGTCACATTGTGGGGTGTGGCAAGATCTATGGCAAGACCTCTCACTTAAGAGCTCACCTCCGCTGGCACACGGGAGAGCGGCCTTTTGCCTGCAGCTGGTCATTCTGTGGCAAACGCTTCACGCGCTCCGATGAGCTTCAGCGTCACAGAAGAACACACACAGGTCATTTGTCTTTGTCCACATTCAAATATTTTATTTGTAGTATTTTCAGGTTTTTAAAACATTTTGCTTTGTTTTTTTTTTGCAGGTGAAAAAAGGTTTGCTTGCCCAGAGTGTCCAAAACGCTTCATGCGTAGTGACCACTTGTCAAAGCACATCAAGACCCACTTAAATAAGAAAATTCCCTCTAGCAGCTCGGCAGTCTCTGAGTCTACAGATGCAGCGTCTCCTGCAGCAGGTTCTGAGGCGGGCTCTGGAGCTGTGACAGCAGGGGACCACACTATCGTCACCATGGAGACTCTGTCCGCTGAGAGCATAGCGCGATTAGCCAGCAATGGCATCAATATGATTAATCTGCACCAGCTTAATGGAAACAGCTACTGAGACTGTTAAGACAAAAGTTGGACATAAGGGTGAATCCTTGGAAATGTCAAATCTTGACAGCAATGCAACACTGACATTCATTTTATGGACACTGCTTTTGACTGTGGTTTCTCAGTCTTTTAAATCTATAGCATCCATTTAGGCAAGTGAGCCAGAAACAAATCAGTTTGCCATGTAATCTTCAGTGGGCATGTGCTCTGCATGAAGATTATACATGGAATTGGACAAACTGGCTAATTTATACAAAAACCTGTCTCCACAAACATTACACAGTAATTCATGCTCGCTTTAAAAGAATTGCATCTTTCCCAAGAGGTTTTTCATGCTTAAACTGTAATTTAAATGTGACATATTGGACTGAACACACAGTAGGGGCTGAAATTTATCTTTCATATTAAATCAGGAAACAAAATTAACGTCTCAACTAAATCAAGACCACAATGTGTTGTGTTGCATTCGGGTAACTCAAGTGAACTTTTTTGTAGGTACCATCTTAAGCCATCTTACTTTCCTATGTTTCTGATAGCCCAGCTATTTAGATTTTTGTATATTTTTTGCTCATGTAAAAATGCTATCTTAGGCATGGTCATTTTACAGAAAATATTACATATGATTTGCCTTTGTTGAATGAATTTAACTGCACAATCATTTTAATCTCATGTTATTTTTATGTAGTTTTATGTGCAAGTTTAACAGTTTGTCAAAACAGTAAGTCCATAGGGCTATACTATGAAGCAACTTAGTCAGAGCACGGCTTTGTGAGAGCTTGCTTCTCAAACTTTAATCCCCGTTTAAAGGAAAAAAGTATCACAATTTTATTACCTATGCATCTCTCCAACACAGTACAGTATTGCAAAACTATATTAACCATCATTAACAACTCATGTATGGGTCTACAAATGCATAGAATGAAAATTATGCAAGACAAAGGGTCGTGTGTGCATTTAGTTCACCGAACACTGGACAGCAGTTGACATTTTTTTGAAAATTAAAAAAAAAAAAACAGCACCCTGTGAATAAGTTAATATCTGCTGCCTTTGTTTAAATAAATCTGGTCAAAGGTCAAATTAAGGCTTGATGGTGCATAACCATGAATATTGTGTTTATAAGCCTCCAATGTTTTTTTTGTGGAATTTATTGTTTTGCCTCGTTTAATTTTCCTTTGGCCTTTGTAATGTCCCTACATTAAATGTCAAAGGTTGACATAATCTAATCTGTACTGCCTATAGTTTGAAAAGTGGAGGGCACGTCAAAAGTAAATGGTAGAATATATAAATTAAGTACCTAGTGAGAAATACATTTTACTTTTTTTTTGTAAATACGCTAACGTGAAATGTCTATTTTAAAATACCTGTTTTGTCAATGTTTTTTCAAACTTTTAATCTATATTTTAAATAAGGGATTTTACAGTGTATCATGACTGCACACAGCTGTGGCCTATTAAAATGTATAAACATGGACCATCCAAGCTTTTATATTTTATACAACAGAATTAAAGAAACTTTATTTGTTAAAATCACTTAAAAACAATACTCATTGTTTACCACTGCTTGTTGAATTCACATTTCTTCCTCATTTTTCACTTTGTTTCGAAGGCTGGAAGCAAACATGAAATGAGTGAGACAATTTAACACATTTTTAATATATCAATTTAGTCAGCAACATGTTTCCATAGAACATTTGTGCATAATTCCATTTATGTCTAGAACGATCACAGATGAGCTGAAAATGTTGATACTGAAGTCCTATGGACAGTCTAAAAAGGACTGAGAACCACACGTTATCTTTAACTACACTAGCGCCATCTGCTGATGCATTCCCTTCATTTAGTCACACCTGCAAAATGAAACTTGATTTACACATGCAACCAAGGCAGACCACGTGTGTGTTACCATTATTGCTTTGCATGTTATATTTTGTGTATTATTACAGCCATGTAGTGTATAATACAAAATACCTTGTTAAATATGAATGTACATCAGAGAATCCATGATACTGAGCCAGAGGAAAGAGTATGCCTGTTGGACAGCGACCCTCACGCTGACGACAGAAGCTGCAGTTACATATTCCTCGGCATGGTGGGCAATTCCACTCCTAAATGGGAAAATGCTCCACTTGTTAGTTGTCATATATGATTATTTCCATCAGAGTTACAGGACCAAAAGTTAATATTTTTTTTATCTATCTATATCATTTTATGACTAAACAGGCAACTGCTAAACATAATTTATCTGCATTTTATCTGTAAAGAAGGAGTAAACAGTGTCTCACAGGGTTGAGCAGTGCCTTCTTGACATCTTCACCGTAACGGTTCCTCAAACAGGGACCACAAAACTGGCCCTGAATCCCTCTGCAGCCTTCATTACGGCAGCATGTTTTTGTGTCTATGGTCTTCTGTCTGCATTGGTGACAGGTAGAGCCCTAAATGTTACCCAAGACAATCCAGTATTACTTCAATAACCAGTGATGACCTGCACAGAGCAGTGACAAGACAACACAGACCGAGACTTTGTTGTAGACCTTCTCCGTCATACTGTCTGCCACCAGTTCCAGTTCTTCCTCTGTGATATCTTCAATTGGACGAATCACATGAGGTTTGGTCTGATAAGGTCGAGGGGTCCCACGTCCTTGTGGAGGTCTTCTGACCTGGGCATTGCAGAGATAATTTAGATTTGGACACAGTAGCTCACACATAACAATTTAATATAATAACAAAGAGTAAAAAATATAAATGGCTATAATAAATTCTAAATAAGTGGCAAAAGATGGCAAGAGACAGCTGTCAGATAAGGCATAATTGTATAAATGTATACATACAAGTCAAAATAAAAATAAAAATCTCAGCTATACATGTACAGGCAGCAGTGTAAGCTTTATGGCCAGGCTAGTATGCTTGTCAGTAAGCACTCCATGTGCAGAAGAAATAAAATAATCTTACAATGGTTATGAGCTCAGTTTATGTTGCATTTGGTAATGGAAATAATTATGGTAATGCAGACAGATAGCTTTTTGTTCAACTACAGATAAACAAGAGACCTCCAGTAATTCGTCTTCCAGGGTGAGTTCCAGTTCTTCCTCCTCCTCTTGAGTATTCTTAGGCTCATTATTTCCTCCCATGGAGCGAGTACATCGACGGGATGCACGCTCAGGATTTTTCCTCAGGTCACCTCCAGAACACGGTGGATGCTACATGAAGAAAGAATGAACCATCATAAGAAAAAAAAAAAAAAGAAAGTTTTTTTTTTTTCAACATTCTTACTCTTAGAACATTACTTACTGGGCTTTTCTTCTTTGCTTGTTTCCCTGCTTGTTTTTTCAGAAATCCAGCACCTCCAGGCATCGTTTGCAAATCTGCCATCAGCTGGGCTAGCTGGCAAGACCAAGGTAAGTCATGTTAAATATTAAGATGATATGCCAATTATTATGTTAAATGATATTGACTAATTCCACTGCAAGTTTTTGTGACAATGTGACAAAATAAAAATTATACTTGTTAAACATTTTGAAGAGTTTGGTGGATTTGGTGGTTAGTTGTAGCCTACATAAAGAAAGATTCTAAAAGACAACATTATGAAGTAACGAGCACCTATTAAAATGTGCATGACATTTTACACCCACTGCATTTTTGGTGTGTGTTTTCTTTACATGTTTAATACTTTTTTAGGTGTTTGGATGTGTGTATATTCTTTACCATTGCTTTGTTGGCTTTGATATTTTGTTCCCTCTTGGCCAAAAAGGACTCTGCTTCATGATAAGCTTCACTCTTTAGAGGAGAAAATTGCACCACCGTTTTTTCCATTTCTTCAAAAGTGACATGTTTCTCCTTTTGGGTCTCAGGGGTCTTTTTTGAGACTGTCTTTGCAGGCACGTTTTCAGTTTCTTCATCAGATGACTGGGGGTTTAAACGTGTTAAGCGCAGGGCCACTCTTAGCTTGAAGGGTTGGGTCGGTTTGCATGTGCCTTCCTGTTTGGTGGGGTCGTTATCAGACCATTTGCCTTTATTTTCCCAATCTAATGTCTGGAAAAAATAAAACATTAGCAATGCAGGTTTGTTAAATTCTCTAATAATCCAGACTTCTGAACTAGTTTGTTTTCATACAAAGTAAGCCCACAATAGGCTTAACGCTGTCTGAAATTGTCAGAACAGACGCAGTGTTACCTTATACTCTTTGTCGTTCAGTTCACCTTCAGAAAATCCGTAAAATGTCTTGTCATTGTCTGAATCCTCAGCAAAAATGTCAGCAAGTTCTTTAGTGAGGGAGTGCATTCCATAAAACACAGCCTGGATAGGGAAAAAAAAGAAGCAAACGTTTTAATGTTATTATTGCCAATTCTAATAAAATTTTTACTTACCATTTTTGTTTATCAAATGTGTACGAATTCAAGTTCAGAATGTCCAGACCACGCGCAGCAGCTGAATGTCCAATCAGTGATTAAAAATGGCACATGCGCATTTTGTGGACTCGTGCGCCTCCTAGGGTCGGTGGAGGTCTGTGGCTAGTGGTTACTTTATATTTTTAATTTAAATTATGTGTGTATGTTTGTTTGTTCAAACTTTGGGTAGGCTTTAGGTGGTACTGAAGGTCAAACAACAGGTTTGAAAGGGTTAAGTGCTATGTTGGTGTTTGCATCTCAAGATCAGCTCTCATAATTACATTAAATTGTTCAAAATGTAAATAAAATAATTAATTAGCCTACTGACTGTAGTCTCTGCCCATTTAACCAATTCCTAAGTAGGCATGTGGCCGAACTGTGCTCCCTCAGCTGTGTGCAGGTGTGCAGTGGGAGTGATGCTGGGAAACGTGGGAACCCCCCCACATTCTTATGCCTGATAAATAGTTGCTTTTGCTGTCTGGCTGGAGAGGCCATGGCTCTTTTCTGGCGACATCGGTGGCTACTTGTGGGTAAGTCTGCCTTTTAAAATATTATTCCAGTACATGAATCTTATGAATAGCCTGATGATACTATATATATATATATATATATATATATATATATATATATATATATATATATATATATATATATATATATATATATATATGTATACTTTTATTGAAATTGTACACCATGAAAAAGGGAGAAAATTGGACACTAATTAGAAAATATGCCTACATTTAACTTATAACCTCTCGATAAGGTATATACCTAACTCTGTCACATTCAGTAGGCTACTTATTTTTCCATATTGTTGATCATTCAACTACACACATCAGTACATCTAGTGTTTATAGCAAATTTGTGTTTTTTTTTTTCTCAGAATGTGTCATCCTAAGCATCACCCATTTGGCTTTATCTCAGAAGAGGCGGTGTATTTTCCAAGTTCCACACAACCTTGATTTTCATGAGTATGGTTATGTGAATGGATCAGTGCAGTATTGTGATTTTACTGATTGCTGTGTAGGTTATTACATAATCAAAAATGGTGAACTTGAAGTTGAATCTCTTGGTAAGAAAGTCTTGTGTCATTAACATAGTAGTACCTATTGTGTTCTTAATAATTTTGAGCTTTTTTATTTCAGGGTGTTATTTGACAGAAAAGTCTTGTTCAAATTCAAGGTGCTCAAGAACACCCTTTGACAGAAATCACATTAGATGTATTTGTAATAGTGACTTATGCAATGACAACATTACATGGACTCCAGAGCAACCTCTTCCACTCACATACTCCTATGATATTTACTTCTATGGTATGACTTGGTCTCAAATTGTCAATGTAAATAATGATTATATATATATATATATATATATATATATATATATATATATATATATATATATATATATATATATATATATATATATATATATATATATAAACTTTTTTTTTTTTTTTAGTTGGGATATTGGTGGTTTGTTCGATATTGGCCCTGGTAGTATTTTGTGTAGCTGTGGCCACATTTAACCTCTTCCGCAAAGAAACAAGTAAGTACTCTCCATACAAATGCTGGTGGTGGTTCAAGGGTCCATATTATGCTGTTTCTTGATCTATGTTAGGTGGAATTGTGTTTTGTTAACACACAAACTTTGTATATTTAGGCTTCTATCAAACAAAAAACAATCTGTTCTTCCTTCTGATACTTTATGGTAATACAGGAAGTCCTCCACTTTGTTTTTAAACTCCATACACCTTCAATAAAATTTTGATAAGCTATGGAATTGCCAGTCTCTACTAAACAAAAGGTAAAAGGTAGCTGTTTATTTGAAAAGTACCACTTCATGAGATCACAATGTGAAACGGAGCTTTGGAGATATAGACAAGACTAATAACAAAGGGTTACTGAAACATGTATGAATGAAACAAAACACAACTCCAGGTATGTTTTTGATGAGGAAACAACATGGCTTAAAGCTCACATGAAGCCATTTTGTATAATATAGGACCTTTAATTTCTGTTGGATCAACTGTTTTTCATTGAACCCCTGCTCTCCTTTTCAAAACATTCCAAGCTCATGTGTTTGTATTTGATAAATGTGTTCTCATGGTGCACCTTGAAACAGTTTAATTCTTTGCTGTGGCCTGACCTTGGTTTTTATCTCTGCCAGAATCCTCCCTTACGCCCCAATTCTTTGTTCATTTTCAATAAACGTCACACCATTATAAAGTATGGAGAAAGGTCTTTTGATAATATGATTACATATCCTTTTAATATTATTTTTAGAAGAACGTGCAAACTCTCTTCATGATCCACTGTGTGCCAAACCCGCAGACATTGACATACAACTACAGCGGGTATGCAATGCGCATAGTTCACAAACAGCTTTTTCAGCACTATTGTCAGTTAGCCACTATTTAATTATGGTAAAATGCATCTTGTTTCAGATTGTGTGTGAAGGGGTTTTTGCTACTGTTTGGGAAGGGAGATACCAGGGCACCCGTGTGGCTGTGAAGGTTTTTCCTATGGCCTGGAAACACAAGTTTATTGCAGAACGTGAAGTTTACCAGCTTCCATTGATGGCACAGGAAGGGATTGTCCAGTTCTTGGGCTCTGGACCTATTGGCACATATGAAGTCCTTGTTCTTCAATATGCTAAATATGTAAGTGCTTGTATCAAAGTTTGTATAAGTTTATGAAGTGGTACAAAGTTTTGAGTTGGACAATTTATTTCAGGGTTCTCTGCATTCTTATTTATCAACACACACCTCCAGCTGGAAGTCATCACTCGTGTTGTGTCAGTCCTTATCACAGGGACTTTCTTACCTCCACTCAGACCTTCACAAAGATGGTACTTATCTTGCATCTACTGTAGAACTGCTCTGAACTGCTATATAACAGTATGTTCTAGGATTCTAACTAAAAAACAACAATACTATGCTAATGAATTCTAAAACTCATTAAACTAGATACTGAATTGAATAGGTGTTGAAAATTACTTTCTATTTACATTCTAAATTACACTCTATTGTCTAAAACCTAACCTTGTCTTCAGTATAATGAAGATTGAAATTGTAGTGCTGATATACAAATCTGACAACACATCTATAAATAATTGAACCCGTATTGTTTCTTGCAGGTGTTCATAAGCCTGCAGTGGCCCATAGAGACCTCAGCAGCTCTAATGTCCTTGTGAAAGCAGATGGAACCTGTGCCCTTAGTGATTTTGGGTGCTCTACTATTCTGTGCTCTGGGCCAAACAGCTGTCATTTTTACTCCAGAAAACTAGAAGTGAAGTCATACACGCATTTATAGTATTTGTAACATGGGCAAGTAATAATGCATTTTCTTACTGTAACTGCAGGGTGAAAGCCGGATGGGTACGCTGCGTTACATGTCACCTGAGATCCTGCAGGGCTCTGTGTGCCTTAACAGTAACTGGTGTCTTCAGGGAGACATCTACTCTTTGGGACTAGTCCTGTGGGAAATCTGGATGCGATGCTCTGATTTATTTGGTAGTTAAAATAAAAATAATGTGACAAATTAAGTAGTAAAAATAAGTCAAATTTATATTTGCAACAGGCAATGACAATGTCCCCATCTGCAGGTGAGAGGATTCCACTGCATCTACTTCCATATGAAAACGAGTTGGGGACCAGTGTATCACTAGAAAACCTCCTCCAGCATGTATTTTACATGGACCAACGACCAAAAATCCCAGAAGTCTGGCAACAGCACCCACAGGTAGGCTATCTTACATTAATTTTCAAGTTTTAAATTGCTCTCTTTGTATTTATTGCTTGTTTTTTGTGATGTATTTTCAGGGGGAAGCAATCCAGGAACTTTTGTGCGATTGTTGGGACTCTGATGCAGATGCAAGACTATCTGTTTCATGTGTTTTGAACAGATTAGTCTCATTTTAGTGATATTGTTCATATTCTGTTACTTTTCAGTGGTCTAATATACTCTATCTAGATTAGAATATTTTTAGGAAAATTCTTGCATTAATATTACATCCGTCCATCTTCCTGTGCTTATGTCTGGCCAATCTTCCCTCACCCCAGACACTTTCTCCAACTCTTTTGGGGGGACCTCAAGATGTTCATTGGACTGTCAACAGAGATAGTCTTTCTATTCAATTCAGAGTAGCATAAATTCTAATGTCAGCACCATCAAACTGAAAATGGCTTCTGAAAATGAGATGAAACATCTTGATAGCAAAAACAGTGTCCAGATCACTACCCTAAAAAACACTCCTGGACGAATGAGGGACTACAGCATCTAGTCCAATATTACAAACTTAAATATCAGGCTGGTTACTTGGTATTTGTTAACACAAATGTGTTGCCTTTTTGCTTGGTCCACATGATAGCCTATATATATAGGCAATACGACATTCAAAATAGCTTTTAGCTTTTATTATACACTGAAAATAAATTTTATTTTTAGTACATTTTGAAACGCATCCAGATGACAACTATCTGGGTTGTAACAGCAGTAAAGCTTAACTTGAATTGTGACAGTTTGCGTGCCAAATCCAGAACGATATCTCTCTGTATTTATTAAAGTATTGAAAAGTGTGAATTCTGGATCCCAAATGTTCTGTAAGATATAGACCTACAGGGCGAATTTTGAAGAATGTTGAATTGAACGATACTATACTGTCAGTGAATAAAAAACATAGTATATTTATTTGTGTACCTTTATATAAAGACTTGAAAACAACGCTTTTAATTAATAAATAAAGTAATTGTCAAACTCTTCTTTGTCTGCTCAGACGAAGTGGGCGGGATCCTCTAACATGGGGCGTGTCTTGTGCATTTTTTCCGTGGCCTTGCGCTTCTCAACGCGGAAGAAAAACAATACTGTTCAAGTCCAAACAAATTCCCGTTTTACATCCGAAAGACGTTTTTGAGGCAACGGTGCGGTCTAAAGCTGTAAGTACTACGTTATTATTAGAGTGGAGATATGGATATGTGAGAGTAACGTCATAAATTACCATGTTCATGATCATCTTAAGTTTACTTATCAACAAAACTGCAATGAATAGCTAATATAGAGCTTACCCAACGTCTTTCCTCATAGCGTATGCATTTTTCTTTTAGCATCTCGTGAGGCCTACATAAGACAGAACATGTGGCCTAATCAAGGTAGGCACAGCTTACTTGTTTTATTAAATTATGTAAATAAATAATAAATATGTACTATATTTAGTTATTGTTTTGCCTGGAATGTCCCACAGTATGACATTAAACTCTTCTATCTTGCATTATTCATTTAAGTGTTTTTATTGCTCAAAAATGCCTTTGACTTCTACTGTATAATTTCACAGGCCCACCTCCTCCTACGGGTCCACCAAACCCTGCATATCCACCAGGCTACAACCCTTCTTACCCATCTGCTGCTCCTGGTTACTTTCCTCAGCCAGGTTATTCAGCAGGTCAGTACCCTGCTGGTATGACCCCCAATATGTTTCCTGGAACCGTGCCCTATGGAACCCCTACTGGAGGCCACTCTTACCCTGCTGGCCAAGGTGGATATCCTGCAGGTGTCCCTCCTGGCTGTTACCCACACTCCCCAAAAGGAGGGCATCACAAAGATCATAAGGGTCACCATGGCGCAGGAGGATGTTCGGGTGGTGTAGTAGCAGGATATGGAGTTCCAGGACACAAAGGCCATAAAAAAATGAAAAAGGATAAGAAAATGAAGAAAGGACATAAGGGGCATGGACATGGACACGGGCATGGACATGGACACCATAAACATGGCAAGGTGAGAGTAGGATATTGAGTGTTGATCACTGTTAACTAAAGTTTGCTGTTCTGAGAAATTAGACAGTTTGCCATGGGTTGGTTTTAAGTGCATTCCCAAAATCAGGTGTTGTCATCTCTTTGCTCCTGATTGTATTTCCCCTTGAATATAACTATTATTTAGTAATGTGAGACGTAATTACAATTCTCATTAATTAGCTTGTACTTTGTTCTAATTGCTTGATTTTTTTTCTTCATTTTTCCTCCAGTCCTCCAGCAGCAGTAGCAGCAGCAGCAGCAGCAGCAGTGATTCTGACTAAGATCACCAATAGTGTACTACTTCATAAGGATGAATAGAAACGCCTGTTACTTACTACAATTATTTAACCAATCATCTTTAGAGCTTAATGTGTATTGTATGTAGCACATCATGTCTTCAAACACTATTCAATTCTGAAATATAGACCATAGCTTACAAGTGGGTAAATCTTATGAGATCTTTTCAGCTGAATGTATATTACAACCACATTTTTATGAAGCTATGGTAAAAATTGTACTTAAAGTTAGTCTAATTGAACTTGGTGAACTTTTATTTCATGTTGCCAATTACGCAGACATTAACCAAAGACAACAAAGACAAAACATCTGCACTTTGATAACAAAATTCTATCACTGCCTACCAGTGTTATAGGCTTTGTGATGTTATGCAAATGCAAGTTATTGATATATGCCTACACTTTTTTTTTTATTATAAAACAGAAACAGGTAGCTGGACCACAACCTGAAGAGAATATTATTTGAAAATGTGTAGGTCTACCAGTCAGCACAATTAGAAAATAAAATATTTTTTAAATCACCACTTCAATCTGCGTGTGTGTATGTGTGTGTGTCTCAAATTGAGAAGTCTCATTGTGGTAGGCCTATTTTGCCAACTTGGACAAATTCTAGACTATATTTCATAATATGAATAATGTTGCAATTGGACCGCATAAGGTAACTACAAACATGTATAGCCTATAGGCCTATCAAACGTCTGACAACAAGGGTCAAGGCAATATTTGTTGAAGTTGAGACATAGTGAAATAGTCTGCGATATAGCCTACGTACACATTTGGGCTGTTCCCGTGTCATGAATCCCTTTGTCAATTGTAATTGTCATACCTATACAGCAGTAGGTGAAACACCGGTTTTGCAAGTTACACTTTTGCCATTACGTCAATGAATTGTGTCGAGTGAGAGGACCGTGCGTAGCTTCTATGGGCGTGACCTCACCGTTTCCCTTACATCCCGTGCTGCTCAATGCGGAAGACAACAAGAGACGCTCCAGTCAGTTGATCAGAAGTCATCTACAGAAGTTCTTGGTAAGTTTATTTAATTCCACTTCTGATTTTAAATTCCCTGCCATTCCCTGCCCGCTATATATTCCAAGGCAGCTAAAGTCGTACTTACCTTTGATATAGGCCTGGCCTAAACTATTATTGTGATCTATAGCCCATGTGTTTAAACTGCAGTTTTGATGCGTATAAAAATGTTGTTTCAATATATATTGTTTTTACTTTATTTTACAGTTGTCTATATCTTAGAGTTACTTCTGAACCATGTGGCCAAATCAAGGTAGGTCAATATAACTTAAATGGTCCATGCTATTCTCTGATTTATGTTATGTTTCCTCATCAAAAACATACCTGGGGTTGTGTTTTGTTTAATTCAGATATGTTAATACACGAACCTTGCATGTTTAAGCTGAGTTTTCAAAATAAAAACACTCTGTTCCAACTTGTGATGTCATGTGGTAATACAGGAAGTGCCGGTGTTTTAAACTCTATACACCTACACTAGAATAATGTGGATAATTTCAGCCTTGGAATTGCCTATGTCTACTGAACAAAAGGTAAAATGTAGCTTTTAGCTTGAAAACTAACACTTCATGATATCAAGGTGGAACAGAGCTTTCTGGCTATATTTTTTAACATTAAGGTGGAAAGTTCACGGCCTGCCTGTGCTCACTAATTGACATCCTTTTCCTATTGCTTCATACTATGAAACATATAAAACTATTTGTCCACATGAAGACAAGGCATTTAGCAATAAAAACATCTGTGACCGGATATTAGTAGCATAGATAGGTTTAGTGCAAAACTCTGTGACATTCTCCATGGAGACAAGTAGCCACAACTGGAAAAGTTATGCAGAGTACCTAAATATCGAAAGTTACACATTATATTTACCAGCATGTTTTCTACTCTCAACCAGGCCCTCCTCCTCCAATGGCATCAACAAACCCTGCCTATCCTCCTGGTTGCAGCTATCCATGCAACCCTGCTGGTCCAGGAGCGTTTCCCCCACCCCCATACACCTCTTATCCAGCTGGTCAGTACCCACCTGGTCAGTTTCCTCCTTATCAGTACCCAGGAATGGCACCACATCCACATCCAGGGGCCATGCCTTATGGAGGCCAAGGGGCCCATGCTTATCCTCCTGCCTCAGGTGGATACCCTCATGTTCCTCCTGTGTATGTTCATCGTGGTCCTTTTCCACACTCTTCAAAAGGATATCACTTTGGTCTTCATAAAGGTCACCACAAATATTATCCTCCTCATCACCATGGGATGCACCCCATGCCTGGTGGGTTAGCAGCAGGTGTGGTAGCTGTTGGAATGGGTCTGATGGGTCACAAAGCCCACAAAAAGATGAAGAAAAGAATGAAGAAAGCACATAAAGGACACAAGTACTGGCATGGCAAGGTAAGCATATGCTCAAATCAAAGCCTGTAGCTTTTACTGATACCGTGAGTTATGTTTTATTTCATTCACACATGTTTAACACACAAACCCTGCATATTTAGCCTGATTTCTACTCTCAAACAGAAAGCACCACAATGCCATATGATAATATAGACCTACAGGGAGTGCTCCACTGTGTTTTATAAATTCCATACAACTTCACTACAATCATTTGGATGAGTCCAGCCCTGAAATTGCTAATCTCTCTGACTTGAAAACTACCAGTACATGACAAGATGGAACAGAGCATGCTGAATTTTGGAGATGTAAACAGACTAATAAGAAAGGGTTATTCAAACATGTGAATGAAACAAAACACAAATCAGAGTATGATTTTGATGAACTAACAACATTCTAACCTGACTTAAAGTTCAAGCGTCAATTTTGCATAATATAGGACATTTAATTACAAAAGCATTGGCTGATGTAATTTATGTGTCTTATCTGAATTCTAAGAAAAAAAAAACAAAACTGTATCCTCTCTATGCAGATTTAGGCACTTGCAACCCAGGTGCAGTTGTGATTGTAGTAAAAATATATTCTTTAATGATGGCAATTAAGGCATGACAGAGATTTTATAAAGAAGATGTAGCATTTCTTCATAGCTTTGTTACCTGTCTATAAATGCAAATACTAAGTACCTTGTAATTTTGTATTCTTTATAGTCATCCAGCAGCAGCAGCAGCGACTCTGACTGACAGCCACCCTTTAAGGTTCCAAAAGTGGAGAGTGGGAGTTCCTGACTACTGTTACACATAAATAATGACTGTATGCATTCTGTGCTTATATGATACACTGAGACATGTTAAATTACAAAATAATTACATAAAAATGACAAAATAATATATTATTAATTATAAACTATGAATAATTATAAACTCATTGTTTGTAATAAATAAATAAATAAATAAATAAATAAATCTAAATATATATATATATATATATTTTTTTTTTTTTTTTTTTTTTTTTTTTGTCTGGTAAAATAAAGGTTAAATACATGAGATGTCCCTTTAGCCTATTATTTATATTTAGAAATGTATGTACAATAAGGTTTAGTTAACAAGTAAAAATAGGAAATAATGACTATTTGAGTCAGACTGAAGCGGACTAAGGACGGGATTGGTGAATGTGGTGGTGGGAGAAGTTCAGAGGTCATGTTTGTGTTGTCTTTGTTGGGAACTCGGTCAGATCTCACATCACTCTTCCCTCTTCCCCGAGTCCTTTTTAAACTCTCCCCCGGGTCTCTACCCTCCCGAACCTCTCCCCTTTACCCTTACAACCCCATCCCTCCCCCTGGTTCCTGTCCGCACAGATATCAGGTGAGCTTGATCAGACGTATGCTGTGTTTTTTGTGCGCGTAGTTACGATCTGCGAAGTAGATGAGAGTAACGCGTTGCTAGCATGCTAACAGGCCGCACAGAAAGCACGTACTAGCTTGGCCGGTTGCGAAAGAGTTGTTTACGACCTAAATGTCGCCACCGCCGTATAGTTTGCGAATGTACTCACGACTATGCACAGATGTTAATAATGTAAACTCTGAATAAACAAAGAGATTTAACTATAGAGTTTTAGGACTAAAAGCTACATGCTAGTCATGCTAAATAGTAGCATGCGCATGCTCCATTCATTTTTGTCAGCACGAAAAACAAGAATGCTATACATTTAATAAAATAGATCTCATATAGTACACGCTTAATTTGCGCATAAGTGTAATTCATTTAAATTAAAATTCATTTATATTTGTCCATGATGTACACAAGATACCACGGAACTTTGTGGAATAGTTTGCTCAATCAATGCCACTTCGTTGATAAAGTTGACAAGAAAAAAATTATGCCATCGTTTGATTGCTGGCAGCTTTTTACACACAGTACACAGTGTGACTGTACGAGTTGTAGAACATACAAATCAATTTGGTTAAAGTAAAGTCTGAGTGTTAATCTGAATCTTATTTTTTTAAATGTATTATTAATGTATCTGTTTTCTATGTTGTTATATGCACACATTATTCACTGTGATGATTTGTTGTTACAATATTGTGTAGAGGTGGGAAAAGTAGCCATGTGTCTGAGACATTATTCAAGTATGCGTATAAAAGTAATTGGTGAAAGCATTTTTTAAGTGAGAGTAACTGTAAAAGTAACTGTCTGAACTAACATCTGATTATTTGACATTGTGTCTCAATAATGACCTTAACATAAAATTATTAATGATTAAAATAAATCAAAGTTTTTGTCACATAGATTAACTCACAGTAGGAACCTAAACCTTTATTCAAGTAAGACCATTGTTACACCATATTAATGAAGTAGGATTAGCACTGTGGTGTCAGAAAATTACTCTGAGAACTAAACTTTATTTATTTAAAGCTCACTGAAGTAACTGTACTAGAGTATTTTAAGTATGTTCTACACACCTTAGTGTACATGCATATGTGTCATTTTAGAACCAAGTTGGTGATCAAACATCAGGCTGCAGGCACTCAGCTACATCACAGTTGCAGTCATGGACTCCGGTGTGATTGAAAGTGGACTTAATGTTACCCTGACCATAAGACTTCTCATGCATGGGAAGGTACAGTAACAGCAGCTTTTTAGTCCACATTTTCACTCAGTTTTGACATGTGTACAACAAAGGGGTTCTGCTTGAACTCACCACTTTTATGCAGTGTAAACTTTAATGGTGGAAATTGAGCACCTGGTTGGCATTTAATATGGCTATTGGTTTTCTTTTCTTTTTTTAGGAAGTGGGGAGCATAATTGGAAAGGTAATTGTTATTTATTAATGGACTTATGCAATGTACTCTGTAGCTCTTTTGTATTTCATTTTATATCTCCTATTTTTTTTAGAAAGGGGAAACTGTGAAGAAGATGAGAGAAGAGGTAAGTTGAATCGTTTTTTTCATTTAATGCCTGTCTTTTTGGAGGATTATAGGGATGTTAATATCTACCATTAAATTAAAACTGCAATGTTTTATCTCTTGTTGGATTTAGAGTGGAGCTCGTATCAATATATCAGAGGGCAATTGTCCTGAGAGGATTACGACACTGGTAGGCCCAACAACAGCCATTTTCAAAGCCTTCTCAATGATTATTGAAAAGCTTGAAGAGGTATGCATTTTTTTTAGGTTAATTTAATTCATGTTCAGTCTAGTTGACCTAAGCCTTTTTTCATTATGCTTTTGCAGGATATAAGTAGCTCAATGACAAATAGCACAGCCACAACCAAACCACCTGTAACACTGCGCATTGTGGTCCCTGCCAGCCAGTGTGGTTCTCTAATAGGTAAAGGAGGCTGCAAGATAAAGGAGATACGAGAGGTACGTAAAGGGGTTTTATTCAATACATGATTGTGGAGCATTCATATTAAACTAGTTTATTTAGTGAACCACATGTTTTTTTGTTTATGTTAAGACAGTGTCTTTAGTTTGAACTTATTTTCTGTGCTTTTCAGTCAACTGGAGCTCAGGTACAAGTTGCAGGGGACATGCTTCCTAACTCCACAGAGCGCGCCATCACAATAGCTGGCACACCCCAGTCTATAATTGAGTGCGTGAAGCAGATCTGTGTGGTCATGCTTGAGGTTGGTGGATTCATTTAAATACTCAAACATGTTTGTGTCACATAATATATTTAACCTATTTTTGTAGTCTCCACCAAAGGGGGTTACCATTCCTTACCGACCAAAGCTTTCAGGATCCCCAGTCATCTTTGCGGGTGGACAGGTAACTTTTTGAGACCCATATAATCCCTTTATCTTTATGTATGTTAATGTCAATGTTTGAATTTAATTTTCCAAATAGTTACATCATGCCTTTTTTTTTTTTCAAATTTCCTGTTGCTCTTAGTGTACCATTTGTATATTGTCTCATGCTAACAATCCTATAAATACTTGTACTAAAGCATCTCTCATCCTCCCTATGTCCCATTGCCCCTGCATGGTTGTCTTTCTCGGCAAAATGTCTTCGCACACTACATGTTTGTTTTATCAACCTAATTCATTAGTACATCAACTAAAGAGGTTAGGCCCACAAAACGATTTACTCTTTTACCCCTACATCCAGAGGGAATTAACCACAGCTGCAGATGATTGGTCCATCAAAGTTTGTTTTTCCATTTGTTTCAGGCATATGCTGTACAAGGACAACACGCAATTCCACAGCCAGATGTAAGTCCAGTAGCTACTATTACATGACCCATGGCCATTGCAAATATCAAAATTCATTTTGTTTGCCACCTGTGCGTGTAGCTAATAGACAAGGGAAACACAGAACATGCAACTTTCAACTCCAATCAAATAGATTGTTACTGACCTTTCCTAACTGTTTAAGCCAGGTGCTGTCTGAAAAAACTTTGCGCAGAATATGACTCAAGTAAACACCATAATGTATACTGTAAAGATCTGTATAACTTTTTTGTTGCATTAGATTCAGTTACAGTATTCATCTCTAACCTATGTGCATTTATGTGCTCTGCCAGCTTTCTTTTTCAACCCTTTTTTTATGCAGTTTAGGTGTTCTGGTTGAACTTTGTAAGGGAGATATTATTTCATTAATATTACACAGATCTAAAATCTGTAATGTCCATACTATTTCAGAAATTGGTATCCTTTTTAACAATACAGTATATTCTTTGCCAACATATTTAATCTGTAAACAGAATTTGTTTTTAAAGTTCAGTTTTTGGGCTGTGTTTTGTTAATGTATATTTACAATGTATTGTTTTTGTTTTGTTTTTTCTCTCTTTCCCTGCCTCCTCTCTCACTCTCAGTCTTCCTCTGCTGCTATCTCTCCACAGCTCACCAAGCTTCATCAACTTGCTATGCAGCAAAATCCATTCCCCATTGCAACAAACACTACGGGATTTACTGGTATGAAAACCTTCAAATATCATTATATCATTTTTAATCCTGAGTGACAGGAGTGAAACAAACTTCTTAATATCATGTCAGGAATAGATGCTTCTTCTCAAAACACCACCCATGAGATGACCATTCCAAATGACGTAAGGCAATTATATTTTGTTAAACATTGAGTTTAATTTAATCACATTTTATCCAGTCCTTTTTGAAAATACAATTTTAAAGATGTGTCGTAAGTTTAAAGTGTCACATAATCATATGTATTTAATAAAAAGATACATCTGGTAAGGAGTCTCAGGAAGTCTTTTTCTCTCCCTTTAGCTCATTGGATGCATTATTGGTCGTCAAGGCGCTAAAATCAATGAAATTCGGCAAACATCAGGTGCACAGATTAAGATTGCAAATCCAGTGGATGGCTCAACTGACCGTCAGGTCACCATCACTGGCATCCCAGCGAGCATAAGTCTGGCAAAGTACCTCATTAATGCCAGGTGAGTACAAATGTACCTATAGTAAATTAAAATAGATGACTCTTAGAAAAATACAGTAAATGGAATATATTCACACAAATGCCGCCTCATAGAAAATTGTATCACCAACTGCTACTGCATTTATGGCTACACTCTTTTACTTATTATTTTCACCTTAACCTTGAAATATTAGGAGCTATACTATTGCACAAACCTCTCTTTTACAATTAATGGCATTTGTATTATTAAATATTACATTTCTGTTTCACAATTTTAAGTTTTTCCCTCCTAATTTAAAAAAATATTTGCCCTCTGTTTCGCTCCTGTTCTTAAATAGTTTTCTTTCTTTAACCTTTACCACCTTAACCCCAACACCCACAAAACGCCATTGCTCACCAGCCTGCCCTGTGAACCATCCCGACTGTGTTGTCCCTCTCTCCTTGTCTCTCTCTTCACAGTGTAGAGTCCTCTAAACCTCCTCCCTCCTCCTCCTCCTCCTTGAACCCTGAACAGACCACCTCTGCTACTACTACCACCACCACCACTACTACCACCACCTCCTCCTCTGCTGCTAGCTCCACCTTGTCCTCTTCCTCCTGTGTGGTGCCCCCTTCAGCCTCCATACCTCTATCCTCCTCTTCCTCCACTGACTCCCTGCTTCCCAGCTCTCCTGCCTGTGTGTCAAGTCTCCTCAGTCTCAAGCCCCTTCCTCTCCTGGCCCTCCATGTTGTCAGCGGCAACAGTAACCCCACACACCCCACTCCCCCTGAACCCAAAATGGCCCCTGAGCTGAGTTCTAAGTCCAAAAGGCGAAGGCTGTCCCCTTATTAATGATGGAAGCATTGGTCATCTACTATAATACTGACAGTGCTTTTTGTTGTCTGCACCAGCTCTGGCTTAAGTTACAGGCTGTGCCATGCCATGCATACTACCACACAATGCACACTAGCCTCACTCAGCCATAGCAGTTGATGCCGCATTAAATTAGATGTAGCTTAACCTGGCCTGTATTTAATCTGTATACATTTTTCAGTTACACGTTTAGTTTGCATGGTTAAAATGATTTGTTTTACTAAATTTGGCATTTATATTTGTGCAGCTCTGCTCAGGTAGCGGCTCTTTTAAGGTGTCGTTATATTTTTGTGAGAGGGGAAAATCATAGGTGTCACATTAACAAAACCATTATTCTATGTTGCTAATTAAAATTTTGTCGTAAACTGCCCTCAGGTACCAAAGCACCAATCATTTTGACAAAAAAAAACAATGATTCAGTTCTTGTGCTTATCACCATTTTTATTTTATGTACAAAACAAGTATCTAAAGCTTAATTAACACATAGCTCTCTTATTGCCTAGTTAGGTAGTCTCTCTTTGTATTTCATTGCATGCCCCAGTGTATATCAGACAAGTCTTCAACTGGTTTACAATTGTTTGGAAGAGTTTAGAATTTTTATAGAATGGCAGTTGTTGTATAGTAATAGTATTTGACATTGATAATGTCTATCTGATTGCATGCCTTATTCTCTCCCTCCTTGGTCTCACTTTTGTCTCTAGGCTTTCCTCTGAGGCCACAGGACTGGCAACCAACTGATAAGACACCGTATCTGCACTAAATCTCACTTTTATACTATTGGTTATTGTAGAGCAGTCAATGCAACTTTCCAGATTAAGTCTATTATATCATAGCATCTCATTTTTTAACCATGTCAACTGCCACTGAACTATTTGTTGCATTTTCTATTTATTTAGTTGGATTTCAATGTACAACTCAAAAGACAGTTTGTGATCTCAATAGGCTTTTAGATATTTTCTTTTTCTTTTAAGACAAAAAAATGTTTTTTCTGGCCTCAAAATCTGAGATCAAGTCTGTGTTCATACTCTGATCTGGATTTTTCTCTTTTTGTCACATCAGTCTTGTATGATGCATTTCACTCGTATCACAGAGAATATGTATGTTGTACATGCACTGTCACTGGTTATATTGAGTTATTGGCAAATGTTACTATAATATGTATACAGATCATTTAATCTAACACTCACTATAATGTGTCATTATGGATCATTTAAAATGTTTATTGCTCCGCATGTCACATGTGCTCCTCTGTCATTCCTGTTTGGCTCTCTTCATTTTGATCATATGATTATATTTTGCTTGGAAGGGAGGGTGTTGGGCGTGGCTCTGGGATTTAGAAGCAGAGGAGTTTTCCTCGCTTTTTTGTAAAGACTGATGTATACTAAAATGTTAAAATATTTGTTTTAAATGGAGGAAATATTTTTTTTAAGTACCAAGGAGAGTATCTCCTAGACACTGACTGATCCGGCTCTTCTGCAATGTAGCTGAGGTCATAAATGCTCTGGAAGTAGACAGTAATAGAGTTGAGCTAACACAGCTCCTACTCGTGCTTTGCTAAACTAAAAAATATTGTGTTTTTTATTTGCAGGAAAGCACGACAGTGCACGTTTTTTGAGACTGTAGATCTGGTTGCCACAGCATTGTTTAAAAAAATACAGAAATAAAGACATAAAATGCTCAAACAAAAATACTTTGTGTATCAAGTTTAATAATATTTTTATTTATTGTATTATACATTTCATTTATGCATTAAAAAGCAGTCAGTTCATACAGTAATTTACATTCATGGGAAATCAGTTACTTGGTGCAGACTCCAGAGGGCAGTAGTACGTTTTTGGCAATATTTTGTTCAGAACTTTTACCTCCAACCAGTCAAATGAAAATGCAGGTGCTTATGGCTCAGTGGTCTCCACAATATGCACAAATGAAAGCTTGTCAAGGTGAACAGTTCAGATTTTTTTTTTTTTTTTTTTTTTTTTGCTCATCCAAGAAGCTTCATCAGTTTTGAGGCCTGGAGTGTCTGTGGCATGTACAAGTGAGAAGGGATGTAAAATACCAAAAATATATTCATTGTGTAGTAACGGTATTAATGACAATATAATTGCTGTTAAAGCTACAGCATTTAATCCTGATGTTGTATGCCTTCTCCACATCTCATGTCTGCAAAAACAAATACGGCTCAAAACCAGCCTCTGCGTGTAACTGACAAAACAATGACAGTAGTAGACGTATTGCTTTGTTGCATTCTTGAACTATATTTTTGTTTCCAAGCTCAGATTATAATGGCAGGTACAAAGATACATTCTAAACCAGCATAAAAGAACATCTATTGCCACTTAATAATGATAAAAATCAGCACCATTTAAAGTATACAATCTCACATTTTAGAAAATTTGTTTCTATTTTACAACATGACATGATATTTACAACTTACAAACTGGTAAAAGTGGCAATGTTTTTTGTTTTTTTTGTTTTTTAATGGAATAATGTAATAAATAAAATAGTAAAAAATGTAAACATCAAATTGATCAATAATTTACTGTAAAGCAAAACATAAATATATCCATACATAATGTCAAAAATATCACATTTGTTTAATAAATTAAGAGCAACCAAATTTGTTCACATTGACTTTACTAAAGTAAACCCTGATATTTTGTTCTGTCATAGATTCAGATAACTTAAAACACTAAAAGTTACATGTTAATGGAAAATGGGCAGCTTTGTATTTTCTGATGGGGTGAATGAACGGATTATTGTTCCGAAGCGTCTATATGTCCCAAATGTTCAAGACACTTAATCTTTTGGGCTTTTGGCTAACAAATATCACATCATCTGACATTCCCACTGACCACCTGTGTGCGCTGTGTGTTATGTGACCTGATGAGAAAGGTTTCAAGGCCTGAATGCTGTTCACCAGTTGTTTGGAGGCTGACCTGGGTCTCCACTACAGGAATGGTCCAATTCAGTACTGTCACAATCAGAGTCATCATAAAGACCCTGGAAAGACATCATAGTAATGAAACAGTTCTGTTTTTATCATTATAATGATCTAAATAGAGAAAATATATTCATAACATTTATTAGTGTTTTTAATCCATGTCTTACCTCATAATTAAGATCATTTGAAGCAAGCTGGCTCTTGACTTGTCTGAGGACGGCCTCTTTCTCTGAGAGTCCATCAGAGCCCAGTTGTGTGGGATCAGATGGGTCAGCAGGGATCTCAGAGCCTTGAGACAGAAGGTCATCACTTTTGTCGTCCAGGCGCTCATCTGTGTTGGTGCTGACCACGTCTGGAGTGCCACTGTGGGAGTGGTCCGTGGTGTTCCCCTCCTCTCCGTCTGACACCGATAAGTTCTCTGAGCTGAACGTCGACAGGGACTGACACTTGGTCATGCTCATAGTGCGCCTATGCACAAACAGTATAATATAAATATTAACTTAAATATTAACATATTCAAATTAATTACAACTGTTTATATAAGTATAAGTATATATTATTACCGTCTCCTTGGCAGTTCTACTTCACTGTCCACTTCGCCCTCCTCTTCTTCTGACGATAAACCACGCCTCTGTAATGAAAATGGTCAACCTTTTTTAGTTACAAACCTGTGACTGTGACAACCACTGGAGTTAATTATAAAGCTCTAACTGTAACTTTAAGTGTCCTGTCCATTAAGCTGTCACCTGACTGCGTGTGACTGCAGCCCTGTACAGAAGTGCTGAGGGCGTGAGCCTCTGACTCCTCGGAGAGCGTGTGATCACAGTCCCCTCCTCTTTGTCGTCGCCATCAAGTGGGACTCGCGTGCTGCCCAGTACTGAGCCCCTCCCAGCAGCAGCACCCCTGCCGCATGGAGAGTCAGGACTGCTGGAAAAAGGTATGGACGCTGCATCTTCACTAGGTGTGTCACTGCGTGGAGGTGTTTCTACTAAATCATCAGTCCGTACACCCACATCTACCCTGACCTCTTGCCCTTCAGTCCGACTGTCCTCCAGCCCAGAGGCGCTCTGACTCCCTGCTCTGTCCAGTCCTGTCTTCAGCTGGCCCTTTCTCCGGCCTTCAGCCTCCAGAGTGGTGGAGATAAGGTCAGGGCTGGAGGAGGACATTTTCTTGAGCAGAAGGTCGTGTTGGAGTCCTTTTAGGGCGGCACTACGATCCAAAAGTTGTTTGCTGCTGGGCACTGAGCAGGTAGCACTGACCATGGCTAAAGAGGAGGACAATGTAGCCTTTAGCTGAGCCAGATCCCCACTACTGCCTTTGCCAGCCTTTCTGTAGCGAGGCTTGCCCCTGCGAGACCTCCCAGGTGATGTTGAGCCCTTGTTTGGGATAGTGACTTGTGTCATAGATGAGTCTAATTTAGGAAGGATGACTTCAGATTTCAGTAAGTCAGGCCTGTAAGCAAACAGCAAAATTCTTGGTTAAGCTCATTAGCGATACAAGAGACAAGACTACAGGCAGAATCATTGACTTATGAATAGCCTCACACAACTGGTAGTTGGAATTAAAAAAAATAAAATAAAAAATAGAATTTCTTGGACATAATGATTCAACTGGCTCACCTCTTGCTGTGTGATGGCAGTTTTTGAGGTACATTGCGTTTCTTCATGAGTTTCTCCATTGAATTTGAGGAGGCAGATTGTCTGTGGTGTTTGAAGCAACCCGGATACTTCTTGTCCAGAGATTGCTCCCTCCTGATATTGACACAAAACCAATGCACTTTAATAATTCTAACAAACATACTGTATCACAACCTAGATAATAATAGTATCATAATAATATAATGAAACAGCAATATGCTCTTCACTTACTTGAGCAGTTCCTTCTCCTTGATCTCCAGCTGCAACATGATGGCATTAAGCTCCATGTACAAGTTGTTGGCACGCTCCAGTTTTCTCTCATAATGTTCTCGGATGTCAAGGGCATGTCTAAAATATGGGGGTGAAAATTTTGTTTATATATCCTTTCAAAAACAATCCAACAATATGCTGCAGTCATCTATTTGAATTCAGAATATTACTTGTGTTATTGTATTATGTACTATAACAAAAATATATAAAAAATGTTTTGCTTTAACTTGTTTACTTGTTACAGTTTTATTCTCAGTGTTTGTACTTACATTACTTATACTGTGAAGGCTAACTGATGCTTGCAGTGAAGGGCTATTCTACAAAGGACATGAAAAATATAATTGCTTTTTTTTTTACTGGTTTTAACAGAAAAATACCTCAGTTCTTCCCTGCGCCGTTTGATCAACTCCTCATCCAGTCTATGAAGACATGTCCCTTCAGATTTGATCTGTTCAAAGTGGTGCCTGACTTCATCCCTCCACTCCACCTATACCAAGGCACAGACAATACAGCACTCCTGGTCAAAATCATGCTCTCATTCACTCTCATTACACATATAAGTAATACAGAACCAAAGCTGATTGAAAGCTGGGGCGCCAGTGGCAAAAAAACTGTCGTTGTGTCCTTAGGCAAGACACTTCACCCACATTGCCTAGTATGAAAGTAGTGTGTGTGTGAGTGATGGTGGTGGTCGGAGGGGCCGATGGCGCAGCCTCGCATCCGTCAGTCTGCCCCAGGGCAGCTGTGGCTACAACAGTAGTTTACCACCACTGAGTGTGGAATGACTGAATAATGAACTGTAAAGCACTTTGGGTATCTTGAAAGGCGCTGTATAAATGCAATCAATCAATTAATCAATCAATCATATACATTAGTAGCAACCTAGTCTTTAAAACCAGTTTAATCAAATGCTTGTAGTGCTGTTGTTGAAATACTTCATTACATGTCAGTCATCATTTCATCTTTCCTTTTTGGCTGTTTCTCTTCATAGTCACTACTGAAAATCACCTGCCACTAACTGAGATGTATATATGGATTTGGTTTCATAACCAAAGATAAATATTACACTCATTGACATATATCTAAGCTTACAATTATTGCTTTAAAAAAAAAAAAAAAAAGAAATAGATTGATTAATTGAAGAAAAAAAAATAGATTGATTAATGAATTAATGAATTGTCATCAAATAATTAACTGCATTCTGATGTGAATTCAATGGGTGTTTATTTTGCTCCACAAAACCTGGAGCAAAGCCTTTTTTCTTATCAACATTGCTTTAAAAACATGAATCATTAAACATTGCCAACTAATTATAAGTGTATATTTTTTCCATGGGTTAACCTCTGACAATACATAAACAATTGTGTCAAATAATTGTGATCAGGACAGTGACTCCTCCTAGAATTGATATTTTAAATAATTGTAACTTAAAACATCTCTACTTTGCTAAATACTTTGCTTGTGCGGCATCATACAAAATGAGAAAAGTCTATTAAGAAACCGATTAACTGCACACATGAGATGAGCTATGCTTTGTACCACTGAGGTGGAAACCATTTAGCCGTCAGATACTAATCAATACAAAGACAAAAAACATAAGCAGCATGACAGAAGCACACACACAAAAATGCAGTGTGAGCATTTTCTGGCACAGTGGGGCATGACATCTGATACCTGTCATAGGGAAGGACAAAGGCAGTCAAATCTGTATGCATGTCTATGTATGTGCATGTGTGAGTGATGGTTTTATTAAGCTAATGGACTTGAGTAGTGTGTGCACTCGTGTGAGTATCCAATCCCTGGCCGATTCTCCCCCACTCTTTTTGCTTTCTGCCATTAGAGCAATCAATACACTCCAACAGCAAATACTTCTTTCTAACGTCACAAGGAAAAAATCCATTATGGGGCAGTGGCTACAAATACTGGGGAGATGTCAGAGAGGCAAGGCTGAGGAATATATAGGACCAAAGGACATAAGTGTACATGAGATGTGAATGTAAACTATATTCTTAATGTATGTCTGTATAAATTGCCCATGCCAGGGTTATAAATAGATTGGTCATTCCATGCTTCCCCAACAAGGAAAAAAATCCATTATGGGGTGAATAATGGGGAGATTTCAAAGGGAGAAGGCTCAGAAATACATAGAACCAAAAGAAAAGACAGTGGCGACAAGATGTGTGTGTATAAAAATTGCCCACTGTGCCAGTGTTATAAATGGATTCGTCATTTCATATGGCTGAGTAAACCTACCGTCCTTCCCCACATAAATACTTTTTTTATGTGTCCTTCAGCTGCTCAGGGGTGAGGAGGTCTGTTTTGTCTTTCTTCCCAACCCCCATCCAATTAAAGAGTGGCATGCACACACCCTGCTTCCCCCGTCAAACCAACCTCCCCAATCATGCCTTGATATGATGGAGGTGGAAATGGGACTCGCCTTTGACCAGAAATCACTATTTTAGTTTGACAGGCTGGTGAGACCAAGCAAGCAGCAGTAATGTGTTGTGATTGAAAGGACAGGTGTTATTAGTGAGCTACCAACAGCTCTGGGGCCACCACACAGCTGCATGGTGCCCATAGTTACAGCAAGACAACAGCAAATTGACAAAATGTGCAGCAGAGAGAGCCAATTTGTAACCCACTGTTAGTGTATATCATCTATCAAAGTGAGGTTTGTGACTATATTTCTCCACTCTACAAAACATGTGTTAATCAAAACAGCATAGACAACAAACCCTGTTTACTATTATAACTCAATTAATTAATTGATTCATGCCCCAAAACTCCTCTGATTGAGTACTGCTATTTCTTCTTGTGCTAAATGTGTACAGTACAAAATGTGACCCAAATATATTCTAAATATAACACAAAAATATATACCTGCGACTGAAAATAGGTTTCTTGTGGGGTAGATAAGATGTCTGCCGACGCAATGTCCAGATGTAAAAGAATTTGACGAAATGATGGCCTGTTCCTTGGCTTGCAGTTCCTGAAAACAAATCAGAAAAATATTAGTTATCTAATGTTTAGGTTTGATTTGACTTTTTGGCATGCATTTGTTATTCAAAAAAACGAATACACATATTTTCTTCCAAGTTGAAAATTTTGTTAACTAAACTAGGGATCATTCCTTATCTATCTGAAGCACAAATATGTGTGACAACTAACACAAATAATTAATACTGCATGGTTTACATATTTAGAAACTGAATGAATCATGTGGTCTTTTATGATTGTATAGCATTAATTACACCATGCACAAACACATGTAATAAAGCAAATATAGTACATTGACTTTTCTTCCCCCTCTCCATCTGCTCACCAGCACTGCCTCAGGAGAAGCTTAAAGCTGTCGGGGCAGCTATCAGGTACAGGCAGCTGCAGGCTGTTGTTGCCCACCCCCCAGATGATGGCCGAAGAGTCCACATCCTTATATGGCACCTCTCCCGTTAACATCTCCCACAGCACGACACCAAACGACCTGTGGAGAGAGGACATACGCTCAGTCATGCTCATATGAAGATGACAGATCAAAGGCACTGCTCGGAAATGCCACACTTTCATCTTTCAGAGACACAGATTATATATACAAACTCATATCACAATTATTTAAGCCTTTAAAAAATTCAAAATTCATGTTCTGAAATTCAATAACTTACAATAATGTGTGTTTAATGTGCCACTATTCTTATATAACTATGGTGTCAGCCATTCATAACATCTCTATCATGTCTGCAAACACCCATGGGTGGGTAACCAAGGAAAATGTTGTTGGTAGGCCCATGATTACCATAGCTACAATATACAGTATCCAAGGTGATAATTCACAGCGTCACACGGGCATATTAGGAGCTGTGCCAAGTTTTGTTTACATACATATTTTTGAGCTCCTCCAGACATTTGTTTATAAGTTAAATTAGGACATGCCGTGCACCTTGAAGTACATTTAATATTCTCCCAGTAAATCACCTCTCATGTTACATACACATGTCAGTCTTTCACCACATGCCCTCTTTTGATATTGTGCAAATTTGACAGTCATTTAGTAATTAGCATAAATGTATAGAGAAAGCCTACCCTGTAGTATGTATTCCTTATACATCAGTAGTAATTCTATTTTCACTTCTAAGCTAATGCACCACTGGCCCCAGGCCAAACCATCCTTGGGCTTGGAAGGTTATTGCAGCCCCTCTTGAGCACTGCAGCATCTGGCAAATCAATTATTAAATTACCCAGCGTTCCTTTCAGGACATAGAGGAAGAGTGATGATGAAGACTATCGGGTAAGAAAGAGAAGGGGAGATAGAGTGGTCGGTGTTCAGCATAAGTCATCTGATATGGCGGAGAACCTACAGAACATCATGTAATCAAATATTGTACAATACTAATATAGATATTTTTTTTAATCCTTTGCAATAGTGTAGTAGATGTCATGCTACTGAAATCCAAATTTATTAGTTGTGAAATGATGCTCATCATACACCATAGTGGTAA
Source organism: Boleophthalmus pectinirostris (assembly GCF_026225935.1). NCBI lineage: Eukaryota > Metazoa > Chordata > Actinopteri > Gobiiformes > Gobiidae > Boleophthalmus > Boleophthalmus pectinirostris. The sequence continues at coordinate 39,270,238 of NW_026571299.1, read as the reverse complement.
CTAAATGCATAGAAGTATCTGTAGCTGTCCATTGTATCAGTGGATGGCTGCAAAATAGTTCTACTGGGGTAGACCATAGACTGTATAAAGATGTGGACTAAGGGAATGTGTGACGTCACCCAGAGCTCCAGTCAAATGAAGCTCATGATGCTATTCCGTATTAGGAATAGGAATTTATTTATGGACAAAATAGCAAAAGAAAAACACAAGGATCAAGTAGAGCAGGTTAATATGAATATTGTAAGATCAAAATAACTAGCTTCAATGCAGCAGTTATAAAGAGAGAAGCGACAATTTTTCAGTGTTCGCGTCCTGTTTGGAACATGACAGCTAACGGGTTAGCTATGTCTATTTATATGTACAGTCTATGGGATAGACTTAAGAAAATGAGCTAAAAATATCACCACAAAGTCTTCCTCCAATTGCAGTGTTACCTACCATATATCAACTTTCTCAGAGACAGGTTCATTGCGTATGACCTCAGGAGCCATCCAGGCCACTGTCCCAGCGAAGGACATCTTTGTGCTCTTGTCATTGAGTTCTTTGGATGTGCCAAAGTCAGAGATCTTCACGGCATCGTCATAGGTTATCAGCATACTGCATTGACACATATTTGTTATGCTATCAGCCTCATAAATCTCCTTTTTAAATGTTTACAATTTCCGAGACTTACTTTGGTGACTTGAGGTCTCTGTGGATGATTTTGTGCAGGTGGAGGTAGTTCATGCCCCCTGCGATTCCCATGGCCCAGTCCATGAGCAAAGATGGGTGGATTTTTCTTCCTGCTCGTAATACCTCGTACAGCTGGCCTTGTGCACAGTACTCCATAATAATACAGTAACATGGAGCTTGAGTGCAGATCCCCCTGAAGTTGTAATTAGATGATTAGAACAATAAAACGCTTTCATGTAACCCAAATAAAGCCAAATGATGAGGAATATTGATGTAATAGTTCTCACTTGAAAGTGATGATGTTGGGATGTTTGAGCTTGCGGAGGTGCTTGATATCAGTCTCTTTGATGTTCCTTACTTTTTTGACAGCCACTTCCTGTCCGTGCAGTTTGCCAAGGAACACAGCACCTTGAGCTCCACTACCCACCCACTGAAGGTCTGAGATCTCCTCAAATGGGACCTCCCAAGCTTCTGAGAAAGAGAAAATGCCAGGACAATATTAACACACTTTATATGGACAGTTATGAGAGCATGAAAAGCAACTGGCTTTGTTTATTTGTTTGTTTTACTGTATTTGTTTTACTTAAGAGACAAATCTATTAATGTTTTTGACTTCCTTTGGGTTACTACCTTATCTGTGTTTTTATTCATTTTGTCTCCTTAATTTAGACCTGATATAATTTATGTTTAGCTCTGGTGTTACTAAAAAAACAAACAATTGTTATCTTGGTGGAATAAATGATAATTAACACATTTTTACTCCACTGTCATAACATAATAATTACATTTGTTACAATATCTATGGTCAAAACAAAGCAATCTGTAATATTTTTGGGCAGTTGTTAAATGTTCTGTAGTAGTATTAATAAATAGTTTGAATTTATATGATTATAAAGATAAGTACGAAACACAAAATATGTGTTATTATCTTATGTTAATAATAGCACTGTGGTGTCAAGTGTCCAAATTATCCAACTGTTTATAATGTAAATGTCTATAGTGTAAAGAAAATGTAGTGTTTTGTTGCCACTTAAAGTAATATCTTGTTGAGTATTTGGACCCCACCTCAAACAAAACACTTAGGATATACAGTCACACAGAGAGGGAACGCTAATCTCTTGCGGCTAATTCTCTCTCAGCCTCTCAAATTCTGCTTAGTGCCTTTGTGAGGGCGCCATGAAACAGGGGTCCAGCACTCAAGAGGGGGGGTCAAGGAAGAGATGGGATTTGAGGGTCTAATGTAGCTATGTAGCGAATAGGAACGCAGAGAAGCTTGTGACGTTAGCAACTGTATATGTGTGCGTGTGAAGGGAAGAAAATGCTTGAGGGGATTCCCAAAGGGCCGAAGCAGGGTCCATGTGGCTGGAGACAGACTGTTAATATAAAGGGAAATATACAGCCCTGCTCTACTGCTGTTCTTCACTCCAGGACAGAAGAAGAGGCCACTCCATCCATCACATTAATAAGCTTGTTATAAATGATTAATATCTAATGATTGATTGTGATTTTTTTTCATTAAATATCCAACATCTAAGATACAAAACAAGATACTGACTATAGCTGTGAAAATCAAAAATACAAAGCTGATGCCCTGATGGTTTTGTGTACTTTTCAATCAATGCTGTAAAAAGGTCTTTGTGATATGAAAGCTGACAATCAAGAGGCCTTTATATTTTCTCTCCTACAATATCCGCTATGCCTTCTATCATGTGTCCTTGTGGTGCAGATGGGCTGGCAGAGATAAGGATAGAGAATAAAGATGGACACAATGAGAGAGAAACAAGCAGGAGCAAGAGAGGAGATACAGTCAAGGAGAGATGTTTAACTGTCACAATAGCTCTCAATGTATTCGTTCTAATAAATGTTGTCACAGTAAAATAAAGTTTAATACAAATTGGTGGTTGAATGTGTGTGTGTGTCAGGTTTTGCGTTAATAGAGATGAGAGGCACAGGGTCAGAACGTGGACATGCATAATTCATGAGGCAGAATTGGCAGGGGGAGTCCCAAGGGAGCGCCGCGCTATTGTAGTGGCTGCAGACATAAACAACCCCGCGTCACGGGGAGCTAGTTGGATTGCGGGGGTGGCAGTAGTGGTAGAGAGGAGTAGGTGGAAAAAAAGAAATGCAAGGGGGGGGGGGGGTCTAATATCAGGGGAATGAACATGAAGCCTTTTGCAGCTTTGATAGAGTCTCACTGGCTACATTTATTTCACGTCAACGAAGGGTTTGTTTACAGCCTGTCTCCATTAACTGTTTGTTGTAATTTAACAGGCTCAAACCATTATTACATTTGCATATCAAAGATCATTGTGAGTTTATAATAAACCTGCATATGCTCAGTACACAGAAATATATAAATTATCATTTCATGATTGGTTAATATCATCAGTTGTTATGGTAGTGTGACCTTTTTGAATGTGAGACTATTACTGTTACTATTACTATTAGTGTTTGGTTTTTTTTCTTCAAGACACTGGGAACTATGTATTGTTCAGATTCTATAGTAGGGAATTATGTATTTGCATTACTAAACCTCAGTATAAAACAGGGTGCTGGATATATAATGTAAACAATATCTGTAATGGTTAATAATGTGAATTTATAAATATTTATATTTGAAAGATTTTGTAACTTACCATCTAGATCATGTTTGTGTTCTGTGGAGTAAGCTTTGCCAATCATAGTCCAGACTGGTCTCAGACACCCAAAGAGCCCCTCCAGAAAGCCCCCGCCCCCTCCAGTCGACTGACACTGCAGCCTGGCCTCGTCCCCCGGGCTCCGGACCATAGTACAGTCCATGTTTCGCCCCTCTCCCTCGGTCCTGCAGGGACTCCCATCATGCTCATGCAGTTTCAAAACACTGTTGGCAAAGTGCTCTTGTTGTTCCTCGCTTGGAGAGTGATTATGTCCGACTGTATGTCCCTCACCCCCTCCTCCCTGTTCAACCACACTTCCCGTATCTATGGACAGGACATTACGGAGGACACATTGGGTTGGGGTTAGGTCCATTTCTGGGGTGCACGGTGTCTCTGCATCCAGACGGCGAAAGGACGGAGGGTCTGAGAGAGGAGAGTTGAAGCCGGACAGAGAAGGAGAAGGTGCACGCTGCTCGTGAAGGAGCGCCATGACAGTCTGTGCTCATCCAATCAGCCTGGAAACTGAGGGGCAGAGAGAGAATGGAAGGAGGAAATGGTTAAAGCAAATCTGATTTCAAATGATTTCTGTTCCACTGGGAGCTACTAATATAATGAAACCTAAGTTTAGAATCAATATTTTAGGGTATATAGCACCTTCAAGGGTTGATTATTTAAGGCTATTAGGAGAAAAAATAATAGCCATTAAGTTTTGGTCTTTTGTAGAAATTATAAACTAACTACACTGTAATAACTAATCATAGGTGAAATTAGTCTTATACTTGTTGACATTTTATTGTAAGCTAGAGTAAAACACTAGTTTCTAGTTTTAAATATATGCACACCAGAGTGAGGGAAAGTGCATAATTTTTTCTCAGTCTTTTGAAGTGAATCATATATTCCCTGCTGAGTGTGACAAGCTTCTTGAAGCCGAACAGCCTTGATTTAATGAAATAACACTATTCAAATGTGCCAGAGCTGTGCTTCACATCACAGAGATGTGAATATTGTCACAAACATCATTTGGATGCTATTAGTTTGTTACCATTTTCAAATCCTCACAAGAATGTTTCAGTAGACCCCAAACAATCAAATGTTTTGATAGTGGATGCAGTGGCACATATGTTAATACTGACTATAGAATATTATGCTTGATTAATAGGGACATTTGAATTCAGAACTGTATACAGGTTACTATATATATCCTAGAGTCAATAATAGGCTGGTATAAAATAAGATATTTTAATTATATACAGCATAATGCTAATGAAATCAGGTCTTTATCACCATTACGTTTTATGGCTGATGCAGACAGATCCAAAACCTGCCAATACCATATTCATTAAGTGTCGAAAATGCTCATTATAAGCCTTGACAAAAAGCAAAGAAATAAGGCGCATCTGCTGTTTGTAGGCAATCACCATTCACATTTCAGTGATTCTGTCTTCAGTGTTTCGAGGAGGCATCAGCTGGGAGCGCAGGTTGTGCTTGGTTACAGGCCACTGCATTGTGGATGTAGGAGGCGAAAGAGGAGGGTTTGGGTGCGTTCATCATCTTATTCTCTCCCTTTCCACCATCAATAGGCCTATTGATTGTAACCAGTAGTCACAAAAAGTAAAGAATATATCAAATATATGAAACGTGATATATGTGCCGATGTTGACTACAACCGGGAGGAGGGCACTTACACTGACATAAAATAACGTGTCTTACCTTAATGCTGACAGTCCATTTCGGATGATGAAAAGGTACCAAACAGAGCGAAAGAGTAAACACTCCGAGATCTTGTCCTTAAACCCGTTTATCCGCACTCTTCACTAAAAATAAATACTCCAACAATAAATATGCTTAATTATACTCCAGTGTTAGCTGGTAATGCTACTAGATCGCCCTGTTTTCCATTCTACACTGACAACGCGTTGTGCGCACGCTCAAGCATTTATACGGCTATCTCACCGATAGTAAACAGCACCAGAGAGGAGAGAGGGGATGCAGAAAAGGGAGGGATGCAGCGTGTGTCCTTGTCCAATCAGAGTGCATATTCGTTGTGATGCGCTGCGTATAGGGAGAGATGGTACAACAGACAGGTTAAAATAATGCTTTACGCGCAAATTGTGAAGCTAAACTTTTACGCACGGGAGGGGGGTCAACTGGAATGCGAGGTTCTAGAAATGATGTCATCCCTCAACCATGCAGTAGTTGACGGGACAGCACCATGTAAATCCTCTCCAAACCTATTAACGACCGCTGTACTTGGAGTGTAATTGGTGCATAAGCTGCGACTATCCCGTCTGTCACACCCACCAGGTCGTTTTTATATTTCAATCTCCACTGACCCAGATAGTTGTAGTGGGACATAAGACCTAAATGGGACTTTCCTCAGGCGCAAGTTACTTCCTTCTGCGACTTCAATTAACCTGAATCAATGAAATCTTCAAATCTGTCATGTTAACATATCTGTATCACAAATAACGTGATGTGTGCTATAATTAATTAAATTCTTGTCTATTAATAATCAGTATAAAAGTAACATAATAAGTAAATCCGGTGGAATGGAATGAGAAAGCCGGGAGGCAGTTCTTGAGGTCTGTGTTAACAAGGATAGTTTTTGCCAGGATAGTGTTGGGCCCATGTGATTCTATGGAGCAGCTGAGCCCTATGTATTTGTAGAAGGAGTGTGAATGATTGTCGCGCCATGACCCTTTTTTGAGTGCCAAATCTAAATCCAGTCTTTATCTCCCAGATTATCTCCCATGTTGGATTTAAACCCTTAACAATGACCTCATCCTGCTAACAGAGGGCAGCAGACACTGAACACATTGTACACAAAACACAGTGGCTCTGCTTCTTTTTTGTGTCTTTGAAATTAAAGACTCATTTTCATAAAACACCTGTCATTCCGAGATTAACCAAACTGTTTACTAATTATTTAAATTAATAAAAATGTTTATAATAGATGAGGTATGGTGGTGAAGTACACCATGGACAATGGACAGTGAGTTTCTGTGCCATTAACCAATGACTGATACTCACTCTTTGTAGGCAATTTAGAATTTTAGACAATAAAAGTATAATGGTAACATGGGAATAAAAAAGCAAAAGCTAAAAGGTTCAGAAAAAGTTTGAACACACTATAGTTTTATGAAAACAACTCTTGCCATTGGCGTTTATGAATTTTATCTGTTTTTATACTTTATGCAATTGTTTAGTTGTCATCAGACAGTTAAGGTGGAGAAACACTGTTCAGATCGATGTTTTTCAAACTTTGACGACATGGCATTAGTAGTAGACTTTAGAGTGACTTTTGTGTTGAAAGAGTGTCTGCAATGTATAGCCAGCTTTCTACCCAGATGGCAGTTTTAAATGGTGCATTGTCTGGAGTCATGACTTCTCTATTGACTGTATCTCTATCTCTATCTCAATCTATATCTATATATTCTCTCTCTCTCTCTCTATCTATATATATATATATATAGATATAGATAGAAAGATGATATAGTCATGTGCAGAAGGGAGTAAGCAGAAGCCCTGAGAGAAAATTTCAGAGAGAAGAACGTAGCTACATACTATGTGTGTGTATGAGCACTAGCCTCTTAATAAGCATGTTGTGTGATGGTGTATGTTGTGTGGGCCTGGAGCCAGTGGTCACAGATTGCCTCAGTGAAAGGTGGAAGTGGTTGGCATGCGTCCTTGGATGCAGAGGGTGGGGGCAGTGAAGGTGTAGGAGCTGCCTATTTATGGATCTGCATCAAGAGGCCCTCACACCCACATGAATAGGTGACCAATCATCCAATCCAGTCAAGTCTATACCCCACAAAAGAAGCACATATAATTGTCACATATCATTGGACAAAAACAAGATATTCTTTCAGATATCTCCCTGTATCTCTATAGAATACAAGACATCATGTCATCAGTCAGCTTGCCATCACAGTACCCTCATCAATATGCACCATCAATGGGCTCATTAAGGTTGGCGCCAAGCAGAAGGGGCAGTCGGATGAAGGAAAGAGGGAATCTCCATTTCAACAAACAGGATGATCTCACCTCCTGTCTGTAGCCCCGGATGAACATTTTTCATTCATAAAGTTGAGAGGCGTGCACATACTGGACATCGAGGCCATACACACCAACACATAGGTCAGACAAGCACATCCCGGTGGAATTCAGAGGAAACAATTGAGCCAATGAGAAAATATTCAGGTGAGATCATAGCCTGGGTCAGTATTTTTGTTTAAAGGACTCCATATGTCATTTGATATGTTTTAGAGGTTGGTCTCGCAAAGATTACATCACAAAGGAAAATGTGCGAAATGTAGGTTTATATTAAGTTAGTTTAGCTTTAGATGTTCAGAAAGTGTTCAAACTGCTTCACATTAGTCATAGCTATATGCTGTTTTATCCTAACAAATTTCCATACTGCCAACACATGAAAATGCTGTTTTCTTGAGATACTGGTTTATTGCTATCTCAAGAGGTTTCCAAGTTTATTCCCAATCCAATTTTGTCAATCTTGTTTTATTTGCTGGAGGCAGGGATTACAAATGCTTTTGATTTCCTTTTGAAACCTTTAAGCAGTGAGAGAGCAGCTTGGCAGCCCATTGAGAGCCCTAGAGCAAAATAGCCAGGAGAGGGTTAATACAAATTAAACTCTAGGCAGAGAGAATAGACCTATACTCACCTTGTGACCACAGAGGGGCATTGATTAAAGCCTGCATTTCCAACTGCGAGACTTGACCCAGGTGCAATCTGAAAGAAAATAAGTATGAAGAATTATAATTTTGTTGTTTGATTCATTAGGGTATTTTTGGAACAGCTCTATTTTAGAATATATTAGTAAAAAAAAAAAACTCATAATATAATGTTTGTCAAAACACAGTTGGTTTGTTGTGTTTTAAAAAAAACATTACCTCATTTAGCAATAGTGAAGATTCTAGTTGTTTTTTATACAATTATGATAATGATAACAATTAACCATCACAAGTACATAAAGCAGGTCCTTGACTCAGTCACACTCGGCCTTTTGTGCGTGGGCCCTTATGAAGACAGGTTAGGAGAAGCATTTCTGAAAGTCACATGGTCTTTGCCAGGAATCGCGGGTAGAAGACACGGAGGGAGGGAGGGAGGCTGGTGGAGAGTGGGTGGAGCCTCTTTCTAGTTGCCGTAGAAACCCTGAGTTGGCCACTGTGAAGTCAGTATTAGCTGTGACTGCAGTGAGATGCTGCTGGTGGTGTGAGCAAGAGAGGGGTGACTCACACTAGGCGATGCTCTATGCATTTTAATGCACAGACACACACACACACATACTGTATACTGCTATAGGACTATGGATACTGCATTATTAGCCTCAACTACATGTACAATTACTAGTAAATCTACCATCCTCTGGCCAATTATTTTAGAAAGTCTAATTAATTCATTACACCAATAGAATGTCCATTAGAGTATATTTTGGGGGCATTACTTAAATGTTTGCCCTGCTGATAAAGGGCATCTATTACAAAAGCTATTGTGCCAGTAAACTACAGCCATGTAATTGTGATGGTATAATTGCCCAGTCCACATAGTAATTAAAGAGATAATATGTGTAAACTGTGCTCAAGATTATCATTGGATTAACGACACTTCCCCAAATGCCCTTGAGTGTGGCATCTCGGCAGCTGTTACAAGAAAGGGCTTTGTAATTATGTTGATCATTTTTAGGCATTTGTTTGGGGGCCCTGTCTTCTAGCTACAGGCAAGTCACTTTGGATCTCATTATGACTGGTTGGGGGAAACAGTTATGTTAATGAATATTTTAACTAAGGGCAAAACATAGTGAAGAACAAAGAAAACAGTCTCTCAGCAAGAATTTCCAAAACAAAACAACAACATAATTTCTGTGGAACCTTAAGGCAGTTTTAAGACCACAAGTGCTTTTCCCACAACAGCATTAAAGATTTTAACTAAACTAAGTTGTACAATTTATTTCTCAGAAAGCCAGTGAGCAAGTGTATTTATCAAACACTGTACTATTTTTAGCTTAAGCAAATTCCCATTTAATTTCACCCACTCAACAAGACTTGAATTACAGAAGCTAAAGTAAAAAGAATTCAATATGATATTGACCGAATATTCAAAGAGCCATTTTGATTTACTGTGCACAGCCGATAAAAACTGCTCTCACAGGTGAATGTGACGTATATTCTCAGCCGAAGCCAAAGCACTGATTTTGATTGACCCGAGCCTTGCTCTGCCTTTTAAGGTAGGTTGGGGCAGGCTTATTTCCCATCATTGCTGTGTGTAAAACTGGAAGCAGCGAGGAAAATCACAAGCCTGGTGACGTTTCATTGCCACTTCCTCTGAGTATATCTCATGGTGCAAGGATAGCCAATGAGGAACGTGGTCTGGTTCAACAGCAGCCAGTCAGTGCTGTTGAGGGCAAGTTTGTTGTGCTTCTTATATTAGAGCTAGTGTTGTCACTCTGCATTCTCAAACGTGATTTCATGATACAAAATACTGAATGAAATACCCCAGTTATGACAAAGTACATAATTTTTAACACAATTTAATTTCTTTTCTTTTCTTTTAACACTAACTTATAGTTGTTTCTTTGGTGTTGCCACACAACTCTAATTTGGAAACTATTCAAGAAAGGTCCAATTTTGTTCAAATTAGTGTTTAATTTTGATAAAAGGTTTAGCATCTCTTAGTATGCTGCTTTATTTTTTGACAACACTATTTAGAGCTGTGACTATGACTCTTATTTTTCTGATGCTACTACTACTACTACTACTACTACTACTTTGAGCTGTATAGTTCACTGCTACTACTACTACTGAATTTGAACTATTATTGTCATTAAGCTTGCATAAATGTGAAATTATGACAGAAATTTGTGAAATGTGAAAAATCAACAACCAAATATTTAATAACATTTTAAACTGCCAGTGCACTGCGCTGTCCATGGTACTGAATGCAGTGCCTAAACATGGTGTTGTCCATAATCATAACGCTTAGCCTATAGCCAACTAAAACATTTATACAAAGATTAGACTAGTAGGCTATTTGTTAGATCTTTTACAGCAAGCATTTTAGATCACACTTATTATCATATTACACAAAGCCCACTTTGTCAGATCATTGTTCATTCTAAAGGAAGTTGCTTATGCAGTACAACGTATTACAGCTATAGCTAGTTATTAAAGTGAGTGAGCTTTCCACAGAGTTTGATGCCCTAGGTATGGAGTCGTGGCGAGATCTTTTCTTTATTTAGATTTTTTTGTGTGAATTTAAACCACACAAAACATTATTTGACTAAATATGATATTATATATTTATATATTAAATATGATATAACTTGATCTCGCAGGGAACCCTTGGCCTAACATAGAATATTCTAATCTAGTCTTGATTGTCGCAGATTTTTTGTTTATTGTTATCCTATTTGTCCTAATGTTATAATAAATATCAGGGAGAGTGGGTTTTTGCTTGAATGATCATCTGAGCAAAACGCTCTCTTTATAAAATAAAAATATAAAACACATGTTCTGAGAGGATTCAAATGTACGCGTTGCGATTAAGGTTTCGATATAGTCCCACGTCCCCACCTGGTGGCCGAAAATGTAATTTTATCAGGCCTTCAATCTTCAAAAGACAGTTGATCCAGTTTAGTTTAGTGATCACAACACGGACCTTACCGTGTGTATCTGGAGAATATTTTGTGTAAAATTGTGAGGGTTCTGATGCGTATGGTGGTGGATAACAAAGCAGATTATGGCCTGCTCCAACCAGCCCTCGGTCACTTCTGCTAAACATTGTTTGACCCGGTTGCTAAGAACGACGGACCAGCAGCAGTACGCCTTTGAAATCTGTCCGTCACCGGCAGGTTTCACGCGTGGGTGCAAGTCTGCTTTTAGTCCCTATGCTATGTTCCATAAATCTATATTTTGTAGCCATATCTCTAGGCAGTAGCAAGGCTTTGAATATAATAACGTTACTCCGAAAAGCTGTAAGAAGTGGATCGATATTACTTAATCGTAGCATCTTCATACAATATCGATATATGTCGAGTGAAGCAAAGAAACTCCGCACCGACAACATGACTGTTAAAAAAATAGGTACTCACAACGGCACTTTTCATTGTGACGAGGTTCTCGCCTGTTTCTTCCTTCGCCAGCTTGCAGAGTACAAGGTATGGCCATTGACTTCACGCTACATCGGTACAATACTGTACGACGGGTCAAAGCAGGATTCATTCTTACAGGCATTGGCGTAACTTTGGCGGGAATATTGTTTGTCTTATATTTCACAAAACCCCACTTACACATTCAGTGTATAGATTTCTTCTTTACCCAGTTAAAGTGAAATGTTCACCAATTAAGTGTGTTTGTGTTTGTGTTTGTGTGCGTGTCAATCTCAACTGTGCTTACAAAATACTATACAAGATGGCGCTATTGTATTGTCAGTGCAGTGTGCTATTTGTTTTGCTCTCCACAGCATCATTCTATGTTGTAGGAATTTATTATCACACAGTGTAGTGTTGTTTTATACACTTTGTTATGACATAATTATTTGCCATGTACATTGGCATTGCCATGTTACTTTTTAACAGAAAATTTGTCTGGTGTACCTTTAATGTTTGGGTTAATATTAACTTGCCTTCCTCAGGATGCTGAAATAGTTCGTACCCGGGACCCGGCAAAGCTGGCAGAGTGTGATATTGTTGTGGATGTTGGAGGAGAGTTTAATCCTAAAATCCATCGTTATGATCACCACCAGAGGTAAACGACAAGCATAATACAAACAGTAGATTTTTTAGGTGGTTTTGGAATGCCACAATGACCATTAAACGGGCTGTACACTGTAATATTTGCATGCAGTGAATTGAGACAATGATGTAATTTTTTATAGTGTTTAATGTGAATTTAAATTACAGCCTTTGCAAAACATTGTCAAAAAACCTTTTTTAAGATCACATGCTGTAATTAGTTCAATTCTAAGTGCCTTTTCAGGTTAATGTGATGACAATCTGAGATATCATTTATGGTTACAGAGATAAAGATATGCCACGGGTTCTCTTCCTGGCAGGTGGTTACTGATAATTAGCCCTTTTTTCAATTGGATGCCCCCCGCTGCTGGTGCACGAGGCTCAGAGGCTGCCACAACACTGTCAGAGGCTGTATGAGAATGTGCCTGTCACTCACATGCACCAGCGGAAGAGGTTGTGATGAGTGGTGAATGTAAGAGGGCTGTGGTATTCCAGGAAGTTGGGACAAGAAAATGATTAAAGGCTACTTTCAGCATCTGCCACCGCTTAAACACAATAAATCAAAGCTATCTATCGGTAGTTACATTAGTTTTAATAGCTAATGAAAATTAATATAGCAGGAAATAGTTGTTAGGGCCATTCAAAGAAAGTGATCAAGGCAATGGCACGAAGGCCTGCCCTGCTGTGAAACATCATCATTCCTTATATTATGATAAAGCTGAGGGTTGTCCGCAATGAAAACTAGAAAAGCACTCAGAGAGTGCAGACCTCTGCCGAGGACTACCCCCATATATTTATATAAATTGCGATAAAATCAGTCTTCTGGATCAGATCTGGATCAGCCTTTGGAATATGAAAGAGGATCCCATTGTCCATCCCTGACTCAAATTTCATGGGGTTTTTGGCCCCATTTACCACAATGTTAACTAAAATTTCAAAGTGATCCAGAATCCAGGATTTCTTCCGGATCACTCCCAAAATGAAATCAGTTCTTCCTTTTCACATTTCCAACAAATCCTGAAAATTTTATCAAAATCGGTCCATAACTTTTTGAGTTATGTTGCTAACAGACAAACAAACAAACAGACAAACGCCGGCAAAAACATAACCTCCTTGGCGGAGGTAATAATACCATTCAGATCTAGTAACTCTTAAAGCAAATTTTAAATGAGTCTGATTGGGGTTTAGGGAGTGTGTTCATTTTACTCTATAATTTTTACTGTTGGTTTCTTGCTTTGAGTCTTTTAGTGCTGCACTTTTCAACCTGTCATTTTCCCATTGCACGTTTTTGCTGTCATCTCCTGGTAATCATCCAAGCTTTGCCTCAGTTTGGCCAATTAGCCTTTAGTGGCTATGATTACCCCCCACTTCCCTAGTATGTCACTTGCTCATTTGACGATCTACTTTCTGCTGTGCTACAGCCTAAGCATTCTAATTATGCTTGTATTAAATGATCGACAGAGGCTTACTGCTGGAATGGACATGACTAAGGAGAGTCTTATGAATGTTTATGTGTGCTCACACTCTCGTCTCTCTGGGATCGATGCAGGCTCTCTGCATGAAGCTGCATATTGATTCCTGATAGTCATTCAGGTGTGTGTGAGATGACAGACAGTGCTCACAATATTGACCATTGTGGAGCTGCCTTGTATGATAATGGCATTCCTTTCACAGTGCTACAGTTTTAGTGCTGTAGGTCTAAAATCAAAATCATTCATGGGTGGTTAATACATGGTCAGACTAATACATGGTCTGAACCATTGGGACAGGCCTCTGTGTACCTTAATTTTGGCCATATAAATATTCCTAATAAACTGACTTGAGAAAAGACCATACCTAAAGCTGTGTTTTTTTATCTATTGATTTAATTAATTCACAAATATTGTATTTATTCCAGAACCTTTTCAGAAAGTTTCCATAGCCTGTGTCCGGAAAAGCCCTGGGTGACCAAGCTGAGCTCAGCTGGCCTGGTTTACCTGCACTTTGGGCGGCAGCTGCTGTCCCAACTGACACAACTGAAGGAGGGTGACCGGCAGCTGGAGGTGCTTTATGACAAGGTGAGGGAAAAGGATGCACTTACAAACCTAAAACATACTTCACTGCCTGGAACAGGATCTCTTGTCATGGCTTCAAAATCAGTGTAATAGCCATTTCTTAGTGTTCAGAAATATCATCCTATACTATAGTAAAGAATTTTGTGGAAATTCACTACTTAAATGACTTACTTATTTCTTGTTTGAAATTTCAGTGTGGAAAAGACTATTAATTCATAAAATATTGGAAGTCATATGTAGACAATGTTTTACTGTTTTCAGTACATGTGAATGAAATATCAAATAGGCTTCAGTTTTTGTTTTTTTTGCCAGATTCTGTACACATTGTTAAAGTTAAATCTTAGGTCATTGAGCTTAGTTCCATGTCTAAACTACACATTTGTGGATGGTGATTTCAGAAATTAAAGTTAGTTTAAACCTGAAACAATGATTCTTTAAAGCATCTAACGTAATACATCATACTTAAAGCACCAAATTATACTTTTATTCCATTACAACAGCTTTATGAAAATTTTGTCGAAGAGGTGGATGCTATAGACAATGGCATTTCTCAGTGTGAGGGAGAGGCCCGCTACAGTGTCTCCACCACGCTGAGCTCACGTGTTGGTTACCTGAACCCACGCTGGAATAGCAAGAGCCAGGACACTGAGGTGTGTGCAATCTGTTATTCACAGTGTATCATATATTTTACATTGAACAAATGTACAAACATTATTTGTCAAATACATTGTTTGTTACATTGTTTTTCTATGAGTTAAGTTACCTTGAGAAAATTATCAAATTTTGCAACAATCTTCTGAGATGGCTCTAACCAAGAGCTGTGACCATATTAGTAGTTGGAGGCTAGCTCAGAGGAGATCAATTTGTTAAAAAAAAAAAAAAACATTTCACTGACATGATTAGGATTAATTTATGACATGAATAGGATTAAGGAGAGTAAAGGAACTGAAAGTTCCTTTACTCTCCTTCATTGTTGCAGTTAGTAAAGTTTTGATTCCATTGTCTGACTGCTCAATAATGATAATGACTGAAAAACATAAACTTGTATCTTGTAAATTTATATTATCACATTGTAAATATCTTTTGTTAGCAATTCTATTTACATTATATATTTATGGGCTCTTCTACCAGGAAGGCTTCAAGAAAGCTATGGCCATGGTGGGAGAAGAGTTCCTGGATCGTTTGGACTTTTACAAATCTTCGTGGTTGCCTGCTCGTACTGTTGTGGAGGAGGCTGTTTTGAATAGACACAAGGTACAAAATTCAAGCATAAAATCTTATAGGCAGAAATAGATTAGTCCCCTGGACTACATAATTTCTAATGATGGTGAAAACTGTACATTTCACACACATGTTTTGATAGTTGATTGTTTTGGCCTTGGACTTGTCTTCATTCCCAATGTTTGTTTTGTTTACAGGTGGACCCCAGTGGTGAGATTGTTGTGTTCTCTCAGGGTGGATGTCCGTGGAAGGAACATTTGTTTGTGCTGGAGAAAGAACTACAGGTGGAGTCGCCAGTCAAGTTTGTCCTGTACCCGGATCAGAACAGTCAATGGAGGATCCAGTGTGTTCCCGCCGGTCTCAACACTTTCCAAAATAGGTGATCAGAGTTGTCTATCATAACACATGAAGTTCCCACAGCACAGTTGTTATAGTAGCATTTATTAATTTATTAATTAGTTTTTTTTGTACATGCTAGTGTTTTAACACAAAAGTCACAATCATCATACACTATACAGTTTTGACAATATTGTACTTTAACTTAACCATAGGGCTACAAGTCTTTCATGGCAATCTTTGGGGAGCTCATAATGTTATGAGCTTTTCTTCGTGTCATTCCCTAAAGAATTGTTAGGATGTAAACATATCCCACAACACTAGAGAAACTTCTCCATACATTGGCTATGGTATATTAGTTAATAAATCTAATAAAAATATACTCCTCTCTTTTACCATTTTTTTAATCAAGATATTTTAGTTTAGTGGAGTTGTGTCAGTGTACTAAAGTCACTAGCTGTTTTGTTTAATATCTCCAGAGCCTTTGTATTAATTTGTTTAGAACTCTTCATTTCAGTTCATTTATTTAAGCAACATGAAATATTATATCAATATGAGACGACATTGTGCTGCATTTCAGTTGAGCAGAAGGAAGAAGAGTACACTTAAAAAACTCCTACCCCTGTTAATTCTAGATATTGACAGCTGTGACTAACTGAATGCTATTAGTAAATTTATTCACAGTAATTGCTTATGTAGATTTCTACTTTTTTGATTGCTTGATACAATTCAAAAGATAAATTGTTTAATTTTCCTTTTTTCCCCCTTATTTTATACCTTATCCTTCTTCAACATACTTTGAATACATGTTATTTTTGTACAATAGTTTAAATTGGTTTAAGTTTAGGCAATTATTTAGGTCTTTTATAAATCAACCCCACACATTTTTGGCAGTGTTGTTCGGAGGAATAGTCTTTTTAAGTATATCTGTTTTCTTAAATTATGGCTTTCATCTCTATCACAAAACATCTTTTGAATAATTTTCTGATAGTTGTTTGTGTCTAGCTTTATAAAGTAATTGCAGTGTTTTCAAGTTTACTAAATACTAAATACTACTAAATCTTACAATTTTAAGATTTTAGACTTAAGGAATAATGTCTTTATATCCTGCTCCATGTAAAATTTTCACTACTTTTTTCTGTAATTTAAATAAGGATTCAGTGTTAGTTTTGTACCTGTGTACCCATACTTGGGCCCCATATCTCACATAAGGCAAAATCAAAGAACAATATAATACGTGAAGGGATTATGAGCCTAAAAGATGCCTTTCTTTGCCTAGTACAGCAACACTTTTGGCCACTTTAAATTTTGTATTCATAATATGTGGTTTCCAACACAACTTGTGATACAGTGTCAGGCCTAAAAATTTTAATTTGTTGACTTTTTCAATTTCTACATTCTCAATAAATAGTCGCATTTCAGATTTAACTTCTCTATTTCCAAAAAAATTTTGTTTTCTTTAGTCTCTGGTATTGCAATAACATCAAAGCTATCTAACCTTTATCAGTATGAATCCAGCATCCAAATCCTTAACCATAAATTGTGTCAGAAGTGGACAGAGAAGGATTGTAATCTTATCAAAACAAAGTTTTCGTGCAAGAGCTCACTCCACTGTAGCTGTCACCTGGAACCGGAAAGTCACTCACACTTTCCTTACTACATATATGGGAACAATGTGTCTCACCCTTCTTCTCTAAAGAATTACCATTGACCACAAAGTAATGTCTCGTATAACTTTCAAGCCTTTTCCAGCATCTTGTTTAGTCCTCTCTGTTTGTTAAACTGAAGAACAATCTATTGAGTGCACTCCACTGGTGTCCTGGGTTAATTTAGTAAAAATTACAGATTTCTGAGGGGAAAACAATTGATTGTGATTTGTGCTTTTCAGTATTTTCAACACTCAACACTCACACACTTGCTTCAGGCAAACAGTTGCTGATTGCCCCGTTTAAATGGTGAAGTGAATGAGTGCCATTAGTCTCGCTGTCTCACACTCAGCAATTTCAGACAGTACACATATCCTTCATGGTTATTGTGTTACTGCATTTTAATTATATGTTGCATGTATTGTTTCACTTTAATCATGTATAAGGAAAGTATTTTTACCTGCTAAACCTGAACAAGAGGCAATCTAATGATTACTATTCCACTGAAATGAAACAAATAACTAAGTCAAATGATATGCTACATACCTTGCTCTGAAATTGACTTGATCAGATCCACAATTTAATTACTTAAAAATATGCTATCTATGCTGTGTCTGGATTCTTTCCTGTTGCTGATCCAAACCATATGATCCTACTAATGTAGTATCCAAGACCAGCTCACCCTGCACATTTCTAATGAGCTACTTTCCTGTAAGCTCCAAACGCCACCCGCTAAGTCTAAGCTTCACTTGTTCATGTGACCTCTACGCTCTTTAAACGTTACCTGTGGCAGCTTGATACTTGAGTTGTGGTTTTGACGTACTTCGTTATTGGTATATTTCTGCTTTGGAACAGCAGGAGACCTCTTCAATGCATTAGGAATAACCGCAAGATGTGAAGAGTTTTTTTGACTCCGCCTTAACCTGAATCAGTGAAGCCTTCTGCTTTCTATTTTCATCTCTTATTGATTATCTTTTCAGTCCTTTACTCCATTATACAATATGTCTGTCTGTGCATTATTACAGTCACCCTCTACCGTTCTTTCTCCTCTTTTCCAATTTTTCTTGCTCTCTTTCCATTAATCCTGTTTCTTAGTCTTGCACCTCCCCTCCTTCGTACACTCTCTTCTATCTCGTTGTCTCACCTCTCACTCCTCCCTCTATCCTCCCCTCCCTCTGCTTTCCCGTTCTCTCCACCAGGACATTTTCCACTTGGCTGCCGGATCTCATCAGGCGGCCGCTCTTTCAAGTAAAAAGACAGGGACCTGTTTTGATCGCAGGACATTTCAAATATTTAATGTAACGCAAACATGGCAATCGGTTGACAGAGACACAGGGACAATGGCTTAGATAAAATGCATGGGTACAGGTGGCTCTTTCTCTGGTGGTCTGTTTCTTCCCAGCAGGCTTGGGTCTGCTTTGCCAAAGGGGTGTTATCACCTGTGTCCCTGCTACTGCACCTGCGGGGGAAAGGTTCTATTTTTATCAGGATCACATTGCTAAGGAAATGTGAGCTCCAAAAGAAAGACGACGAGAACAGGTCTTCTTTAGACATGTGCTGTAGATAGGGGGTGATGGTTGATAGCAATTGATATAGCAAAAAATACACAGTCAGAGCTTGTATATTAGTTACTTTACTGAAACTGGCATATGACAACATTTCATTATGATTTTAGACAGCAAGAATTGCTATTTATTTCTAAATTGCCCTCCAAAATGAAGCAGAGAGTTTGCGATTTCCTCAAAGTCAGAAGTTTACAAGTTACGTTTTATTATATGCAAAAAGATACTTTTAAACTCCAAACAGCCTTGTCATCTAAATCACATGACATGCATATATTTGTCCATCTAAATTAAAAAAAATATTGACAGACAGCCCATGTTCTTTTTGAGTCATGGTGTCTTCCTCATTGTACACTCCTAGCTGAGTGATTTTAAAATCACAAAATTAACTTTTACATGGAAAATGTTTAGCATATGGCTCACTGATACATCTTGAGTTTGCCAAGGAAAGAAGTTTGGCCATTCTTTTATTAAGTATTGTTAATGTGTGCTTCATTAGCACCCATAGATGCTTTTATAATCTTATTAGGCCTCAACATAAAAGAGTACAATCGTTCTTGAGCATCTACAGATGTATGTGTCCTATTCAAATCTACTGTTGTGTTGTTTCAGGTAGGAATGTTATGAATACAATGCTATAATGGCCAGTATCTGTCTCATTAAAGATGTGTAGATCCTGCACCCAAGGGAAAATAATTTGCTAATTGTGATATTATTTTTAGACTGGTCATCATTAGATTCAGAGCTTCCAGCATTGTCATAACAACAGTCATCCCCTCCTCCTCCACCTTCACTCATTACCAGCCCTCTTGACCTTTCCTGGAGCTTGTTTTCCAGCCATACTGTGAGGCTATTGATTGGTTGATTCATTTAACAGGGATTATGGGTTGCCAATGCTTTCTCTCTGTGTTTTCATGTGGTAGCCTTCCGCCAACAACATTGAGGGCACATAATTGTACATAAAGTATAATATACATAAAGACACAAGTCATATATTTAAAACAAAACACTGGTAATTTTGAGCAGTGACAGTAACTGACAACATTTTCAGTCTGGCGTTTGTTTGTAATTACTAATTTTTTGTTTAATTGCATACATAAACACTGTAATTTATTATTTGAACAAACTACATTTATTGCCAAAACCAATAGGTGTGAACATTTACATCCTAAATCACTAATTCTAATTCTTAGGTACATTTTTGGCAGAGCTTTGATTAATTTCGTCATTCTCCTGAACAAACCCTGTCAAGGTCATTTTGTAGAGCCAATCTTGCTTCACTTTTTACAATTGCTTGTTGAGTTTGGTACCTCATCCATCAGGTACCAGAATGATTGTACTAGTGGGTTATTTTCCACATTACTGGAGAATAATAGAGCTGATTTTTATTGTTCTGTAAATGGTGGTTGAACTTCTGCAATGGGTTATGGCGATTCAAGAAATCTGAAAGTAAATTCCAATGCACTGCAGAATAGGTCATAAAACAGTCAATGATTTAAACTGTCCTGTCGTTCTAAGAAAAGTCATGCAGGTGTTGGTAGTATGTACTATAGTAAGTATGCTGATGTATACTTTAAAATCTTTTCTCAAATCTCTACTAGGCCTGTCATAATAACATTTTGAAACACAATATATTGCTACAGAAAATTATGTGATAAATTATTGTCTTGAAACTACATTAATATACAGTGTCTTTAAAAGCCAAATGTTATAATATTGTAATGCCTTATTTGACACAAGTTTCTTGCTATTTTTGCTACTTTTAAAAAAAATCATTATTACATTTATATTGTTGCTCTTTGTTATTATAATCTATTGTGATGTGTGAGTTACTGTGTCCATATAATTTTCTTTGTGGATCAGTAAAAATTTAAAAAGTCTAATTAGCCATTGAAGATACTTATCCAGCCCTCTATACTTCAAATCTTATTCTGTTACAGTACAAAACTGCAAAAAGATGTGCATGCAATGAGCCCCAAAATATATAGTTCCACTATCATTTTTGTAATGATTAGTCACTATAGTAATTATTGTGACAGGGCTAGACTCTATGAAATTGTATTTGAATGTGAAAAAAAATCCATATATTAGTTCAATGCCATAGAACATAATTTTATTCAAACGTTTATCCCAGTGGGCTAAACTATACTGGGCATCTTCGTGCAAATGTACAGTATGTACTTACTTTGAAATAATTCTCATATGCATAAATACATTCTCAGTACACACCTAAACATGTAAATCTTAAACTAATTATACTTAACTAACATAATATTCTGTTTTTGATCTCAACTTGACACAGTACTTTGTTTTTTGGCTTTAGGTTGTCACTGTTGGAAGAGTGGCGTGGAGTCAGAGATGAGGCTCTGTCAGAGCTCAGTGGCATTAAAGAGTGCATCTTCGTCCATGCGAGTGGTTTTATTGGTGGCAACAAGACCCAAGAGGGAGCCTTAGAGATGGCCCGAAGGACACTGCAAGCCGCTGCCAAGTCTGCAGCTGCAAATGGAAAAAGTTGAAAGAACTGCCAGCACCACATCTGGTATTTGGGGTCAGTCCTTAGTCATGATTGGAAGGATTGTACATTTGCATTATATGTGCCCTAGCCAGAGTTAATGTTGTTTTGTTGAGTTGTGCCAATTTCGGCAGCCAAAAAGGAAATTTGGACCATGTCCCCAAGTACTTGTTATAACAACACTTAATAACTGAGATGATTTTGTAGACGTCTAAAATTCGATGCCTTTTTGAATACTATAAGCAATTAAATGCATAATGAAAGTTCTTACAAATAAACTTTCATTGCAAACAAAGTGTAAAAGTGTAATTCTTCTCAACTCTTAACTGACATCTAACCATTCCTATTATACCCGTTTCACTGGAGCATTATAAGATCATCTGTACATCCATCATTTCACTTTCACAAACACAATTAGTGATATTACATTGCTCTTGTTTTGTGTGGGACCTGTGCCAAGATCTCAATTCAATCTAGACCTGTTATGCCTTCGGCTGTCCCCTTGCTTGTACTGAAGTCACTGCCAACAAAGTGGCATTTTGGGAGACAGAAAAGTAAGGTAAAATGATAAAGATGTGATAAGCAATTTAGTGGTGTCTGTACAAAACTCACAAAAATCATTACAACATTTCAAAAACCAGGCATATTTTGTGGTTCAGGAATGCAGGTTTTCCTGGAGTTTTAAAGACTGATATATTTGTAAAGATGTCATCTGTGTTAGCCCATGGATATTCTTTGCCTTTTCAAATTTATATAACTTTTTTGCTGCAATAGACCTTTCAAATAAAACATTGCAGCATTTTTGTTGTCATTCTATTTTCTGTATTGTGTAATGCTTCTCTCAGCCTAGAGAGCCAGCAGAATAGAACTGGTATACTCCATATCCTCCTACCCAAATTACCTACAAAGCAACATTTTTTTAATACTTGTTTTGTCAGCATGGTTGCTTTTCTGTTTGCACAGTGCTATCTAAAGGCTGCATTTGGCTGAACCTTTTGTAGCTCCTCTGTCGTAAGCAGTTTTTCATGACAACAGCCCTTGCAAGTCCCAGCTGGTGGCACAGTGGAAAAAAGGCTACCGAGAGCTTGAGCAGAGCACCTGGCCCCAGCCTGACCTGTTGTTAGTGGATTCAATCCCAGGAGAATGACAGGCTAGTTACAAGAACTGCATCACGGCTTCTTTATCGCCTATTCTCTCACTCAGTCAAATCAAGCAAATCAAACTGTACAAAACATTACATTGAGCTGTCTATGCCTCAGTCTGTCATGTGTGTACTATAGTGCACATAATGACGAGCATTAGAGTGTACAAGGTTTTTCCTTTTAGGTGCATCACTGGTGACTTCAGAGACTAATTCCTGTATACCAATTAAAAATTATAGTTAAGTTTCTTTATAATAAATACAAATTAGGGGTGTGTAAATATGTGATTTATTACAATATTGGAAATTATCCTTGTATATTCAATAGTTTTTCCTTTTCATTCACTTTTTATAGTCTGTGTAATCCCTCATTTGTCCAGGAGTGGTCCTTGGTAGAAAAGACTTAAAATTCATCTTGACTATCTTTTAGGAATCAAGATGTTTTGACTGTCACCTGGAACTCATTTTCAATCGTCTACCTTTTTAGACCAATATCTCCAATGGCTTCAGGAAAGTCTTGATTTCATAAATATTAGCTAACTATCTCAAAACTTTTCTACCATCTCTTTTTAATGATATTTATAGACTGATTTATACAGGCTACAATTTTGAATTATGATGTTGTAATTTTACACACACACACACACACACACACACAAATGTATATACGGTAAATATATATAAAAATAAAAAAGCAATCGTGTCTCCGGTGACCAAAGAGTCCATCCAGTTGCTGAAGGGCAAATCGGTTACAAAAAAAAAGGAGCTGCATTCTGCCGTCAGCAGCAACAGGACTTGAATGTGGAACTGTCATCATTTTTTGGGCGTTGACAGGAGCAGATCAGGCAGCAGAGAGGCAGAGGAGTAAAGGATGTGAAGAGCCTGTCAGAGCCCTGCCTTCTCCCCAGGGTGCCTCAGTACTCCGGCTGTGCACTTCTCTTAAGAGTATCCTTAATCATATTGAACTTACATAGCGTATTCAGGTTATTTAGGTCATTGTTGTCTTTTAGGGTCATGTTATCTATATGATAATGTGTAACCATGGGAAGTGTCTACGACCTCTATTCAGACCGTTTTTTTTTCTGTTCCATGCATGCGAAATTTGCAGGCATCAAGTACAATGCTTAACCTTTTAGAATCACATTCACCTTCACATTAAATGCCATTGAATAGAACATGGCACACCGTACATGACAAAACTATAGTGAAGATGCTATTTATATAATCCTGGTGTAAAACTCATTATAACCTCTGCATCTGTTTGTAATATGACATATTTGAGCTATAACAATCAAGCACTTAGTATTTTGCTGCCCAAGTATGTTCATCTTGGTATAAAATCATATATCTAATTTTATAAATCTTATCTTATTTTTTAATTGCTCATATATACATACAATGTGTACACATACACTGTCACTCTACTCGCTTATTATCATACAAGAGCCTCTCAGGATGTCATTAAAATATGCACATAAATTTGACTGCAACAATTCAGTCGCTTTTACAAATGGCTTTTGCTTACATTGGAATCCATAGCACATTAGACATTATGATGCATCATAATTATTAAAAATTCACGTTCTACACACTGGCTACAGTAAGATGAATACTGCGATGAGGAGAGAGAGAGAGAGAGAGAGAGACAGTTGTACAGTGGTTGTGTGAAGACAGAGGGCGGGGACATCTGCTCCTGTACAACAGTCGTTCATGAATCCATCCGCGGACTGCAAACTGCAGACGCGCCGCAGATCATCTCCTCCGACGGTCGGACGCACGCGCGCACATGTGCAGTTCTTACCGGAGCAAAACAGAAAACATCGTTAACGCTCTCAGATGAACATCTGAAGGCAACTTCTTGGATTTGCACGTAAGTTTATGCCAACGCTATTTAGTCCATTTAAATGTGGAGCTTTGCTTGCATGGGTCAAAGTTTCCCCTGCCAGATTTAGTTGTAGCCTACGATTTGTTATTCATACCTTTGAAACAAACGCAATTTAAAAGGTTGTCTATAAACCTAAAGTAATTAAGTAAGCCTATGTAAAAAAGTTATATGACCCACTTTACTATAACCATTTACTGTGTAGCCGATGATGCTGATAATGATAATGGACTAATGAGGCTTGGTGCAGCTTTATCTCAACATGTGATTTTAACTGTGTGGTTTAACTTATAAAATAATTTTAACTTACTAGTACTTTATAACCCACTAGTATTTCCCCTAGCACTACCAGCAGTCTTGTCATCTGTCATGCATCATTTGTTGTGGAAATTAACTACATTCTCATCTCAATCCTGTTATACACTTGGACAGCAAATTGTCAAACAGGACTCACTTTTAGGCTATCTCCGGAATCTAGGCCACTGTAGTCTACCACTTACGTGTGTGCGCTCTAAACAGGGACAGGAATAATGGTAGCAGATCCCATTGTGTATTTGAAAGCAGGGCTGTTGATTAAATTCAGCTTTAGTTGAGAACAACAATACTGGTTTGTGGTTGTTACCTCTGCAAACAAATTGTTCTAAAAATATAATAGCTGCCCAAGAGATGAACTACCATCCATCTACCACATAAAATTAATAATGTCATTAATGTGTTGACCTAAGTCTTCTTTGTCTGGCTATTGCCTCCCATCTTCCATATTATCAACTGGACTGCCACTACATTTTTTCTCCAGTTTTGCCACTTATTGACACAGCTGGACTCTGGCAGGATTGATGTTCCTGCTGTTAATAGTCCCACGGACAATAGTACAAGCATCGATCCTGAGCTGCATCCCCACAATGTGCCTGCTCCACTTCTCCCACTGAGTATGATTGAGGGACTGTGGCACCATGGGAAAATAAATAGTACAATAAATGTGATGAGCATGTATCAATTATAGTAATGTGATGCTTTCCTCCTGGTTTGAAGGCAGTGACAGGAAAAACAGAGTACACTAGAGCAGCAGGGATTGTGATAATAATATTTTATGATGTATCTATGCAATAAATATAAGGATTCTGAAAAAAAACAAAAAACTAGCAGGTTGAATACCGTTGCTGCTCATGAGCTATAATACATTCAACTGCATCAATAGAAGTTGTCTAATATTCTTTTCAAAGCAATTTATTACAAAGCAGCATCACCAAATGTAAATAATATTATGTGTAATGTAAAAAAAATAGTCTGCAGCAGGAATAGTGGTCTGATTTTTATTGCACATGTCGTATTATTGTTTTACACTGTGTCTATGCCAAATCAGATAAAGCTGCTTAAACTCATTTCATTGTCGATTTACCCACTGACCTTTTTCTCCGTCCCTAACATCATAATCTTCTTCTGCATTTATTTTGATTGCATGGGCAGGGAGAGAAAGCGTTATGTTTTCCACTGCAGGATTCTATATCCTGGGAAAAAATGGAAAATAGATGTCATTTTTCCAGATGTGGCTAAGTGATGAAAAGCAATTATGTTCATTGCCTGTTACAAAACATTAACTCTACACTATGCAAATTATGAACTCAATTGGATTATTATGAAAGGTGCAATATATATCTTCAAGATAGATGCAGTTTAGGAATTACCATTGTTTTTGGTTAAAGTAAATCGTATTCAAGATATACAGTATTTAATATAGGAATATGAGAGAGAGAGAGAGAGAGAGAGAGAAAGAGAGAGAGAGAGAGACAGAGAGAGAGAGAGAGAGAGAGAGAGAGAGCTTTTATTGATCCAGAGAGAAATTCAAGTTTTGCTGCAGCAACATTTCCACTGTGCTTCTCAGTTGCCTCTGTATCTCAAAGGTCTCAGTGCAGTTTAACAGGAGGACTGGTCAGGTAGAGTCAGCAGATCTCTGTAAAGACATTTTGAGGAGAGGAAGAACCAAAAGTGTCCCTTCTCTTTGTCCTGCAGCATGAGAACAGTGTCCCTCATACTCTGCTCTGTTGTTTTGGTTGGTGAGAAAATGGTTCAAAGTGTTTCCTCTGGAAGGTCTCAGTGTATTTCCTCTGGATGGTCTTCTGCCACATTTGCTGCCACATGTGGTGTTTATAGAATATATAGAGAATTTAAAGAAAAAAAAAAAAAAAACACAACTGAAAGCAATGTCCTGACCTGTATAAACTTTTTTTCCTATACTTTTCAGACTGTGCTACTGTGGCTGCGTGTTCAGGCCCCAGTGTGGCTGAGGGCTATGGTGAGGCCATGTGCACGCGCTGGTGTGTGGAAAGACGTGCCAACATCAGCAAAGTCAAAGGGAAAAATCAAGTGCATTCCTGGTTGTGCCTGTTGTACATATGTTTGGTTCTATGGAGACCAGTTTGTTCCCAGTGCCCTGAAAGCTGCAGCTGTGAATGGGATACAGCCACAGTGTCCTGCATGGATGCTGGACTCTATGAAATCCCAGTGGACATTCCTCCAGAAACAGTGTCCCTTCACTTGGAACGTAATTACATCCGGACAATTCCCGAGAGTGCCTTCAGTGAGCTGGTGCACCTGCGGGACCTGTATCTTGCCCACAACCGTATTGACTCACTCTCCACTGGGGCGCTGCGCCATTTGGGGCCAGAGCTGCGCCTCTTGGACCTGTCTCATAACCAGCTGAGGCAGGCCAGCAGGGATGACTTTGGCTCCACCCGGGCCAAAACACGCCTGTACCATAATCCTTGGCACTGTGACTGCACCCTGCAAGAGCTCATGGAGACCCTCAATCTGGAGCCAGAGACAGTCAATGGCATCATCTGTGAAAGCTCAGTGCGAGGGATGGGTGAGGGAAGTCGCTGGGATGATCCAAGCTCATTGGGTGAACACGCTGGACAACCTATAGTAAAACTTTTGGATTCTGGAGTCAACTTCTGCAGCCTTCAGAGGAAGACCACTGATGTGGCCATGTTAGTGACCATGTTTGTGTGGTTCTTCATGGTCATTGTATATGTTGTATACTATGTGAGGCAGAACCAAGCAGAGGCCCGGAGACATTTGGAATATCTAAAGAGTTTGCCCAGTCCACGCAAAACCCCCACAGAGACAGATACCCTTAGCACTGGCTTTTGAGTGAAATAAAACAGCTCGCACTGATCCCTTTCAAATAGCCTCCACTGTGGCCAAACATTGTGAATATTAATTATATACAGTTTGTTTATTTAATTGTTATTTATTCAAGTTATTTATTATTTAATTTTAAACATAACAGATATAATTTGAATATGGTTTGATAGATATTTGTTTGATGTTATCGCCTTACTCACCCAAAAATAAAATTGTACCAAGATAGAAGATAAAAGATCAAATATTAATATCCAAAAAGTAACGGCAAAAGAACCCTGTATAACTTCACTGTGCCCTCCTCTGTGGTATTTTTGATCTGATCACTTTATGTCAATTCCTTGTTATCACTAATAATAATAATAATTATTATTATAATAATGCATCAGTTCAAAGACACTTCACAGAGCATTATTCATTCACTCCACACTCCGCAATGGTAAGCTACTATTGTAGCCACAGAAGCCCTGGGGCAAATTGACAGAAACAAGGCTGCCAATCTGCACCATCGGCCCCTCTGATCACCACCATCACTCATGTGCACACCACTTTCATACTAGGTAATATGAGTGAAGTGCCTTGCCTCAGGACACAACGACTGGCACCCCACTGTGGCACCTGATTTTCCCAGGAGTCTCCCATCCAAGTACTAACCAGCCCCGGACTTGCTTAGCTTCTGAAATCTGATGGGATCAGGCTTTGACAAGCTGCTATAGCCACAAATTAGCCCCTAATTAAGACTCTTTGACTAGCTGTTCTATAATGGAAACCACTAATCAGGTGAATTGTGTTCATCAAGACAAAAGACATCACATAGGCCAAGGTGTCCTCCCTTACCCAATTAGGTTGCTTTTTCATGTTGTGTACCTTTGTGTAGTGGAACGCAGTATTCTCTTGTTTATGTTTGTCGACTTTGGATCATTTGTTATTAGCTTTCCTCAAAAGAGGAATCAGTAGATTCAGTAGAGTAGACTTGCTCTAAATTTACTCTCAGCAAGCCATTAGGGCTGAAAGTGCTTTTTGTTTTTGAAGAATCTGGATCAGAATCAACCCCATTTGTCTATATATGTGTGAGGAAATATGATTGGATTTCAGATGACCTCACAACTTCCTATACTTTTGTAATATTAATTCAACTTTGGTGAATTATCGTTTTAAATAGTTATGATGAATATACCATCATACTGTCGCCATGTGATTTTTTTCTGCCCTGATTTTGAAAGTGTAAATTGTTTTGTCTAGTGCAATCATATTTAAATGTTAGCAGTAGCTAGGGATGTGGCAACATACATTTTTTGTATTACAATCATTGTGGAAAGAAACATGACACTTTCATGATAATTCATGATTACTGACCCCATAACCAGACAACAATGAAATCCTTAATTTTCTTCAACTCTATTACCTGCTTTTATAAAAATCTAACTTTCTCAATGGTAAATTACAGCCAATATGACATAAACAACAGCCACTTAAAATGCACTTTCACTTGTATTAAGGTTTTCTTTTTTGGGGTCTAGATTGAATTGAAATTACTTATTTTACTCAAAAAATTGTCACTGTTATAATTAATAAAGTTTTTTAGTCTTTAACGATTATATTGAGACCGTAATACAATCATCAATATTGATTAACTGGGTGAAATAATAGTACTGAAGGTTGACATCCATTTCAGCAAAGCACAAGCTGATTGGATTAACGAGTGCATTTATTAATTTCACTTCAGTTCACTGTAATCATGTTTGTTGCGGCAATACCTGTAGAGCAAAGGGGAGACTGTGCTGTGTGACTAATGTAACATCATTGTGCAATGTTATAAATAGTAACAGTAAAGGCTTTCCTCATTTGGAAAACATCCAGTAGATTTCAGAATGACAGCAGTGCACATAAACCTGTTATGCTCAGTAATCAACAGGCAATGAATCACTCTCCAATCAACTCAGTAATGGAATTACTTGACAGTTAATTCATACACATTCATAACAACTCAGGTACCTCAAATGGATCTTGGAACTACTGTATGACTTATGGTATATAATAGACCTAGTAGATCATATTTTTGCTCTCTATCAAAAGAGGGCTAAACATGCTGCTAAATGGCTTTACTGAAGTTTAAATTGAAAACAGCTGTGCAGCTTTTTGATAGTTTTCTTATTTTAGATGATATACAAAAAACAAAAAATTGCAATCTTTATCTTTTGATAAGACATTATACTGTACATAATATCTAAGACACAGGAAATGTTTTTTGTATGTGCTGTCATTTCAAAATTAGATAAATTAAATAGCAGATTGTTATAAAGTGTAGTCTGTATTTTGTTCCTTTGTTACTGGCTCAGATTCTCTCCAGATTCTACAGTTTCGTTCCATTGTCCCGGATTACAAGTGGAAGGTAAATGGCCTTCTGTAGTGAATAAAATGGGTTAGTGTCTTTGTGCTGTGTCCTACTAATGGGATAAACACAAGTAGTTATAAAACAACAATTTTTTTAAATATGTAGTAACCTATCAGAAACATTGAGATGAGGTGCAACCCTGAAAATGTCTTGTCTTGTTTTCTGTAATTATCTCAATGTGGTATATTCGCTTGTGACAAAGGATCAAAGTAAGATCTACGGTAAATTAGAAGTGTCCATACAATTATGTGGTGATTGTCTCACGTTTCCAGGTTTCCTCTTAATTATTACCTCTTGGCTTTATTGCCTGTGAATGAGACTGGTTCTCTGCATTTTCCATGCGGGTCTTTTTTGACTTGACACGTGCATTACAAATGTAATGAAGCACCATCAGACAAAAGAAAAAAGTTTGTTGTTGTTTGTGTGTGTTTTCTGTAAATACTGTGTCTTCAGTGTTGTGTGTTTTTGTGTCACTGATTTACTTGTTTGTTAAAAATAAAGACCACAAATCATTTTCTGTTATGTTCTTAGGAAGGTTTCTAGTTTTATTGGTGTTGTATTTGCACAAATGCAGAGGAAAGAGTGTAGCTATAGCAGGTCTGCACCATGTGCAGTTTCCATCTCTATTCTGTCATCTATTTGCACAGAAAATATGGTTTATTGTAAAACAAGCCAACTTTGTCCACTAAAATTTTACAATATATTTTTCATACTCCCAGCCTAAGGGAAAATTGTGTAGGGGCATCACTAGAAAATATTCAATTAGTAGGTGTGAAGGGATCAAAAAATAGAAAAAAAAAAAAGTTTGACAAATAGTGAACTGACAAAAGCATTTCCCAAGTCACTTTAATAAAAATAAAACAAGCTTCTGTTTGTTACTTAGTTTTGTCTTTTATTTCCAATTTACAATAATTAAACGTAACAAAAACAAGTCAATATATTTTTTTATAATAATATAATTAATAAGCTATTAGGCTATTATTATCAATAATAATACTATTATTAATAATAAAAATGTACACAACCTCACATGAATGAGCCCTCTGTGCTGGCTGAAGAACTGGACCACTACCACCATAATGCTCTTCCATTGCAGTGTTTATGTAAAATCAGTGAGTGTCATGGGGGAGACAGGGGGTGGTGTATGGCAGAAAGTTCAGACCAAAGATCAACTACCACAACAACCAGTGGGCAGCAGAAGGGGTGTCAGCAACCAATTAAAATGGGTTTGTAAACATATTTCATGGGATTTAAAGCCTTGAAATTGAATGTGAAAATTTTAGCATGAGGTAGGCAGGTGACCTTTAAATAATCAACAAAGTGATTAACATTTAGTGTTCCAAATAACTGATTCTATTTTAGACACATTCTGTGTGAACAAGAAAATAGAGTCAAGTAATAACATTTGGTAGGCAGTAAGAAATTATATATGTATACACGCATATACATATATATGTAATGTATATACATATATACAAATCACTACAAAAGGGGAATTTGTCAAAAATACAAACTGTTTTACAACAATAGCACCATTGATTTTATTATAATACACAATGAATTTTGTTAAAGATTTAACAGGAAGTTTCTTTAAGCTACATTTTGAATTTAAATGAGACAAAATCATGGTTGCAAAGGAGGGGATATATGAGAAGCAGTTCGTTCATATGGTTACTAAATGAGTGTAGGTATTACATGTAGCATTAAAACTCCAGTCCAAACACCCTGGACTCTAACCTTTACAATAAATAAATAACAGTATATTATTTTTCCCATTTCGTTTGTGTTCCCATATGACTCTTGTTCTTCTCATATTCCCTCCTTCTTTCATGCGTTCGTATTTTATCCTGCAGAAGCGTGGGGAGTGCTGGGGTCCATGGGTTCGCTGAGCTTACTGAAGCAAAGATGTGTGAATCACAGATGACAGTTGCTGGTGCCATTCAGTGCAGATATCCTACGAAGTTCAACATGAGAACGCACTTTTATTTAGAAAAAAGTCCCATTAAAAGTGTCTTGGTTTTAGTTTTCTCCTTCTTCCCTCCTTTAACTGAAGCATGCTCCTTTTTCACTTTTTATTCCCACTTTTCATTTGTTCTAGTCCTCCTTTTTTACAAGAAGCAAACTGGGCCAACATTAACTCCAAACTCCTGGTCCGCTCCACCAATATCCATGGGGGCAATGTCCACAAGAGGCAGTCGAGATGTCTTTTGTGATCTGTATTCAAAAACTGTCTTGCCCCACTGTCCTGTGTGTTTCTGTGAAAAGAACCACATAGCCATGTCAGATCACTCAGCTCATTTTCAAAAGTTTTCCCTATAGCATAAATAAGGCACACTGTTGTTTATATATTATCACAACAGTCACAACACAGTGCAGTGTGATTTGTTTATTGAGTTTATATATTGTGAATAATTAATGTACATAACTGATATAAAAACATTTCAGACCAAGTACCAGCTGGTTTGATGTGTGTCTTATTCCAATCTGAGAAAATGCAAGATTATCAATATAGTGTCTAGCTTTTAGCACTTTGCATTCCAGATCGAACTGCACTGTTTGTTGAAAACTATGCAATAATGATTAGTTAAAGCATGTCTTACCGTGCATCCATCCTCCATCACACTGTAAGTGAAGCGACTGTTGCCCTCAGCTCTGATCTCCACATCGTTGGAGCCCTGCAGCAGCACAGCCTTCTTCAAGTTGCCTGTGGAGGCATCCATGTAGGCCACACTGTTCTTGCAGTGGTATGTGAGGTTCTGTGAAGCCTCAGTAGACAGCAGTCTCAAGAAAGTCATCTGAATAGCAGCAGTGTTGGGTGCCAGGCTGTCATCACCGTAGCTAAACTGTATGTTATCAGAAAGGATCAGGGAAAAACAAAGTTACTAACTCTCTGACAACAATGTAGGGATACACCATGCAATAAATGATAATATGACACAACTTACGTGGAATCCACCATTCATTGTCTCTCCAAACCAGATGTGTTTGCGCTCCTTGCTCTTGCTAGACCACCAGTTTTTACGAGGAATGTTGGAAGGCTTAGGGTGCACACAGGACTCTCCAGTCTCCATGTTACAGAAGACTTTGATGGCATCAACAGTGCAGCCCTGATTGGGATCAATCCAGTACTCACCTACAGAATGATCAAAGAGAGAGAAAAACAAGATTTTTCTTTTTATGATCATGGCATGGTAATGAACACAAAATGAATCCCTGTCTATCAATTCTCTGCCATCCTGAAATTTCAACAATTACTGGCGGTGCCACTCACCACTCTTCCAGTCTGGATGGCAGAGTTTGAGATCTCTACATGTGCGGGCAGGGTTCTTTTTGGATCCTTCTGGGCTGCGGATGTTCTCAATCTGGTTGTTGAGGGACTTGAGTGTGGCATCGACTTCAGCATCGTGCTGGCGAAGGTTTCCAGAGGCCTGGTCAGCTCTCATATATCTGAGAGGATCTGGACCCTTGTCAGTCTGACCCAGACCAGCAAAGGCGGACATATCAATGCCAGGGCCTGGGGGGCCAGGAGGGCCAGGGGGGCCAGGGTTTCCGGGAGGTCCCTGAAAAAACACAATAAAATTTACCCTATAATCGGTAGAAATTAGAAGTTATGTTTTAGAGCGATAGTGAGTTTTCTACTTGAATGATCATTCTGATATTCCAGTCCCTACTGGTGCTTAATGCTCGCCTCTTCAGACTGACTAAGGCCTTTCTCTCATCCCTATGAAATATAGGAGGAAGATGCTGCCATCTGTTTTTCAGTCTGTTCAGTCATGTGATTTAATTTTCCTGTCTCACACACACCAAACAACAAGGCACACCCACAAACTAGCCTACTTTAAACCTTTGACAATATATTTGTTATAATAATTGTTGATTTTCCAAGAACTTTTACTTGCACTTATTGTGTTGCATAATATAATAGTGTACTTCGATAAATTAGACTATGCCATACTCAAAAAAGATAATAAACTGAAAAATGGTTCCTTTCCATTACTCATTATATGACTGTTAAAAAGACACATCTATCACAGGTATATATCAAGTATAATTTAGAATATATACAGCAGGGCCGGTGTCTCCACTGCGTCCTCGTGGTCCAGGGGGTCCAATAGGTCCTGGGAGTCCATTTGAACCATCTTTTCCAGCAGGGCCAACAGGTCCAGGTGGTCCCTATACAATATGGAGGGAATATATTAAGCACCAAATATTTGAGAGGAATGTTATTATACCCCATCAACATATAGGGAATTGTGTACATACTCTTTGTCCGGAAGGTCCAGAAGGTCCAGTGGCACCCTGGTCTCCAGCTTGACCCTAAAATTAAATAAAGCTGATTATGGCAGGAAAGAAAGCCCTGAGAATGTCCCTAGTTAACATTGAATAGTGATCATTGATATGTATTTCATGTTGGTGTGGGGTAATGTTCTACATGGGGAATCTAATAATACAAGTGTACATAAGGCAGAGAGCTGCACTGTGAATAATAATGTTGCAGAATAAACATTTGAATTCTTACTGGAGGTCCAGGTAGCCCCTGCAGACCAGTGAATCCTCTGTGTCCCTTCTGTCCTCTCTCTCCACCCTCTCCAGCTTCACCTTTGTCACCACGAGGACCTTGTGGTCCCTGCAAAGATAAACATATTAGCATAACTATAAAAAACAAACATACTTGTGCTGTGGTTGTATGCAGTTCCATATATCACTATATGATTACAAACACAATTAATTTTTGACCTATAAAATAACAGGGGATTAACTTTCCTTTCAAAGATAACAAAATCTGCCTTACTTTTGACAATCTCATACATATTTGATTCTGCACTTGAGTGTGTATAAAGCTACGTACAGGCATTCCTCTTGCTCCAGCGGGCCCAGAAGGTCCAGCAGGTCCTTGTGCACCCTAAATCAACAAAGTGATATTTTTCAGAACACAAGCAAAATGCACAAGTAACAAAATCTCTGCTATCTTCAGCAGAATTAAATCAACCCAACTGAAGGGTGTAAATGACTGCAAGTACCACTATTTAGTTATTTGGTCGAGATAAAACATTGAGACGGACAGCTTCTTAACTGCTACAGCTACAAAGGGGGTACTTACAGCCTCGCCTCTGTCTCCCTGCTTGCCCGTGGGACCAACAGGGCCGGGAGCTCCGGGAGCGCCTGGAGCACCAGGAGCACCAGCAGGGCCAGTGTTACCACGATCACCCTACAATTAATCAGATTTATTACATCTTAGATTACAAAAAAAAAATATTCAATCAACTTTAGTTAACATCTAATTGTATTAATTTAACCAAATGGTTTAATTGCTTACTTTAACTCCAGCCGAACCATCTCTACCAGGAGGCCCATCTGATCCTGGATTACCCTGTGAGATAACACATTAATAATTATTATTAACAAATCCCCTTTCCCCTGAAAACAGATGTCCTCCTGAATACTGATAAGCTGTGTAATGAAGTCTGCACATGGAGAGAGGTGCACACACATTGGAGCATATGCATGACAAAAACAGCACTGCATCTCAATTAGCATGAAATTTACACACCATTATTGTTGAAGAGGAAATGTTATGAAGAATGTGTGAATATAAGTCCACATGTTGTGTCTGACCTCTCTACCAGGCTCTCCAGCAGGTCCAGTGAGTCCAGGGGGTCCAACAGGTCCAGGGGGTCCACGGTCCCCAGCACCACCCGGAGCTCCTTGCTTTCCAGGCTCACCCTAGGAACAGGCAGAACAATACTTTCAACATTACAAGACTGGATAAAATATAAAGAGCAGATTAATCAACGATGATGTTAGAAGTACATTAAGATTAAAATATAGTGCTCAGTAAAACAGCAGGAAAGTATACATGCTGTAAACAGGCCGGAATGCAACCATGGTGTAATTTCCATTCATTACCCTGCATTCACTCTCACAAACACGCTCTCATTCATAAACTACTGATCTCTGAAGACATATGATGAGTTTGGTAAGGTGGTATGGTCAGTATTTAATAGTTTGAAAACTTTATTTAACTGATGCAGGGAAAAACTGAGACAGATGCCAATTTTGGCATCAGAAATGCCTTTTCCATCTCATGTTCCCTGATAAATAATGAATGGTAAGGACATGCCCACTGAGAAATCTCAAGAGGAGGACATGAGTCATTCACACTCAAATAGTGTGGTAGGAGCACCAAAGCTTTTCTGCCTCTTGGCATATCAAATTCAAAGACTTTACTTTGGATTAGTTTCACAATGTAATTGTGAAACTTTTGATATTTGACCAAAACAGGTAATTTGTTAACTATATTATTCTATAATGTACATAACCTGGGAATAGAGATACTCACAGATGGTCCAGGCAGACCGGGGAATCCTCTCTCTCCACGTTGTCCTGGGAGACCCACAATACCTCGCTGTCCAGCCAATCCTGCAGGACCTGAGGGACCGGCAGGACCCTAGAAGAGGAAAAACACATTTAATACATTGGATACACCAAAAATGTCCACTGCAGTGTTATACATATAGCTCTTTCAATTGAAGTGCACTTATCAACACACTCCTTTGATGAAATTCATGATGTAACAGTTAGATAGCGTTTCTGATGAAGGAGGCTGCTATACGCCAAACCATATTATGGTAAAAATGTAATATTTTAACCCTAAAATACCAATATTTGTCAACACAAATTAGTTAGCATACATCTACTTAAAGTGAAGAGACATTTTATTGTCCCTGAAGAAAAATCTGTCTACCGCATTTGACCCACTCAGCCACTGTGCTGCCACTTAACTTCAATTGCATTCCTCTGCATAACTATTTGTAGCATCCAAACTACTATAGAGCCATTTTGAGTTTCTCAAGCTGTTATATCATTTTGGCAAATTTTTTTATTTATGCCTTGTGTCGGTTGTTTCACCAGAGTTTTATAAGTTTAAGATGGACATATCAACATTGATATAATGTGACAGCAGCAGAACAATCTGACACATGTCCAACGGTGCACTAGTAAAATACCCCTGATCATAACCAAGAATGACTCAAACCATGAGTTTTGATGGGATGATTGATCATATTTATAACCTGCGGCAAGACATTGGAAAGGTTTATTTAATGTGTTTCTAATGGATGTGTGTACAGTAGACTGTCCACCCTGTGTCACTGGACCCTTTCTGTCATAGGTCCTGCTCTGCAATTGCAGTCTCTGATGGACACTGATGGAGACTGTGGCCCATAATTGCACAAAGTGGCTCTTAGGCCTGACAGACCAACCGAACAGTCAATGCACCAATGACAAAACAAACACATTTAATGGTTTTATCACAGAATGGTACACGCCTTTGTTCACCCCCCACTGAGGCCACGCCTGGCCTGCACCAGTGTCTCACATTAGATGTTTGGATCACAACTTTGTGTTAGAGCTATTGCATTACTGAGTAAATTCAATTTTAAGATCGTAACATTACAGTAGATTGCACAAGAGGAAGCCCAACAACCTTGTCAATAGTGTCTTTGTATGTACAATGACAAATACAGCAATTCTCTTTAGGTGCTGCAAATCCACCTAAATGTGTTTTAACCATGTTTTTTTTATTTTTATCACAACACAAGAAGCTGAAAATTACTCATTTGAAAATGTGAATATTATATTTAAACATCAGTATCTAAAGTCTAGCATATGTAAAAAAGAATAAAAACACTTTGTTTTGAAATATCATATAAAATATCATAAGTCTGGACACAAATTTTGATACACAATATTGCGGTTGTTGACATATTCTTCTGACATATTTAATCTGCCAAAGCATTATGAAGAATGTGTGTTTTCAAGATTGAATTACTGCTTAATTAACCAGTAAAAACTCTAAACAATACTGTTTGTGTTTTTTTCCAAAATCATACTGAAAAGAATACATACTGGAGGCCCATCTTCTCCTGCGTCTCCCTTCTCTCCAGGAGGACCAGCCGGACCACGGAGCCCGGCATCACCCTGACGACCAGGAGGACCACCATCTCCTCTCACTCCCTTAGGTCCATCTTTACCAGGAGGGCCAGCAGGACCAGCAGGGCCAGGGTTACCCTACAGGAAATAAGAAAAAGCAAATTAAACCGAATAAAAGCTTAGATGGCAGAGTGATAGCATTTCTTAACCAAACATCAGTTCTCTGTATATTCTATGACATGGCAAGGAACACATTAACCAACATTTCAATGTGATAATTAGCTCCGAGGCTCTCTGTCTCTTCCTGCACCTGCTCTTTGATCATCAAACACTATATCACTACAACAGGGGCGGTAATCTTAAAAGTGCAACCTTGTGAGTGGAGCTTACATTGGGGCCAGGAGGTCCAACGCGTCCAGCGGCTCCAGGGAAACCAGTGGCACCCTGGAATACAAGGGCAGTACTAGTAGTTTGTTTTGTTCCATGTTTATTAGCCAATGAATTTATGGTTTTGTAAAATAACCATAAAATAACAATACATTTAAAAACTTACAGAAGGCCCTTGAGCACCACGAGCACCTTTAGGTCCAGTAACACCAGTGGGACCCTGGAAGAGAATAAATACATTATTATATGTATTTTAATATATAACAAGATAATATAAAGAATTATCTAGGAAAATTTAAGTATTAAAAGTCCTTTTGTGTTACACTTACAGCAGGACCAGGGGCACCAGATGGTCCTTGGGGTCCAGGGGCACCAGCATCACCCTTTTGTCCCGACTCTCCCTGTTCTCCCTTTATTCCAGGCTGACCATCAGCACCCTATGAGGAAACAACATGGCATGTTTTAAACAAATGATTCAAACTGTGAATTATTAAAGGTGTCTCTCTAAGCTTCACAGACAGTTAAGTTGTAAAGCAAAAGTCAATCTGTAGTTGTTTGTGTGTTTGATATGTACCATGATGTTGTGACCTGTTGTGATCTTAGTATATACTTTTAATTTTTATTTTAATTGGCAGATTGAATATGTGTATCTAGTGTTTAAAATGAACAAATTAAGAGATTTAACTATTTTTATTTACTCAGCTGTTACTTACAGGAGGTCCAGCAAATCCTGCAGGCCCAGGGGGTCCAGTCTCACCTCTGTCACCCTAGAGAAGATAAATAATAAGTAACGGTGAGTCGTTTGAGATTACAAAATGTTTAATGGTAAAATTAAGTGATGGGACAATAATACAATAATATAATAATACACACAGGAGCACCGCGGGCACCAGGAGCTCCAGAAGGACCAGCGGGACCAGATTCACCCTGAAAGACACAGACCATTTTAAACACATTGCACACTGATATGACTGTATTGCAGTTACAAACAGCTGGACACATAAGGAATGAGGTATACTTTTAGACATGTAATTGTATATACATATTGCCAATTAACCATGCTATTTAAATTTACATTAACTTAATCTTTAAAGGTTGTATGGAGGATTTTTTTTGTTTCAAATTGTCAATGATAGCATTACAGAGATGCAGTAGCCTTGTAATTATGATGACCAAAAAAAAGAGAATAAAAATTCATCAACTCTGGACGTGGTGGGGCCAGCTAAACATTTGCCAATAGATAACGAGACTGCCTCGTTATCTGTTAGCTGATAGGCTGTCAATCAAACTCCCTACGTTTCTAGCGTAACTGACTTGCCTGCGCGCTGCCATTACGTGGTTTACGCACGCCTGTCACGCAGTCCACAGACACACAGACGCTGTTTACTCCACCAACGCAACAGTTCTTAGCGGCTTTTTTGACCTATATCTTCCTTGCAGTTAGCACAAAGTTTGTTGCAATGGCGACAAGAATCCAGGAGCAGTTAGCCGCAAAAGAAAGTCCGTTTTTGAGGTCGCTGAAAGAAGAAGACAAGGGGAAAAGCAGCGAAACCAAACTAAGGTGATTCTTGGAGATTCATTCCAACGATGGCACGACTAAAGCAGACGAAGGGTACCGCTCCCCTCTCCGCTCCGCTTTTCCCCCTCCTCCTCCTCACTTCTCCGCGCACAAAATGTCCGCGCACCCCCTCCCCCCGCTCCTCACTTCTCCGCCTTGCCTAACCAGCCCTGTAGTCAGTTGTTTACAAGTCATGTGCAGCGATGAGTACTTGTTTTCTAGAAACAAACCTGTTTCTGGCGTAAGGAGGAGGCGGG
This sequence comes from Boleophthalmus pectinirostris, assembly GCF_026225935.1. Taxonomy (NCBI): domain Eukaryota; kingdom Metazoa; phylum Chordata; class Actinopteri; order Gobiiformes; family Gobiidae; genus Boleophthalmus; species Boleophthalmus pectinirostris. The sequence goes on along the minus strand of NW_026571299.1, from coordinate 39,230,160 downwards.
AGGAGGCGTTTCTACGTAGGGAGCTGTGGGGGAGGGGGGTGGTTTCACGCATGCGCAACATTTGAAAAATGACAAATTGTCACTGGATTTCTCATTCCTTGGAAAATCCTCTATACAACCTTTAAGAGATGTACTTTTTTATGTTCATAGAAAGACCCCTGTCCTCTAATACGTACCTTTTCACCATTGGGACCACCAGGGCCAGGAGGACCAATGGGTCCAGTGAGACCCTAAAATATAGATTAGATTGTGTGATAAAACAAGAGACCAATCTGAAAACAATAAACATAAACTAAAATAATTTTGTGTAATATAGGACTTACTCTAGCGCCATCTTTACCAGCAGCACCCTCTGGTCCTTTCTCTCCCACATCACCCTACAGAGAACAAATTCATCAGCTCACAGATAGAGTCTACTTAATTCTGAGAAATGCAGACAAGTGGAGTGATATTCATAACTCACTCTATCTCCTTTGGGCCCCGGAATGCCAGCTCCTCCTCTCTCTCCAGGCATGCCTTGCAGGCCAGGGGGTCCCTGAGCTCCTGCAGCTCCAGCAGGTCCAATAGCTCCCTATTTATAGAGAACAAATACATGAAGTGCCATTAACATAGCAGTGGGATACAGTATTTCCTTTTTGTTAGAATTCTTTGACTGGTTCACAAACCCAAAACAAGGTCTGCAACAGATGTGCTTGTAATTTAGTTGTAATGATTGTCTTCTCTAAGAACTATAAATATCATTATGCTTTAGTCAATATGCATGTGTTTATCATGTACCAACTGCTGAAACAAATAAATGTGATGCCAACCGATACTTCACATTTGTACTTATCTTAATGTAGACTATGTTTTTGTACTTGTTTGTTTATAACCTTTTATTGTGCGTGTAATGGCATATTGTGAACTTACAAACGGTATTCTATTTATGTATTCTACAATCAAAAGCACATACCTGCAGCTGACATCTCTAGTCTTAAATGCCACAGCATCTCTTTCAGCTTTTATCATAAGCAGGTCCCAAAATCTCTTAAACCAGTTCATCCTCCCAAACTGTAGACTTATCCTCCTCCATCACCTCCACAGACATGTCAAATCTCTCCCTCCCACTATATTCCATTTGCCTGACCTCAAGGGAGAAAACCTATGAGAGGGGATTAAAGTCTCTGCAGATAACAAGGCCAAAATGGGAAAAGCTGTGACTTTGAGGTCTTTCTCTGCCCATGGTGTGGCAGCAAATTACTCCAAAGGTAAAATTTGTTCATCCTTGATAAGAAGCTCAGAGTATGGCTTGGCTGACCTGGGGGCTTCATACTGGGCAAATTGCAGCAAACCTCCAGCCCATGTTTTACTCTTGTCATATAAACTGATTTTTGGCTTCTACATTAGTTTAAGCATCATCATTAGAACATGCTTCATGCTAGATATTCATCCTGCTACTTTCTTAGACCTGGCAAAAGTAGTTTGGAAGTTAAAGTGTGAGTAAAGTGTGAGTAACTAACATAAAAACTGGACACTGCAGCCTACCTTTGGACCGTCGGTTCCAGGAGTTCCAGGCAGACCTCTGGGTCCCTGGAGACCTTGGGGCCCAGCTGCACCTCGTTCACCGGGGAATCCTCGCTCTCCCTGCACAGGAGCACAGTGGTCATCTGGACATGTTCCACAGCTGTTTATAGTGTTTATAATATATATAGTAACAAGCAGTGATGGGCACGTTACTTTGAAAAAGTAATTAGTTACACTTACTAGTTAACACTAACCCTAACCCAAAAAGTAACTGAGTAAGTAACTCAGCAGAGAAAATAACTCCAGTGGCATGAAATATTTATTAAATAGTGAGGCAGCTATGAGTCCTGCTGGGACCTGCACTCCTCTGTGAGTTTATGAATATAGTAAGAGCGCAGAGGAGTGATAACAGCCAGAGACAAGTCTTTTGTCTTTTGTTGCTGTCCAGTCCTTACTGAAGGTAAGCGCAGATTCACTGTGTGTTTTAGAGTGGATTTTATTCAGAGTTTTTATTGTATGAGTGACAAGTTGGATGATAGCTTCAATGAGTAGCTTCAGTAACAAACAGTAATGGTGTGTTGGTAACGGTAAGGATGTTATAATGATAGAAAAAAAGTAATTATTTAGATTACCCATTACTGAAAAAAGTACCATCACTGGTAACAACAGACTTACTCTGGGTCCAGTGGCACCAGCAGCTCCAGCTTCTCCAGGAACACCCTAAAATAATGATATGGACATTTTGAAAACCCATCTTTCTTTTGTGAAACTATATGGTCAAAGAGAAATGGTTCAAACCTGGTCTCCAGGTTTGCCCCCCTCACCCGGTGGGCCAGGAGGTCCAGGAAGACCCTGTGGAAACAAACATTTTTATATGAAATTATAAGTATCAATGTGACTTGACATAATTTCTTTTCTTAAATGCAATCAGTACTTTTCCCAGAGGAAAGACTGTTGCTGCCTACCTCACCTGGAAACCTGGAGGACCAGGCTGTCCCTGTTCTCCTCTTTCTCCAGCAGGGCCCTGCATAAATAATCAAAATGAATAACCCTTTGAACAAAAAACAGACATTCCTTCCTTGGTGTGTAAATAGGCAGTTTATAAGTACATGTTTTTTTTTCTTTATTATTGCTGAATAAAATCCTGCCATTAGGGAATATGGACATGTTTGTCTTTTTAAACAGAAAGATCTACAGTACAGTGGGGTAGAGAATGATAATACTGGGGTAAGTGAAAAGGGAGAAGAGGGTAGATCATATCATTTTTGACACAATGTAGAGTGGGATGAGTAGATACATACAGCTGGGCCAGGAGGTCCAGCAGCACCCGTCTCTCCATCTTTGCCAGGCAAACCCTGGGAACACAAATGTGATGTTATGAACTTGATAGACACTTTATTGCTATCAAAAAACTCTTGGCAAGTTACTCATATGGGTACTCACTGCTACCCCGGGAATAATTATACCAAAGAATAATGGACTAATCTAGATTACTGACAACACAAGCACTTCACCAATTAAATCAATTACAATTGAATGAACTCACTCTTAGACCAGGTGCTCCAGCGAGTCCTTTCTCTCCTGACTTTCCAGGTTCACCCTAAAGAAAACATTTAAAATATAATTTAAACATGATAAACCATTTAAAGTTGATGTCTTTTTCTCATTGAATCACGATGTAACAATTTACTCACAGTTGCTCCTTTGGGTCCAGGGAATCCCATAACTCCAGGCTGTCCACGGGCTCCCTGTGGGCCCGGAGGTCCAGGGCGACCGTCTTCACCAGCAGCTCCCTAGTGACCGAATGATGGAACATTTTCATTCAGAAATATTTTCAGTCAGAAGAAACCTACTGTATGCATTGTCAGTGAGATGAAGTAAAGTAAAAATCACACAAAAAGAAAAACATGTTATGATGAAACATGGGAATGACTCAATAAATGTTCTTGACACAACATATACATTTATTACATATGTTTATCAGTGTGTCTACAGTACATCTACAGTACTTTGTTTAAATAGTCATGGCTTATGGCAGTGTTTTTTTTTAACTGAAATAACACTGCATGATATAACTGTGGTGATAATATTCAAAAATATTGTTCTGAGCCCAATGTGACACTTAAATGTATTTAATTAAAAATCAGACAATGACACTTACTGACGGTCCCACTTTGCCCTGAGGACCAGCATCGCCAGGGCGTCCAGTTAGACCCTGTATGAAAAATGGGTTAGGGTGAACAGATAACAGTCAACAGATATCTATATGCAGAGAGAAGATACATGAATATGAAAGCATATGGCAATGTGGCAAATCAAAATCACACCTCTGATTTGCCATATGTGCAATAAAAATATTTTTAATGTGACATAGCAAAGGAAGAAACCTTCGATATGAATTAGCTGATAAGATTTTCATAATTTTCTTTTGATGCAAATTTCATTTTAAGATAAACATGCTTATTTAATGAACATATATTTATTCATTCATTTACTGTTATCTTCATCTTGGATATCTTTTGCCACTACTCTTATACATTTCTGTTCTGACAAAGCAATTTCCCCAGTGTGGGACAAATAACCATTTTCTGATTTAATCTTTTCTTCTTATATCTTCTTATCTTTTCTGACATACCAGACATAACAAAGCAGACTCAATGCCAGGCTTGGTACTTTGTTACAGTCTGGGGTTTGCTGTCAATAAACCAATATTTCTTCAGCAGATGAACATAAGGGAAGATATGTGCAATCTTAAATGTGTGTAATGGTATGTTTTCTGATAGTCAGTTTGTCATTGTTCTTGTGGCATTGACAGCTATATTTAGTTTAAAAAGGGGATTTAGGGATAAACAGCACTCACTCTCGCTCCAGGCAGACCAGGTTCTCCAGGACGTCCAGGGTCACCTCCAGCACCCTTAGGACCACTGGCACCCGAAGGTCCTCGCTCACCAGGAGCACCCTGTTTTAGAAACACACAAACAATACAGGAAGTGGCCAATAATTCTAAAGATGATGACATATGGATTCTCCAAGCACACAGGAAATTATCCTTCTCTGTTAAACTGTGACACACATTGACCCAGTGGAATGAGTGCATTAAACTGTGGCAGACTCATTTTAGTACAAATAAAAGTGTGAAAATGGGGACATTGGAAAATATAAATCTGCCAGTTGGGGCATGTAGGTCAGAAGTGTATCAGTAGCGTTTGCATTGTACTGCCACTCTATGGTCACTCATCAGTATTACAGCTTCCATGTAGATAGGGGTGTGTTACACAGGACAATAGATTTGTTAGAAAATTATTTGGAATGTCAAATTTCAGTATACAGAGAGATTACACACATTTGTATACTGTACAAAAGAACGGGTCTTGTCTTCTTGAGCTGCAATGGGTGTGACTGACAGCAAGGCTGAATAATCTGTTGCAGAAACACATGGACTATTTGCATCAAAACTAATGTGGCAGTTCAGATGGTGGAGTACGTGATTTTAGGCTTGTAAATTATTAATTGCAGAAGAAAGAGGCATAAAAGTTGCTACAATTGACAGAGTTGGCGGCGCTCAACTGCTTCACCTTGCCATCTGAAAAGTTGTTATAAAGCTGTGCATGTGCCCAAAAAATCTGTTAATTTGCCCAAGGATTTGAGAGAGCTAGGGAATACTTTTAAATATCTACTTCCTTCTTTTTTTTATTTTGTATCCTCCAGCATTTGGGCAGAAAGTAGGAGGGACATGCTCTTCAAGTTAGTGATCATCCAGGTAAAGCCTGTGTTGATAATGTATTAAGTACATCTTGTCTTCATTTAGGTAATTTCAACTATAAATCCATTTGTAATTCTTACCTTGGGACCAGGCAGGCCATCCTGACCAGGGAAACCACGGTTACCTGGGGCACCCTAAAAAACAGCATAAATCTTGATTTAATAATTGCTCTTTCTGTATGTGCTAGCTGCACAATACACTGTATATTTTGAGTCTTTTGACCCCTACCCTCTCTCCTGGAGGTCCAAGTGGCCCTGCTGCACCAGGTTCACCTCTGGGGCCACGCTTTCCCTCTTCTCCTTGTGGGCCAGGTGCTCCCTGAAGACCGGCTGGTCCCTAACAACACACACAAATTATTTAGTTAATTCTTCTACTTATTTTGGCACAAAACTATTTTTAAAAGGCCACTTACAATTTCTCCTTTTGGTCCAGCTTCACCCTTGAAACCAGGGATACCTGGATCTCCCTATGCAGTAACAAACACATATACATTTATGCATTAGAATTACAATAAACACAACCTTCCTAAACAGAGGAAGTAATGAAATATTTGGTCATTTTGACCAAGAACTCAATGATCTTTTTTTGAAATGGAACAATATATACAGTATACTGTATGGTCTACTTGTTTAAATTTTTCAGTCTGGACATACCGAGGTTCCTTTTGGTCCAAGAGGCCCAGTGGCTCCCTGAGGCCCAGGAGGTCCACGAGGTCCTGGGAAACCAGGGGCACCAGCAATACCAGGAGCGCCCTATATATAAAACATATACAAAACAAATATCACATTATTGTCCGGTTCGGTAAATTGATAAACATACAGTATTAAAACATACTGTGTGCACTAATAGGTTTACAGCTACAACAAACAAATCCCACTGGTAGAAAAATAACTTACAGCTGATCCTTTAGCTCCAGGAATACCATCAGTACCAGGATTGCCCTGCAGTGATGAAGAAACATATCTTTAACACTGTATATTTGTATATATTATGTATGTAAATGTGAAATATATTTAAAGTAACTTACAGAAGCACCAGAAGGTCCCGGTGATCCAGGAGTACCTGATTCTCCCCGAGGTCCTTGAGCACCCTCAGGCCCACGAGCACCAGTAGGACCAGCTTCTCCCTGGACACAACAATAATACATTAAACTTGAAAAATGAAGAGTCACTTTCAGATGCCTTTTTATTTTTTTATTCAAAACATTGAGGATTTTCAAGTATGTACAGAGCTGTGGGTGAGGACAGGTTATACGTCCAAAAATTATTTCTTTAGGACTTAATATTATTGGATTACTCAAACATGTATGAATCAATCAAAATTGTGGAGAAACAACCTCAACTTCATGAAGGTTGATTTGGTATATTATTTTTATATTTGTTTTGTTTAAAGTAACTCACCTTGGAACCAGGAGAGCCGGGGAAACCTGGAGCTCCAGCAGGACCCACGGGACCCTAAAAAAACACAAAGACTGATGTTATTAACATGTAAATGTTGTAATCAGTATAGGTATGAAAATTTTATTTTATAAGCATAAACATTCTTTCTACTCACTGGAGGACCAGCTGGACCAGGCAAACCGTCATTTCCACGTGCGCCCTGTATAATAGGAACACAAATTTTGAATCTACATAAATCACATTTTATTGCAAACAAAATGCGGTATCAATAGAAGTAGGTTAAAGAGTCAAATATGCACCCAGAATAAAGCAAATACACTTGTTACATTTGTGTTACTTGAGTGATACAATCAGGAGTCGCAGCATCTGCAGCTGATTCAGTGGTCACAGCTTTTATTTTTAAAATCTCATTCAGAATTCTGGCTGGCAATGATCTACCACAGATGGATGAATAGGTTTTCTGTTTTTTTGGCACTTAACTTTAGACAGGGAGATTAAAGAAACTGAGAATAATCTTGAGTTTTCAACTTCTCACAGATGAAAAGAGCATACTCACAGCAGCTCCACTGGGTCCGGGGCGTCCTCTCTCACCAGGCAGACCGCGAGGGCCCTGTTATAGTCACAAACAGAAGTGTGAGAAATAGAACCATGTTTATTCATTGTGTTCAGTTATATAATGCAACTGATACTGACCATTGGTCCAGGGGCACCACTCTCACCAGGAGCACCAGCCTCCCCCTGAAAAACACAATTTTATTAAAACTTTATGGTATACTCATAGTATAATGTGTTAAGTGTTTGATATATGCTAATTTCTCGGTATGAAAAGACGCATGTAAGAAGCTCAGACATAGTTGAAGTACTATTGGGGCAAAAGCCTTACCTTTGCACCAAGAGCTCCAGTTTCTCCCTTTGCACCATCAAGACCTGGATAACCCTAAAATGTTGAAGGAAAAGGGTAAAAAAAAATAGTTAAGAACCAAACACTACACACTGACAAAGGAAAATCTTACTCTGTGTCCTTTGATGCCAGGAAGGCCAGGGGTTCCAGGGAATCCACGGGCTCCCTTTAAAACAATAGATTATAAACTTTGCTTGCCTGCAATCAATATTATTAAATGAGGCTAATCAAGATTAAAGCTACACCTGAGGTCCAGCAGGTCCACGGTCACCAGGTTTACCAGATTTTCCAGCTTCACCCTGATTACAAACAGAACATTATTTCCCGCTGCTAAAAGGCTTTTATCCACACATGCTATGTTTGCTGCCATCTTGTGGTGAACTATTGGAATTGCAATATTATATTAGACCTAAAGAAGAACAAGAAATATTCCATCCATCCAAGAAATATCCCATCCAACAAGAAATATTCCATCCATACATAGAAAGTTCAACTATTTAATATCAATTCTCAGAATAATGGCATGTTTACTGCGGAAAAAGTGATTTATCCCCATGTTCTTTTAATGACATGTAAAATTATTTGCATCTACAATGATGCCATTACAGCAAAAAGTTACACAGTAAACAGATTACATGCTACATTAATGTTTGCTGATGACTTACATCATCTCCAGGTTTTCCAGAGGGTCCAGGGGGGCCACGCGGACCCATCGGGCCCTTTAACAGAAGAGAGAAAACAAGTCTAGGTGAGACACAATTACAACCACAAACCAATAGGGTGGCACTGCACGATGTAGCAGTCAGGATAAAATTTTTAACACATGACAAGTTCCAGTTCTGTTTTAGAGATTCCCACAGTGTGCCAAATAGGAGGTAAAAAATGGATTTCAACACATGCATGCAATTACCCTCTGAGCTGTGTAAGAGCTTGTAAGACAGAGCACTAAACTGTCATTAATAATTCATTTACAACATGAAATGGCCCAGACCAAATGTTTGAAACAGACTCAAGTTTCAATTGCTTTAATAAAATACAAAAAGAATCACAACACTAAATTAAACCCAAATTTAGGGCATACTTAATTCAAAGAGAAGTAGTTTCTATACATAATACATTTCCATGAACACAGTTTTTTGCCTTTTGTCAAAACAGTTTGGGCTGTCAGTTTGACTCTAGTGTTAAACTTGATTTTAATCTGACATAATGACTATAGTTAGGGGCCTTTGGAGATTAGCGCTGCAGTAGGGAGACCCAACAGTGTGTCCCACTGAGAAGATGGGAGGAGAGAATTAGATTGGATAAACTAGCATAAGAAATATGACTGATTTAGGGGTAAGAGTGAGTAATGAACAAGAGAAGATTTATTCCCAATAGATCTGAGAATACTTATGAGGTGTTGAGGGTTTAAAAAAATATATTATGTATGACCCCAAATGATGATCAGTATACGAACACCTGGTAAAACTAAGCTTTTTAACCTCAATTGTTAAGGTTAATCTAATAATTAATCCAAATTTAATAGTTTTGCCCTTGCTTACACATAGTAGATTAAGGTGGTCATTAATAAATACATTTTTTAAACAGAAAAGGTTATGTTCATATTGTCTTCTAAGAATTACATTGACAAGCACATTAAAATACCCCAATGGAAACTGAGACATATTTATATTTTAAGTTTTGTTTCCTTTTAATTACTAAGTTACTAGTAAGTTAAAAGAAAGATTGTTTAGTGCAAAAGTGTTTAAGGTGTCTAAAATCAGTATTAAAATCAGTATTAAAATTCACTGCAAATTCACAAGATTTACAATGAAAGGGTAAAAGAAAAAAAAAAAGTAACCCTAAGAGACCAGAGGGCAGTGGCCTGCACAAAGTGCAAAGTATTATTCTTCATATGATACTCACAGCTTGTCCGGGCTCTCCAGCTTCTCCTGGGTTACCTTGGAAACCTTGTGGTCCCTAAGATGTAACAAATATACAGTTAATAATTTATTCAAAAACATATAACAGCAAAAATAAAACAAAACATTAACACTCTCATGTTTAATATGTATTGTGCACATACAGAATTAAAGATACTAAACTAATTTATGTTCACTTCTGTATAAATTTACATCTTTTTAGAATTTAGATCATAGTCTGTCTACTGAATGCCAGAAAACAAGTTGAAACAAGTTGCTTGCCGTTGCCTACAACTTAATAGTTTTCCTGAGTAGGTGGGGCAACTGCAGGTAGAGAACAGAGCATCAGAGTGTCTAATAGTCAGGTGTGCTCTTGTGTGTCTGATTGGTGCTGTTGAAACAAGCCCCACAGCTGCAGGTGGGAGACAAGAGCAGTGCCCCCAGACTACAGGCCATAGTTAGATAGGACTGAGTACACATAAAACACAAGGAGGTTACTTTTGTCATTAAAGGATTTCTACTGTTTTTAGAACTCCTTCTAAGAAACATTGATTGAGGGAGCTGTAGTTGGTTCTCATTCAAATGTACGTAATGGTTCACAGGCTGTGTATAAACAAAGATATGGAAGATTGACAACCAGCACCTTTCATAGTGACAATATGTAACAAATTCTCCCAACCCATGCATTTTGGATGTGTCTCAGGTTGTTGGAGGTATTTGTATTTATTTTTTCATGAAGTTAAATATAGCCATTTACACATTGAATTTCAATGGCACTGCCACACCATTGACGCAAACTGCTTCTAAGATGTGTGAAATTTGCAGGATACTTACAGGTGATCCAGTGGGGCCAGGTGGTCCTCTGGGACCCATTGGGCCCTGAGAAAAAAAAAGAGACAAGATACAACATCAGGAGATCTGTAGGTGCATCATCTATGCTCCAAACACACAAAGTCCAGAAGCATCACTGGTATTTTCAACAATTATATCACCGGGGGAAAATGAAGGTCTTGTCCACATGGATATTGTCGGAACCTATTAAAAGGATCACCTGCCTTAGCCCAGAGGTGAAACTTAAGCTCAGCTTGTCAAATCCATAAATCCTTCGAAATTCCTCACTGGCATACAGACTGTCTCAAGCTGCCTATGACTCTTATTTTTTTGTTTAAGTAACCTCTGTTCCTCCTGTGGTGTGTTTTGGAGTGCAAAGGTCACTAGTGGCAACCTAAACAACTCTGAACTCTCCATGACTTTGCACATTGTGACATAGAACAAAATAACACATCTGCACCTGTCATTCTAAATTGAATTTTCTGAACTGTCTTTTATGTAGAGTGTTGATTACTGTTATGACATCTCTATTTGAACACAAATACTTGTTAGGGGCAATTATTGTGAATGCAATCTGACTGTAACATGTCAAAGTCATTCTTTGTGCATGACTTCTTATTGACCGTCTCAAAGGGTGGGCCAAATCCCTTGCCTGGTTCAATAATGAATGCATTTTTTTTTTTTTTTGAAGGCAAAAACGTTTAACTACTAGACTGGTAAAGCTCTGTCATTTTTATTTTAAAAATCTGGGCTAGCAGCCAAAAGCAGCATGCACTAGTGGGGTCATCAGGCGTGAATAAAGTGGTCTTTCAGTGGATGTGGGAAGTGTGCGACAGCAGCCAGACACATCTCAAATGTGGGTTTTTACCATCACAGCCTATAGCTGTGCACATGGACACATATAAGCTTCATACATCTGACTATGAGGCTTGTTTGACTGTTTTGGGTGGGTTTAGGGTTGGGGTCAATTCTGTGATGGGCTTTCACTGTGCAGATCTGCAGTAAATATGGGCTTTCTTTTGAAGGGGGTGAGCTCCTCACTGACGAATATGTAGAAGATGGGAGTAGACCACAGCTCCTGACAAAGATCAAATCCTTTTACTCTATTTCCAAATAAAACCTCCATCAAGGTGGGAGTGTGCCAAGATTCACTGCAGCTCCAAAATCCATCTCCCAGTGTGCTCCTTGTTGTGTCCCAGGCAAGCCTCTATGCCAACAGAGTTCTCCAAATGTGGTTCCACTGTTTATAAATATTTCTTGTATTCCCATTTGGAGGATTTATTTTCCAGTTAAACACTTCTCCAACAATAATTTTAAGGCTCCAAAATGGTGAAAAATACCCACAATAAAAAGGTTTCCTTATATAGGGCATCTCAATGTTCGTATCCTCTTCATCTTTATACATTCCATTCAGTGTTTTGTTTTTGATTCATTTTACAATGATTCCCACATAGGGCAAACACACTTCTTCCAAAAAACAACAACCAAAAAACAAAAAAAAAACAGTAGATTCCCACATCCAAGTTGCACAGTGTCAGTGCTGCTAGGGAACAGACTGGAGTTGGGGGTGATTAGAGCTCACCATTGGTCCTTGCATCACTCCCAGCTGGGCACCACCAGACTTCTCATCAAAACCTCCAGCCATCTGAGGAGCGAAGTTCTGTGGAAACATAGGAGGACATTAGAACAAAATAAAGGAGTGTCTCTGCATAAAAAACAACAACTATGAGACTTCTGAGGGTAAGCAATTCTGAGGGTAAGCAATCCATTCAAACTGCAAAATCAAAGATCTAGTGAAAAGAAACATATGAAAGTGGCCGACAATGTGCGTGTTTTCTTTGGAGTTTATTTATCTAAGTAGAAATTATTGCTTCTGATGAGCTGTGATGTTTGCAAAGAGTCTCGCCAGTAGTACACACAGCCAAAAATATGAGGACTTGGTAGATGTTTGTAGTTTGCTCACAAAGACCTGCTTGTTCTCACTGCAAATTATTCCTCCATGGTCTAATTCACAAAATGTATAGGCTTTCTGTCCCAATGATTGTTTTGTATTTTGCTGATTTCACAATAGGTGAAAGTGAGCCTATCCCTAAAGATCTTATAATACAAAGAAAATACAGACACCAGCTACTTACCCCACCAAGTCCGGGAGGCCCGTTAGGTCCAGGAGGTCCAGGGGGGCCAGGGTTACCGGGTGTGCCAGGCTCACCATCTCTGCCACGAGGGCCAGGGCTTCCCTGCAATTGACAGACGCCATGAACTTATAGAGATATATACTCAAGAATGTGATAATAAAATTCCAATGATTACTCCAGTTAGAGTAATTTGGCAAACATGCTGGTCAAATACTGAATAACAGCTTGTGTGTAAAAGTCTGATATACTGTATGTTAAAGCAGTGATGAAACAAATAATATCATACATAATGTGAAAATAGGTCTGTCATGATAACACATTTTGAAGTATGATGCACTGCTGAAGTAAATATAGATGATAAATGATAATATTAATGAATGACTGAATTCATTAATATAAATTTATGCAACTGACACAAAAACCCTAAAGCAGGACTATGCCTCAAAAACTTCTAAATCTACACTACTTAAAAAACACCAAACACTGCAATAAGTAGCAGAATGACACACTTTAGTACTTAGTTTGCGTCCCAAAACATGCTACATAGGTCTCAGGAAGAATAGCTGATGGCTAATGGAGGTCAATTAAATACAATCAATTTATCAATCAATATAGTCTGCATTTGTAATGAGTCTGATAGAGATTATTCATTCAACCTCCTACAGCTCAGATCGTATCATATAGGCAAAACCACAATTTCCCAATTGTGGAAAGAAAATGTACACACGATAAATGCTGATCTCCAAAATATATTATTCCAGCTTTCAGATATAGTATTGTATAGTATAGTAATTATCATGACAGGTCTATGTGAACATGCTAATATTTCCAGTACCATAAAAATAAAAATGCATTTTATAAAAAATGCATTTTACAGGTAAAGTAAGACAACAATTTAAGATCTTAACTGTTACTACAATATAATCATACTGAATGATAAACTGAAACTACCCAAATGGATAAATGTACTGTATAAAGCCATTCATAACACATTTGTGAATGGTTTGGGTATGGTACAAGGTACATTGTCTTCATCTTGTGACCTCTAGTGGTTGTACTGGTCAACATTAATGTCAGTAAAATCTAAACAAGACAGCAAAAACTAAAAGGAGAGCAATTTTACTTCCAATTTGATTATCTATTTATAGATTATAGATCATAATATTTTAGATTTTCACAAAAACATTCAGACTTATTTTCCCAAATGGCCATTTTTAGGTTTCAAATTTTACTTCCTAGTTGGAAATTGTAACATGACATTAGGGAATTCCATAACTGTTACCCAGAAAAACTCTTCTAATGTAATCATGTTTAAAGTATCATTAAAAAAATAAAATAAAATTCTGAAGTGTAAAAGCTGTATAACTTTTGGATAGAATTCTCCCATTGATGTCATCAATATATTTGAACTCTACTTTCTGTCATTTTCAATTTTGTGTGACAGTAACAGTTAAAATGTAATGATGCAACAGAGCTCTTAAACTCATTTTAAGACATCTGCTTCTACCAGCACACTAGAAGTAAACTAATATTTTATTCCAGAAGTGGCTTGTTGAGGATTTATCGGTGGCCCATCCAGCATACCAGTGTGCAAGTAGTGACATATTACCCTCTGAGGGAATTTTGAACTAAGAATGTGGTGAAAACCAAAAGTCTTCTTATGACAGAAAAATATAGGGCTCTATGTAAATATTATGCATATAAATTAGCTACACCATGTAAATTACTGAGCCTGCAGCCATTACCTTGTACATGTCTTGTTAGATTACATTGATGATTAAAGTCTTACATTTTACACAGCATTGGTTTATATAATGTGATCGTAAAATCAGGTAAATCACTAGGAAAGGTAGAAAGGAAAGCTCAATGGATACAGCATGTTAACAGGGGAAGAAAGGAAACTATTTTTTGACAAACTTACCATAATTGTAATTGTAATCATTGTAGCTCAAACATTATGACCATGACTTCTCTATGTCCACAGATATGAGGTAAACATGTTCAAATATTGTATTTACTGAAAATGTAGTTCTTTTCTTAATTACTTAATGGATCCATCAGAAAGCAAAATTAGCCTCAGATGAGTCTCTCATTTAGGTTACTTGTTCTAACTCCTAAAACTAGTTGAAAATAAATTGGATCCTCTGAATCCTCAATACTTAAACCTCAGCACCAGCAGCCAATCATGAATGAGTGATAATGCAGCTTCTGCAGCTCAGTTAATTAACTCATTTTGAAACCAGCAAGTACAAGCTAAGCTACATATCTAAGAGTATATTTGTAGCATACAAGGGTTGTTATGGGAAGTGACATTTGAAAGTAAAGACCTATACATCTCCCTAGCAATATTAATCTGAAGTAATACAACTTTTACATTAGCACACATTCTTCTACCTTTCTTTAATTGTATAGGCTAATACTAATGTTTCTACTAATACAATAACTGCACTATCTATTATGGCATATGTCACATATAAATGTTTATTGGTGAAAGTCATCAAAATTTCAGTTTTGGGGGGACATTTACAACTCACCTTCTCGCCTTTGTCTCCTCTTGGTCCGCGGGGTCCTTGCTCTCCTGGTGGGCCCTAGTTCAAAGCCAAAAAGACTTCAGTACATGTCCTCAGGTGATACTGCCTCTATTTAGAGCGTCAGAAACAGCTGTAATCTGACAGCTTTTATGTCAGGCCTATTTCCATTTCCTATACAGCCTCAAATTATATTTTATACTTTGACTCAGCCTCTACCTTGAAACAGAAAGAATTCTCAAGAAAATAAATAGTTTATTGAATGGATTACATGAAATGCTGAAGGCAATGCATACCATTGGGCCAGCTGGTCCTCTTGGTCCTACAACCTGTAAGTGTGAAAAAGAGAATGTTTCATACAAAATTCATTACATTAAAAGAAAATAATATTACACAATAGTGAAATATACAGTCCATGTTCTTTACAGTAAGCGTACTTTTTATTATTTAAAGTGTAGATCTCTAAGCCTGTTTCATTAGAGGGGAGGGGTCTTGTTTATTGCTATACTCTTTAAACAAAGGCGTGACTGACACATACAGCAAACAAAAACAAGGGCACATTTCCTTCCTTATGTGTCTTATCTTAAACATTTACAGGTGCAGCTATAATGGCAGCTTGAGGGTCTTTATAGAGCAATTGTAAACAAGTTGTATTATACTTTGCTGTCTTCTTGAGGACCATGATTTTTCTGTTCTTTTATTTTGTCTAGTAAAAGTTTTGAGCTTCTGCAAATAATGAAAATAAACTGAATTTTGAAGATTCCAATTCAACAACCCAATACTTTCTCATAAATATCAGTGAGATTTCCACTATGTAACGTTTGGCATATGAAGCACCTCATGATATTTATGCAAGAGAAAATTCTTTATAATGACTGCTTTCTATTGTGTGTCTATGTATCATATTTACTACACATTTTTAATAACGTCTATCTCACTCAAACTGCATGTACTACTGGTGGGATGTAAGCTCTTTCAAGTGGTACTTGGGCAGCTCATCAGTTTGTGGATTTGCCTAATTTAGAATTCATCTAATCTACTATTTGTCCTCCTTTGGATGCTTTATTGTTTAGAACTGCAGTGGAAATAATGTAGACCTGGAATAGTCCTGTAAGGAGGCCTGTAGGCCTGTTAAAATCTGGTGGTACTTGCAAAGACAAATCTTTTCTTTAGTGGTACTTTGTGCAAAAGGTCTGAGAGGTCTATTTTCAATCATTTATATCAAGCAAATCCTGTAGTAGGACATTTGTTGTCGTTCATTTTAGATTACTGTGTGTAAAATATGTTTTCATGTTGCATGAATGTGCAGCTGCCCTATTATAACTTTTTTAAAATTGTAAATCTAATAAATGTATGTAACTCATTTGTTCCAAGTGCTGTACTTGATCTTGGACCATGACTGAGAAACATGTTTTAGTTATAACTGTTAGACCTGTATTATTGGTTCCTCCTTTCCTTTACCAGAGTGATATTGCAACATTACAGACATACAAAGAGATAGTTATAGGTATTTGTTTCTGCCAAGTTTTTCAACTAAGTGCCAGATTAGACAAATTAAATGTCTTTGGAAATTCCTTTTATAAGGTTATATTACTCATCACAATACCTTTTGTAATGTATAGGTGATATCCTTAAGGCTTATTTTCTTTCTCAAATAGCACTTTTTACAATAAACTCTCTGGTGTAAATGACATTAATATGAACTAAGATTTCTTCAATTCTCTTTCATTGTACATTATTTGCCTGGTCTTCATTTATCTTAGTGAATGAAAAAAAAAAAAAGACAACAAATTTGAAAACTTACATCAGTAATATCTCCAGGTTCACCTTTTTGCCCCTGTAGTAAAAAATGTCAAAACAATGATATAAATACCACTATTAACAACAGCATCATGGATATCCAAAGAGTATTATTATCCCACTATATGACGCAGGAAGCAACTATTATTGAGGAGGTTCAATCACATCAAAGTCCCATTTAAATCCGTAAACTACAGGACTCTACTAATAGCTGATAAGGGCATAGTGCAGACAGAGGATAATAGCACCTGTCTTAATTTCACAAACAAACCATGCACAGCTATGTTTCTTTTGACTCACCTTAGCACCTGGGACTCCTGTAGTGAGGGAGAAAGGAGGAGAGAGAAACCACCGTTAGCCTTTATGTTTCGGTGCACAAAACATACAGTACATAGTCTTGCCTCATATCACAGTTTTGGCAAAGTTTTGAATAATTTCTGGATTACTTATTAATTGTCAGATGCACCAATACAATCCATTAAATGTTCATACTGTTCAGGGGTCTCATTTATAAAATGTTAAATTGTAGGTACAAACAATGCACACATTTTCACAAACTTCCTAAAAACTTGCTCACTGCTTTCTCTCAAAGCACAGATGCACTCTCTCATGTCTGTCTTTTTATAGATCATAATATTGAAAGTAGCATGGGTAACTTTTTTGTCCGTATGCACTTCACATATGCACCATTATAATGTATAACTTTACATGGAATTCTTACCAAACATGTACGTATAGACAAAACACAAACTTCTTCTGAACTCAGATCTTTGAAAACCCCGATGCACAAAGTTTTTTGACTGGACCGCATATTTCCATGTCATTATTTATAGATGACAAACTTTCATGGAAAGTCATATATGTAAAATTTTTACATGTATGCACACTTTATATATGAGACCCTTAATCAGCATATTGCTATTCTAGTACCTAAATGCCTGTGTGTTTTGGGACAGTGTTGGTTGAATAGCCATGTCAAAGTAATAGAATTTGCAATTAAAGCAGATTAAACAGAATGAGCAAAGGTGCAGAGATGGTCAATTGTAAATACATTTTAACATCTCATAAGGTCAGAATGTGAAAACTAGAGTTGCATTAAAGGGCCAATATTACACTATTTTTTGATCTATGTTATAATGTTGTTTAATCATCACAAACATATCTAGAGTTGTGTGTGAATGAAAGAAAACACAACTCCAGGTATGTTTTTGATAGTAACAGCATTATGATGTTTAAAGCTCACAAGAGTAAATTTTGCATAATATAGGACCTTTAAAAGCCATATTAGCAAACAGAATTTCTAGTGTATTAATTGTTCATAAGTGAAAGAAAAAAATCTATGTGAAACAGCTTAATATGAATGCATAAAAGCATCTTTGAAACATGTATCTACACGAAGGCAATGTAAAACAGTGACACTTCTGATTTTAGCCATGCTCCTTGGCCCATTTTTGTTGACATTTCCATGTTGTTTGAATACTGGGGGCTCTGTGCATCAGACTCCTGTAACAGCTTTAAATGTCGCAAACAGCCCCTTTGAAATATCCTCTGTTCGGAGTTGGATAGTGCTCTACACAGAGAGGATATAGATGAGGCCTTGCCTGCTGGTATTTCCTTAATCATTCCCACATGTCTTCATGATACTAAAGAGTACCACTGAGTATTCAAACAAGATGGGGCCAAGGTAAAACCAGTTATGAAAATATAAGGCGGCGGTGGCACTGGGCTGAAATCTCTTTAGAAGTGCCATTGTTGTTGTGTTCTCATCATGTGTTGCTTTGGGGATAGTCAGCTGTTAATTGATTATTTGGAAAGGTGTGACATTGTACTAGAGAAGATAAAACTATTCAAAAATGATACCAGCAGTTGTTGTGTAACATTGTTGTGCCAATTCCTGTATAATATAATATCATACCATATCACACAAATGAATACAATATAATATACACACAAAATGAATGTTCAGATATTGTTTTGGTGTCTATGGTTTTAAACTAGTCAACCACAGCATGTGTCCACTGCTGTATCGATTTGAAACATTGAAACATAATGAGATCTGATCATTCTAAATTTGATTTTCTTTTGAATGCATATTCTAAATTCAAAATTTGATGTGATAAATTTAAATAATATATTATATAAATATTAATAAGCTGGTTTACTTAATTTGGTCAACAATGTCAGAAGTATTATTATTAGATTTTACGTAACAAGAATATAAACTATAATACATTCCTCTATCCACCAAAGAAACCATGATCGAACTGCAATTTATTTATGGTAAGTGTGATAAATAAATTACGACCATTGGGTGTAGATGGGTCAGCAGCGCAGACAGGACAACACTCTCCAAATGGGATTTCAGGTTTGGCACAGTCTTTGAGCTCCTCACAGACTATTTCATCACAAAGGACAGTGCCCGTGTCACACACACAAATGCGGCAGGGCTCAGGTTTCCACACATCCTTGTCGCTATAGCTCTGTCCATCTTGTGTACAGCTCAGCTCATCCTCTTCCGTCACTGTTTATCAGGCAAAAGACATTGTACATCAGACAACCTGTTTCTCTGGGAATGGATGCAAACTGAGGCAAAATTGTTTAACATTAATAGCCCAAATATGTACATTTAGCCATACAGTTAGTTTAACTGGCTTATGATGATAGCTGGTCTTCCCTGTAGTCATATTTTTCGTGAGAAAACTTCATTGTTCCTGGTCAGTGTCTTTGATTTATAATGGATTTAAAATGGACTGTAAACACTAGCATCAATATCCTTTGAAGGCTATGGGAGACACAGGTTTAATTTGAATTGACATGAACAACATTTGCTTTAGTCAACACAGATTGACATGATTATACTATAATAATACATGGTTTAAATGTATGTAGATCCATACAACAAAAACAAAACATACTGCATATGGAAGCTCTAGTTATTAACATAATATTTTCTTTTGTATTCTTTCCCCAAAATTCAAATGAATATCAATTATACAATAATAAAGCAACAAGGCCAAGTGAGTGCAGTCTGCATAGTCACCACCAGGAGTCAGTCTAACCTCACCAGATTAGAATCAGATGAGACTTGAAGCAACGTCCAAAAGTTCACACAGGTTAGTGAAGTGTGCCTGAACTCCTCCTTTGGTTAAATATAGGCCATAGAGTTTACATTGAGGGAGACAACCCGGCAACCTCATTTCTTTCATTGACAATGCTTTTACCAAAAATATAAATTTAAAACCATGGCTGAGTAAATATGAGTGGTTCTCAAAACTCTACTGTACAGGGGCTCAAATAACACGTGAATGCCTTACAGTGCCTGTACCTAAACAGCTCACAGTCTGGAGGTCTCATTAAGAGTCAATATTGAGAAAAATACTGTAGCCAAGTGTCACATGAAGATTTGATGCACCAAAAATTTGCCCCAAGCACAAGAGCTGCACTGTAAGTAATAATATTTCCTACTTAAGTTCAGGTATGCTGAAGCTAACAGCACCAATGAATGAGGTCTTTTTGGGCAAGCATAATGAGACAGTGTGGGCAACTTCACAAACTACTGCCTTGAGTAAACCTAGTCTGGAAAGGAAGGCCCAAACAAACACATCCAAAAATGTTGATTAATACTCCACCTGTTTAAAAAAAAGAAGATATAAAACGATGGCTAACTATTGAAATAGTACATTTCAACAGTTTAAATGCATCATGATATAGGCCTGTGTGACAAAATTATTTATAGTACGCATTTTCACTCGAAAAAGAGGTCACTGAGATTGGACGAGATCATAAGCAGAATTCACAGAGGAGAAATCTGTCTCCAGTTATAAAATAAAAGCTAGTATTATTTCTGAGGCCTGCATATGGGAGGGAGAAACCTGAGCCACTAGACCTGAGCTTTAGATGGCTACTTCTGCAGAGCCACTTAGTTTTCTTCTCTCCTCTTTAACAAAATGTGATGTAAAAGTTACCTTTCAGGAGCACTGAAAGGCCCAATCGATGTCTACTACACCCTGACTCTTTCTCAGTCTGGTGCAACTGTCACTACTTATTGGTGAACTTTTAAGCAGATGGAAATCCTGAAATCATATGGACGAATTCTGGCCCTAGACTACAGGCACACTTTCATTTTTTTAAGACTGTTGAGGCCAAAATAAAGTGAAAATCCAACTCCTTAATAACAATAACAACTCATTAATAAAATAACTAATCTATGGTTTCTATTGCCTGATAGCTATTGGTCCACTTCAGCACCTCTACAAGCAGGGATTCGCCTGGATGCCCTCTGACAGTAATGGAATGTGAACATTTTTGACTAAAGGCCCTTCAGCCTGACCACCTTTCACTTTTCCCTGCCCCCTACTCAATCACCAAGCGCCTTATGAAAATATGAAGTTTAAGGAGCTTCATTTTCACAGGTTTCTGACCCCTTAATTAACAAATAACGGCAAGAATGTTTATATTATGTTCAGTAATCATAATGCCTTTAACTTTATTCCGGTTGAGATAGATTAAAAAAAGGACAATCGCCATAATAATAAGTACTTCATATAATTCACACACGGGTCCATTTTCGTGCGTAATAGCTCCGCGTCCGTGACTTTTACGCACATTCAAGAGCGTGCATCTACTTAAATTTGCCACACACACGCACACGCACACGCACACACACACACACACAAAACTTTTCATAAACTAGAATAGATAAGGCCTATCTTAATTCAACTAAAAAGCTAAATTAGCCTGTGCGTAAATCTGTGCCACTCGAGGAGTATATCAAAGAGACAAATTTCTAGGAGCAGGTGCAAGTTCAAATATGATTTTCCGTTTATAGAAAAGACCACAACAGCCCGCCCAAACTGCATAAAATAAGATTCACTTACGGTCTTCTTGACATCTCACAATGGTTAACAGACAAACTTGTGATGCTACAAGTAGCAGTAAAGTCCTGGAATCCATATAGCTGAACATGTCTAAATATTAGACATGCAGGGCCCTTGACAGAGAAGACAAGGCGAGTGCAGCTTCTCTCGGGATTTAGTATGTGTCCCCAGTTAAAAAAGGCGAACCATTCGACACGAGTCACCCCTCAAACCCAGCGGAGAAATCCAGCGGCAGGACAGTGACCAGCCGCACAAACTCAGCACCGACCGCTTCAGGCCAGACGCTGTAGTTTTATGTTCCCGCTACCTTCAATGAATCTTCGGATATTTCCAAATAGCTGGCCGCCCTCTTACCCCCTGTCAGGCTGAAATATGAGCCCCGTTTCCCTCCCATTCTGTCTCCCAGGTTTCATTAAACTCGTCCCAGGCCACTCCTCTATCCACGTGCTCCAATTGAACCTACAAACTCAAACTTTTTAGAATATTTTGGGCGCCCCGCCCCCCACACGTCCCGTTCATCGAAAGCGTTATTGCCCCCAAACATAATAGTTTATGCAATTTCAAGGGCGGACCTTAAATGTCCAGATGTCAAGAATTCAATTCTTATTTGTTTGTTTCAATGTTTTGAAAGGCCTTTATAACAGTAGGCTTACTACATATTATGTTAACAGCTGGAGTATGGTGGAATTCATATTGCAAAATGATAAAAAGTGACTAGTCTTTGACATTATGATGACACATTTAATTATAACTGGGCATGACAAAATAGTAAATCTGTGAAATTACATCAAGATTGTCCTTACACAGGGAGTACACAACAAAAAATATCAGCTCATTTGAATGAAGATGAAGTTATAACTCAATGACTTAAATTGGTCTACCTATGCACTGGGTAAGCTATATTTAAGTGACTGGTGACAGGTTGCATGCATGTTATCTGCTGCCATCCCCCAGTGTGGTGCAGGTTGTAACCTCTGACCCCACACACTTTATGGGCAACAGCAGCAGCTGGAGCCTTCTGAGTGAGCACAGGTTCTTCTGTTCTCTGACACCGTACCGTTTAAGGACAACTACTTCAGTGGGTCAGTGGAATAGTTGTTCATTTTTAGTCCAGGTTTCGCAGTCATGTGTCATTGAGTTGTTGGGGATTGAAATCTGACAGAGATCTAAAAGAAATCTGTGAATAGGTCAGTAAATGCATTTTTGGAAATCTACTTTCTTGTGTGGAATATGAGAAAAAAAAATTTTCTTCAGTGTGTCTTAATGCCACATTGCTCTTTCATGACACCTGGATGAGCTGCATTGTCCTGCAGCTAAATCATGATTACTACTTGAAAGCAATTTGGTGTTTAACCAACAGCTTCTTACCTTTTACCAGAGAAGTGTGTATGTATCAGAATTCAGATTCAGCAATGAGTAATGAATAAAATTGAAAATACAACTGACTGACAAAGTACAGATCTTGATAAATGGATATGCAAAAATCTGACTGGCAGAGGCTGTTGAAGACTTTAGGTGTGTGCCTGCAAAGATAATCAGAAAGTATGGGAAAAGGGGAGACTTGGGTTAGAGTGAGAGGTGCGTCTGACACTGTTTGGCACCAGGAGAAAGAAGATTATATGAGGGCCATAGGAGTAACTGATAACAGGCATGGAACATACAAAAAAATTTACGTAAAATTCTCAAACAACATACCCCTTAGAGCCATATCAAACTCAACACAACCCTATCTCCCATTCTTGAACTAACCTCACTTTAATGCCGCCTTGCCCAGAAACATCTTTTCAAAATTTAAAGGAATCTCTGTTCCAAAAATTTTATCCACACTTCATTTAAGTTCCTCTCAATAATGATACAATTTAGGACAGCTCCCCATATGCATTTACATACATACATTTTTGAATAAGAAGACTATTCCATCAATTGGGGATTATTGGTTAAGGAACAGCTAAATACCAGAGCTCCATAGAGTGACTAAAAGCTGTGCCTGTGAAGTCCAGAAAAATGTGACCTGATTCCTATTGCATACTTGCATTGTTGGGTTTAAAACCAGCCTGTAGAGATTTGTAAAAGGAACATCTCATGAAAAGTCCAGCTTGTTCTAGGTAAATTGCAGTAGGTTGAAAAGTGCAGACCAGCCACAAAAAACAAAACAAGTAAAAAAACAAAAAAAAACAAAACATAATTACCTTTAAGAAAAGCAGATGATGTCTAGCACTGTATTTCCTCACCAAACTCTTCCTCCTAAATATATAACATACTATATATTTACCCATATTTTACTTTACATACACAATTCTGCAATGTACCATGTAACAATTTTATTTCATGTTTATCTTACTACTACTTTACTTTAAAGTTCATCAAAGTCTAAGATTGATTTTATTCATCTATTTTCATTTATAAAATAATACAATTTCACACATCCCTTAAGTACCACTCCAGCAGCATCTTTTGGGGCACTTAGAATGTCCTGTGTGCGCCAATATTCTGGGAAACAGACCTGTTTAAGGAATGTAGTTTAGGGTCATCAGCACAAATGTTTGCTCAAGACAACGACTGTTTTCACCAAGAGCTCACAATTTGCTATTAGCAGTTTTTGCCACTGACGTGACAGGTGAAAAATAAGAGTCAGCTCTTTATGGATAGTCAAAGAAAAAAAGGAAGAAAGATGTAATTTTGAATGAAATGGTCTAATTTAATATCTGAATATCTGAAGGTAGGAGAATATAGTTTTGTCAAAATATCTTTATCTTTATATCTAAGAGTTGGGGGTGGGGTCAGAGCTGGCATAGTCCAAATGTTCAGTTTTAGCATGTGTTTTTGAGAGGAAGATTGGGGGAAGGGGTGTTGATGGGGGAGAATGGGGAGTTTAGGAGGAGTGGAAACTTCATGAGCATTTGTGAACTTTGACTCACACATTATTCATATTTTTGGGAAAAAAATCTTAAGGTATTTAAGAGTACATTTATTTCTATACTACTATGTAAAGCATACAATGAAGATATTTGATTGTCTGTCCATCTAAGTTTGAAAGTTCATATTTTGGAGCTAGAAAATAAGGAAACAATATTTTACAGTCAAAGTTCTACACCTCCAACACTGTGTTTTTCTCTTGTCTCTTTTCTCAGCAGGTCTGGATTGTCTATCAGTGTGATCAATTTCTCCACCCCCAGGTATAACTACCCACTCAACTTTGAGGCATTTCTTTTACATAATTACATAATTCTTAATTTTCTGTCTTTAAATAAGTTCATGGGTTCATAATTTCATTTTTATTGTTCAAGTGATTGAACCAGATCTGGAAGCAGCCCCATTACAAGTCCATAGATGAAGATGGCCATCATTAAGTAATAATAATAATGTCTTGCACTTGTGATGCATTTTACAGGCTTGTCGAAGCCTCTCAAAGCACTACACTGTAGTCATTATTCATTCACACTATCCTGGGTGGTGGTAAGCTACTATAGCAGCCACAGCTGCCCTGGGGCAGACTGACAGAAGTCAGGCTGTCAATTTGCACCATCGACCCCTCCGACCACCACCAATCATTCATTCACACACCACTTTCATATTAGGTAATTCAAGTGACGTGTCTTGCCCAAGAACGACAGAAATTTGGAGCGAGAATCAATCCTCTGATCTTGGAGTTGGGGTAGCACTCCTCTAACCACTGAGCCACTGTCAAATATAAAAGTCAAATCAAGTTCCTTTTTGGGGCCATTCTTTTTCAGTGAGTACTTGAATACTTTTAGGAATGAGCTTTTTTGTTCATAGACAGATTTATTTCATTAATTTGAAAGAAAATGTGTATGGCAAATCAATGTTAATTTTTACTTTCAATTTAAGACTGTATTTACAGTCCAAATGCAATTCTGACCTATGATCTATGTTGTGACACTCTAGTCGAGGCACAAATAGTGCTTATAAATTGTTAAACTGAACACATTGACAGCAGATCTCATCAATGGCCTTGACTGTATTTACACGTGTGTGAGAAAATAATATGGCCAGTAATGTCAAATTCTTCACTGACCAAACAAAACAAGAGGGCACTGCACAGCAGGAGACAAACCCCTTCTGTCATCAGGGTGATTCAAACCTCCTCAAAATGTCTGAGTAATTTGTTAATCTTCAGAGAATAATAAATCAACCAACTTTAAACAAGAAGTGGCTTGGAAGAGACAGAGCTCAGTCTATTGTGTTGTGACGGCTTAGTGGTGGTACGTATGGAGTTAATTTCCTGCAGAGGATCAGCTGGGGTGGGCGGATGAATGGGTCTTTTTACATAGCAGAGGGGTGTCACAGATGGAACCAGGAGGTGGACCCCTGAATATACTGTCTGGAGACTTTAGCTGGAGGGGAAGAGGCAGTTTCTGTTTGTTTATGTGGATGATGGATAAATGTTTTTTGTGCAGTTACAGCCAATGACTTGCTAATACGAGTTTTAAGACCTTTGTTATCCTCGATGCTTATTATTGCTACTTTTATAACCATGAAAGACCATGGGCAATTTACAGCTAAGGCACTGGAAAATGTTATATCCAATACACGTTGTGATGAGTTGTGGCAGTAGGGTGGTCATAGTTACACATCATGTCATCACCAAGTTGAAAACAAAAACTAGGTGTAAATACCACTAAACATGAGCCATTGGATTGACTTCATGAAGCAAGTACACATCACAAACTAGTGCTTCTCCCACTCCCCAAATCTTATTCCCCTCAGATTGCTAACACAACCTGTCAGGAAAAGAGGTTTGCTGGTTTAGTCTTAAGTTGCACTTCTGTTTTAGCAGCTGAAATGCTGTGCCCAGGTCAGCACTACAGCTATATCTATTTCTCTCCCACATTCTTGCCCTCAGGAGCACACACCAACACAATATTTGGTCAACTCACTTGTTTTCTTTGTCACAATAACAGCTGCTGGAGGGGGACGACTGATCGACCTCAGCAAAAGCCTATGGCCAGGTTTGGGGGCAACTATTCAAAGATTTATCTGAACATTTTCAAACTTCTAAACCGACTTGTCATCCCAGTGTCCTGACTAATGGAACTTTCAAATATGTCACTTTTGGTTAGAAACAGACTTCCTTTAACTCAATGGCATGTTCTCTTTTTTTAAATGTCTGTGATCTGAGTTGATGACATGCCTTAACCCCACCATTAACCCACTAACAACAAGAGTCTGTCATTGATGCTTGTCTGGCCTACTATCCCTGTTATCACAATATACAAGAATACCTTCAGCCTCCTCAGAAGAACAGTTGTTGTGTGTTCACTATTAGTCATACATTTCTGGGTGGTAAACGTGCATAAAACATTAGTGTCTGTGTG
Source organism: Boleophthalmus pectinirostris (assembly GCF_026225935.1). NCBI lineage: Eukaryota > Metazoa > Chordata > Actinopteri > Gobiiformes > Gobiidae > Boleophthalmus > Boleophthalmus pectinirostris. Next base: position 39,203,185 of record NW_026571299.1, on the reverse strand, counting down.
TGAAAGACTGTGGACTGTAGGAGAGTACAGTTCTGTTTAAGTGCCTGACATTCTCTGCAACTCTACACCAGCTCATCTAACTGACGACTGTGTAATTATTACCAAATGGAGGTGTTAGCGCATGCAGCTTCCTCACTGCTGCTGTCAGATCTGGGTGATGGTCTTTTTATATTCTTCCTTCAGTCATCCACAGGCAAACCAAAGAGAAAAAACAATAAAAGAACAAATGATTAATGACCAATATCAATATAATGTCAAATTGCCTTATTTGCATAAAATGTAGTCCCTAATAAGCTAAGATTTTGTTGATGTGTTAACAAGTTGGATCTGAAACATTAAAAAATTATATAACATTTATATATAAATATAATATGCAGTATATACAGATCAAGATAATTCAGATAATTATAAGGCTATTTAATTATTTTATACATACTGTAGCCCATGGTTGTACATTTGTAGGATTTGTTATCTCTGTGATATAGTTTTATAGTGTAGGGTCAGCAGACACATACTGTCTGAAATTAAATAATCAGTACTTTCTCTGGAGTAACTGTGAGGTTTGTTTTTATTTGTCAGATGTGTTGTGACGTATGATAGAGTTGCATAATCACAGGCCAAATAGTGTCTACTGCAGTAAAAGGAATGTTCCACTTATAACTGCACAGCTGCAGCTTCAGGCCAAAAACCATGAATCAAAGGACAGACACATGATCAAGAGGAAAAGAGGGAGGAAAGAGGTCATCGCAATGAGAAAGTGTGAGAAAAGATGCAAAAAAAGTTTATTGTTATTCATGAAAAATATAACCCCTTTAAAAATATTCTTCATGTTTAAAGTTGTTGGTGTGTTTCTTGGAAATATGCCAAAAGAAATAGAGGATCAGTAGAAAACAGAGACACATTGAGAGCTAGACTCTGGAAAGATGAACCTAGTCCCACTGCCTAAAGCTGGACTGAGTTATGAAGCTGTGCTCCAGTCTTAAAGGTTGTATGGAGGATTTTTTTTTAAGTTTCAAATTGTCAGTAAAAGTTTAAAATACCATTACAGAGACGCAGCAGCCTTGTAAATATGATGACCAAAAAAAAAAAAAAGAATGAAAATCTATCAACTGTGGATGTAGTGAGGCCAGATAAACACCAGCCAATAGACAACGAGGCTCCCTCTTTATCTATTGGCTGTTAGGTTGTCAATGAAACTCCCTACGTTTCTAATGTAATTGACTCGCAGGTGTGCGGGGATTACGTGGTTTATGCAGTGGTTCTTAGAGGCTTTTCAAACTGTCGCTTCCTCGCAATTCGCACAAAGTTTGTTGCGATGGCAGATGAGAATCCACGACTGGTTCGCCGCAAAAGAAAGTCAGTTTTTGAGGTCACTGAAAGAAGAAGTGAAGGTGAAAAGGAGCAAAGACAAACTGAGGTGATTCTTGGAGATTCCTTCCAGCGACTGCGTGACTGAAGCAGACGAAGAGTCTAAAAACTGATGCGTCGTTCGCTAAAATATTTCTAGACAGGTAATTTCAACAGTAATTCTGAACGTGCACTGGATGTAAACAAGCGTGATTTCTAGAGTAAGGAGGTGGGAGGAGATATTTCTACTGAGGGAGCTGTGGAGGAGGATGGTGGTGTTACGCATGCACAATATTGGAAAAAGGACTGTCGCTGTATTTCACTTCACTTACAAAATCCTCTATACAACCTTTAATGAAAAGCAGAGACAAGCTGGGACTTCTGAGTTGCTGCTCTGGATTAGCTCACCAATTGATACATAGGATGTTCTGTAGTGTAACAGTAAGTATTGTCTTTTTCCTCGAAACAACACAGATCCTTTTATCAGTGCTCAATCAAACTGTAAAATACCTTCAGTCTGCAGAGATACATGGCAGTGACACTGAAGGATGGGTCAAGTACACAGAACAATTTTCTCAGAAATGACAGTTAAGTGTCTCAGAATTTTTTCAAAGTTTTTACCTATAATGTAGGAAAAATGCATCATCAACTAGTCTAGCAGGTCTTGGTTAGATACACCCATGACACAAGTAATGTCTCCTTCAGCTGAATGAATAAGGCTTAGACTGTACACAGCATGCCGCCATCCACATTCTCACACACACACACACACACGCGCACACACACACCAAACACCATACACACCACAGGTGCTGAGTCACCCAGGAGGTTACTAGCACCCAAGGGACACCAGACTCTGCCCAAACAGAAGCATTCCTCACACATAAATGAGACAGATTCAAACACTTCTCTGGTACACTTGAACACACGTGTAGTATGTTTCTACACACAGGTGCTGACATCATCTTCTGATGGATGAACCATGGACATACTTGAAAAGGCTCATGTACAGGACAAACTTCCTACATGTTTATTTACCATTATGTCCTAAATGACCTTTGAATTCTTGAACTTAATATTAGCTGATTTACATTCCTCTTGGAGTTGAATCACTTGCCATTTCTGTAGAATCTGAAGCCAGATTATGACATGAAACTAAATTTACACTTCTTCCCATTACCTTTTTGAGACATGTTGAAATATGTATCGCAGTATTTATGCTATCTATACTCAAATAAATCCATTCATTAATTGTATTAAAAAAACAAAACAAAAAAACAAAAAAAACAACATATATCGCACATTCCTGTCTCTGCTGCTTGGGGTCTGAAGAGGCAGATCAATGAAGTGTAAAGCAGGCAGATACCAAGACAACTGCTGTTCCCAAACTCTCTGTAAAAGTCTGCACATAAATGTCTATGTAAAGATGCCTGTGCTTAAACCACTGTGCACACATTTAGTTTTGATGAAAAGTGACAGTAGTGTGTTTGCAGTGCTTTGCTCCGGTCACAGCGGGCGCACTGCCCCTCTCTGTAATCTGTCTGAAAAAGGCCACATGCCTCTGTCTCGTGAGGAGATCCCTGTGTGCAGCTCATTCTTTCTCTCAGGATCTAAGCCTGTGAGGAATGCTCTCCCTCTCCCTCTTCCTCTCGCTCTCTCTCAGTGCCCTATGATTTTTCTGATTGTAAATGACCTGCATAACATCTAAAATACATGCTGTAGCAGCAGACAGTTCCAAAACTCCACTTCCAGCTGCCTCCAACAAACGTGCTGGTTCTTTCACTTCAGATCCAGTGTTGTAGCTCCTGAGGCGCGTTTTTGACTAATGTAGCAGCCAGTGGCCCTATGCCACTGGCCACCTGACTACTGATTTAAAGTTGTTCTGACGCGCTTGTAATATAAATCCACAGATAAATTCTTAGTCCTTTATTGGCTTACCAATGCCATCCACATATTCCACAATACAAAAAATGCGGTCAAAAACGCTTTGCCTCCAATCAGCAGCACCTGTGGCTGCCTTCTTGGCCCTTAAATATGTTAAGGAGGGCACCATACTGCCACACAGTGGATGGAGGACAAAGCAACAGGTAAGCAACAAATAAAAGGTCAAAATGGCTCCTACATTACCGGCCCCTAATTGTTTGAAACGGGAGAGAAAAACAATTACAAAACAAATAGTAAAAGGAGCCATTTTACAGGAGTCACGTGTACATTGTACATTACATTAACAAATCCATATAAGTACTCAGTAAATAGAATGAAGTCATCAACATGTGTCCAACATTAGAAAAATCTTAAATGTCAATTTTTCCATCGTTTTCTTTTGAAAACTCGAATTGGTTTCAGATGGACAATCTTGACAGCCTTTTCAGAATGTTTCAAAATAAGCACAGGCAACTTCAAATTGGCCAAACACATTTCAAAATTGGACATATGCACCTTTGTCAAAAGACCATTGCCATCAACCTTTAACAGTTTACCCATTGTCCGTTCTGCTGAATCCATGTCCATGTTAACAGGCGCATCTGCATCAGGTAGAACTCCTTCCTCCATGTATCCTTTTCTCAGCACAGCAGGCTTTGACTCCGTATCTTCACTGCTACTGACAAAGTGATCCACAGTAGTGTCCAAACAAGTAGTCAGTTCATCCTCATGTATTTGAGACTGTTCATAAGCGCACTGGTCCTTAGTGTCTGATGAGGTCTCATACAAACTCACACCTGGTTTTATTTCTACACACTCATCAGGAGAGTGAATGCAATCACTTTCAACGCCCCTGTATGCAGACAAAATGGAGGGGAGAAAATGCTTGAAGATGGTGAAGCTTGTGGCGTCCGAGTAGTTGTCTTTGGGGCTTGTGTTTCCTTAGCCCTGTGCTTCTCCTGTTTTTTCCTGTTGTGTTCCTGTAGCACCCTTTGCTTAGCAGCAGCTATAGCAAGTTCAGCTTTAAGCTCCAACAATTCTCTCTTTCTTCTTACAATTTCTATCTGTTCCTCCAAAGCTAGTTGCTTTGGAGGAACAACTAGCTTTGAATGAATGATGCACGGGCTAAAAGTGCAGCCTTTTCTGCCTTAGCTTTTACAAGAGCTGATGTACTGATCCTTTTAACTTTAGAAGAGGAATTCTGATCATCAGTTCCAATTCTGCACATCCCATGTGACAAATAACTGTCATAATCCACTTTGTGATCCATACTAACAGTTAAATAGGCAAGTTCTTAAGTAGTTCTGGTCTTAGAGAGAATGATGATCCACCACATAGCCTACCCATTGCAGGATTTTTATCCTGAGTCCAAAAGAAATCTCCAATCTTGAGCTATCAGCATGCAACTGACAGTTTCAAAACTCCACTTCCAGCTGCCTCCAACAAACGTGCTGGTTCTTTCACTTCAGATCCAGTGTTGTAGCTCCTGAGGCGCGTTTTTGACTAATGTAACAGCCAGTGGCCCTATGCCACTGGCCACCTGGCTACTGATTTAAAGTTGTTCTGATGCGCTTGTAATATAAATCCACAGATAAATTCTTAGTCCTTTATTGGCTTACCAATGCCATCCACATATTCCACAATACAAAAAATGCGGTCAAAAACGCTTTGCCTCCAATCAGCCACACCTGTGGCTGCCTTCTTGGCCCTTAAATATGTTAAGGAGGGCACCATACTGCCACACAGTGGATGGAGGACAAAGCAACAGGTAAGCAACAAATAAAAGGTCAAAATGGTTCCTACACATGCTTATACTGTTTTGTGGTTGAATGATCCTTTATAAGTTATTTATGTGCTGAATAATGTGTTGAGTATTAAGAGAATTCATTTGAACCAAAGTATTGGGTTCTAACCCTCTGCCAAACTGAACCCATTAACCCACAGGTGGTGCAGATAGGGAAGATCTCACACACCAAAACAAATTTCTCTGTAATCCACACTTTTAGAAGAGGGTATATGTTTATGCTATGTTTAATTAAGTTATCAAACATTAATACAAATATCTAAGGAGACTGAGCAAAGGTTTGACTACATCTGTAAATAACCTCTGGTGGCTATTACAGGTCTAAATCAGACCTGAAAGGAGTATACTGTTGCATGGCATCAAAACTGGACTAAACCAAAATAAGGCTTGAATACATCTAACTAAATAAACATTAGAGAGGAGGAATCTGAAACGTGGGCTAAGAAAGTGTGCATCTTCCAGGCATATAGTCTCCTCCTTTTCTCTGTCATTGCTCCCATTTTGAGTTCCATCAGTAGCCTATCTGATGGAGACTGGTTATTATTTTTTCAAACATTTTTTTAGCGGCTCAGGTCCAGAGTGGATGTGTTAGTGAAGGTGTAATGAAAGCACAAGAGATGGAAAGGCATGAGAGGGTGGAGGGCAGACGGAGAAGGCCTTACAGTAGTCAGTGGTCTCCTAAGGTGAGTGCTTGGACTGGGCACCCCCTCCCACACAACAGCACAAAGGGGCTCTCTGTGACCAACTTATGGAATGCTGAGACTTAGGAGCTCTGGGGACAAGAAGAAAGAGGGGGTTCAGGAATGGGAAAATGGAGTGAAAGACAAAACCCACATGTTGCTAAAGATAGAGTGTGCGGCTGACAATTAAAAGTGTACAGAGTAGATACATGTGTTTCTGTGTAATTCTGCCTAAAATGAGAAAAAACAAAAGGACTAAGAAACGCCAAATTCTCTTCATCTGAGCTGAAAGAAGTTATACATTTGGTTCTGAATGTTACGAGGACATTTCAGTAGAGATGTTTCTCGCAGCTGAGTGATGTGTGTTACGCTACAAATCACCAATGATTGGACCATCCCAGGCCCTTCTACATTCGAATAGACTGGCTCGGCAAAAATTCCACTTGAAATGTTGTGGTATTTAAAAATTTGTCAAATGCACATTTTATAGGCCCAGCCAAAACAATAATCCAACAGCATGATATGTACTAAATGTCTATCAGTATCACAGATCTGCTTATGCGGCGGGACGGACACTACGGCAAAACAGAGGCTCAAATGCTAGCCTTAGGGAGACCTATTTTTCAATGTAATAAATGAGTAACGTCAGTTTATTTTATTAGCCCTCTGTTGAGGAATATAAAAAAATGTATGTTTCCCATATAGAGAGTAATCAATAAAGTTATATATACAGTATAAAGTTATCCTCAGTGGTGTTGCTGCATTGTTACTAACTGTAGGGTTTACCCTATGAGCAATTTATTCACACAATATTTGGATTCAAGACGTCCGCATTCCATTTGTCTGTACATTTCCAACTTCAGGGCAGACCACCAACCTGCTGTGGCTAACACAGTGCATAAATTCAGAGCTTATGTCAATAGCTGCTCTGTTTATCCGCTAATGGGGCATTTACTAACTCTCAGGGAGAGGGAGTGAGCAATTAAGATTAGTCTATGGTGAACTACAGTATGGTGTGATTTGTCCTGTCAACACAGTCTGTCATTTGATTTTTTAAATGTCAGCATGTATGATCAAACTATATAAAGGCCCCAGAAATCAAACTGAGACATTCCTGACATGTATGACAAAAAAATAAAATGCAAACAAAACCATTAACTCAACATCTAGGTTTTTGGTAGTCTACTGTTTTATTGGTTGTATTTTGTAAGTATTTTCCAAACAAATCAGTATAATATTCAAAGTGCTTTATGTTCCTCAAATCCAGGACTTGTCTAGAAACTCACATTTTGTTTGTCTTATTTTCCTCAAGTGACCCAGGATTTATAAAGTGCCAGTGTGCAGAATGTTTCCACAGGTAAACTGAGCACTGCGTGAAATGTGGTCTGGCTGCCACAGATGCTGTTTGCTCTAAACAGTATAAATCAGTCCAGCAAATGTTTGTGAATGTCTCTGTCTTCGCTCTAGATGATGAAATAAAGCAGCGTTACCAATTACATTATCTTTTTCATTCACTTAAGTGTTGGCATAAAGTGTCAATGTTTAATGTAATGCTAATTATACTACATACTGACATTACAGTATGTAGTAGTAGTAGTGTTCTTTGTGTGAGTACAAGGCACAGATAAGTGGGAGGGTTGCTTCCAGAGTCAACTTGAGATTTTTTTTTTTTCTAGACAATTATTTATAAGTTTCAAGTGGTCCATATGATGATTTGATGATTTGGTTAAGCAACTAATTCTAAAAGAAGACAAGGATAGCATTCATAAGAACCCATACTGAATCAAGAAGTTTATAAAAGAACATGCACGAAAGATCTCTAGAATAATTAGGACTATCTCTCCTGTGAATGCGCTGCAAAATACATGACCTTTGCTTCCTGTCTCCTGGCTTCCTACTACAAAACTATGAGATCTTGCTGCTGAAATATGTATCTGTGTACTGTATGTCCAAAATCAGCAGCGAGATCATGACTGTTTATGCAAAGAGGGGTTGGATGAAGGAGAATCAGATTCCTCTCGCAAGCTCAAGTCGTTTGTATTTGCTCCAAAAAAGACACCAATGTTGTTGTTTGGTCTGTCTTGTTTCACTCTCATAGCATGCTTGATTACCTTCTGGATAAGAGCCAGGCTGCTAGAGGGAATGAAGGAGAATATAGGCAAAAAAAATAGTTTGGAAACACTGATTAGGGAAAGGAGTAGACACCCAAAAAGATCACATTTCCTATGTAGTCATTCACAAGTGGATGCCGTGACAATTAGATTCAGGGCCTGTAAACAGGCTCAAAGCAGCGGAAAAGGATCAGCAATTGCAGTAATAATAACACCAGTTGTACTAAGGGTGGTGAAGTAAACTAGTTTTCTTTGACTTCTAGATATGTACAGCTCAGTAGGTCAATTAAGTAATTGAAATTAGCTTTAGCAAATTTTGAACACAAAGTGGGGCTAATATGTACTACCCATGACACACTTTTTACTTATATAGCATCTATAACTATAGGCCTGTCATGATACTTACTATATTGATTTACTGTTCAATATATGATGGATGGTACAATTATTTTTGTGGGTCAATATTTACTGTGGGTTTGTACTAGTGGGGAGCTTTTTGTTATTTTTCTGCCCTGAGATTTGAACTGTAGAGAGCTGAATAAAAAACTTAAATATTTAATATGTTTATTGCACCTCATGTTCATTAACTAACCATTAATTATGTTTTCTGGGGAAATTCTGTACTAGGATTATTGTGTCAGTGATATAATGGCAATCAGTATTATTATTTAGCATCTATATTTTCATAAGCAATATACTACACTTCAAAAATGTGTATAGGGACAGATCTATATAGCATATATCTCTTTGCCGTTTTTCATGTTTCAGCAGATGTGAGTCTGGGAATGCACCATTCTACAATGTTTCTGATCTCTTGTGTGAGAGGTTTGTGAGAATAAGGCATAATAAACAGAGGCCCTTTAAGCAAAGGCCTTAAACAAAAGCAAACTGCCCCAGCTTGGTTATAGCTTTATTAGCACTCAGCTGGTTCCCATTAGTACAGCTTTGTGAAGTGCTATCTCTTCAAGAATCTCAAACAAACTGACCCTTTGGTCTGTTTGTCTGCTCAAACCTCTTCAACATCCTCCACGGAGTCCAACAGGCCTCCATAGACAAGGGTCACCCCAGCGACCTTTCAGACAACTACTGCAGTTACAGAGTCACTATGTGTGGACAGCTCTGATTGATTTGGAGGTAACGTTTAACAAGTTTGCTGTTTAAATAAGACATAAAACCAAGCTGTTAACGCACAGGGAATCTTGCTTCTTGCCCCCTAACAGAGGGTAGTTAGCTAATATTAAAGCATATTAAAATGCGTATTGTATGAGACATACATTTCCTGGTCTTCATTCACTATAATGCTGTTGTCTGTTTGTGTCTTGGGGCTTAGAACTAAAAAACGTATAACTTTGTGTGATAATAAACTTTTTAATACCACATGGTTTTATGTGAAAATGCTAACATGTAAACAAAGCTGCAATTATATACCAGCTTTGTGTCTACCCCTTCATAGCACATGCAGGGCAGAGCGAGCAGTGTGAAAAAGAAGGGCACTGGGTCTGAAGAATGTGCTGATGCTGAGATCGACCTATGAAAGTAGATCTCTCCTTTCCTTGCTCCCATCCCTCGGTGGGCCCACAGCACTGAGCATCCTTTGTAAAGGTCTCTTACTCACGCTCTCTCTGCAGCATCTGGATCAAAGCCTCACGTGTGCTGCCCCTCTGCAGACTTCCTGGGATCAAAACATGGCTAAAGGGAATGAAGGGGTATGAATAGAGTTATGACAGGGTATGAAGGGGTATGAAAGGGTATGACAAAGTATGGTGAGGTATAAAGAAGTATGTTGGAGGTATGAAAAGCTATGAAGGGGTATTAGGGGGTATGATGAGGTATGGTGGAGTATGATAGGGTATGAAGGGGTATTAGTGGGTTTTAGAGGATATGATGGGGTATGATGGGATATGAAGAGGTGTGAAGGGCTGGTGCCGTATGAAGCGGAATTGAGTAAATTTTAGCGATGGCTTATGTCTCATTTATTGGTATAAATATTTAACTTTTACATTATAACCAAGGAACTATTTCTTTACATCCCTGATTTTTTTTTTTAGATCTTTATTTAACTTTTTGTTTTGTAGGTACTTACAGAATATAAGCATTATTTGATTAGAAGTCGTTTTTATGAGCATACTATAAACAATGGCAGTTTATTATTCCAAGATTAGTGAAAGTGGGGTATGGTGGTGTGGTGTTTCCCCTGAAGGAGACATGCCCACACCACTCACTGACAAAGCAGCCTTTCATAGCCCCTTTACCAGTAATAGGAACCTTTCCTCTGTAGCCAAAAACAGAGTGAGGTAAAATGTGCAAAGACAACAGACAGAGAGGTCCCTGCTGCGGCTGTCCCTGCTGCAGTGTTCAGCTCAGCACAGCATCTATAGGCAGAGGAAATGAAGCACCGGATCAGATGACCCAGGAGGCCAGGGGGACCCACCTTCACAAGTCGACTCTCACGACACCAGCCCTGCACAGATACATTTACTGTGTTTCTTAAAATATGATGAAAGGATGAATTTTTTTTTAAGCAGTAAGATTAAAAACTATATGACAAAGCTTGAAAATAGACTGTATGCTCATATATTTTAGAAGAAACAATCATCACAAGGTAAATTAATATTTGACCTGAGGGCTAAAAATCCAATAAGAGTGAGAGTCAACTTCTAACATTTGTTCACAGAGACCTGTGATATAGCTTTTCATCACTAGAGGGAGTCTTGAGTAAACTTTCATAAACTTTCATAGACCTTTCCCAATAACAAATAGGATTACAAGATTCACAGACCACTAGATAAAAAAGGTTGGACAACTTCTGAAAATGCAGTTGAAGTCTTCTTGTCTCACATGTGTTTTGGGTGGCCTCTGTGCTTCTGATGGTCTGATATTATGTGTTGCAAGAGCTTTGTTTTGATTGGGAGCCAACGTCTTCAGAGAGCTGTGGTGTGAGCTGGGACATCCTGTTTCAGTTGGAGAGAGGGCTTGCGATGAGTCCTAGGGTGTTGCCTGCAGAGATTAGAGCAACTTTAACTTCCAAACTGTTGATGTTTTTGTATGAAAGTATAGAGTTGGATGACAGATCAAAGTCCCAAACTCAACAGAGCTAATTGGGTCAGGTTTTCTCACAGTATGTAAAATCCATCTCTTTTGACAACATGGCATCAGCCTCATTTACAAAAATCTGTACAAAATTTAGCATAACTGTAATATTCCTGAGCATACACTGTTCATCTGAAAAAACAGATTATAGTACACATAATCTGGAAATGTTTTGTGTATGCCTTTGTACTAGTGTGGTTTATTAAAGATAATAGTGTATAATATCATGTACTGAGCCTGACTTCACTAAGATCAGGATAAGGATTTAAGAAAAGATTAAAGACTTTCTCCAGAAGATGTGGACTTTTGTTGTTTGTTGGTATTATAATGGTTTGTGATGAATGTAGTTTGTAATTATAGAATTACATCATAAAGTAATTTATGAAATCTTATAAATGAAAGCTTTCATTTAAATAATTCAAGTTGTATCATTCTCCATACTGTAAAATACAGTATGTATTAAAATGTTCCCATTTGAATTGATACACAATATCTCCTAAAATTTCAGATTATTATAAATTAAATGTTTAGCATTACCAGGTTTGAGTGGAGTTTGACATTCCCTATGGCCACCTCTAATTATTAAGTGTTTAATGTTAACTTTTAGTATATCTCTTCTCTAAAATCCGTCTCCCCAGGCATCCTTCTTCACTTTTGAACTAAAGAGCAGGTTAGTGCAGAGGAATGTGGTAATTTGAGTTGGAGAGGGTGGAGGAGCAGTGTACTGGGCTGGGCTCAAGAATTACCTGAGGAATGACTGAGAACTTGGGAAATTTTGCTCTGACAGACTCTCACTATATACATAAAACCATTCATATTGATTCAGTTATTATATTCAGATATTGTTATTTCTTACCAAGGATAGTCCTTCTGAGACTAGGAATCTCATTTTCAGGGGAGTTCTGGCAATAAAGAGGACACTATTAGAAGTTTTTAGACATGGGAAACAGGATCACCTGGAGCAAAACTATACAAGACACAGAGAGGGCATGCAAACTCCACTCAGAAAGGCCTATGAAAAAAGTGTTCTCAGTTGAAAAGTTGAAAAGTTCCATGTATGACATAAAAACAGTAATTATTTTCTTAGCAGTAGAAGCTATACTCAGTTGGAGTTAAGCTCAGTTTAAGTTATACTCAGTTATTCAGGGATAGTGGTTCAGAATACTAACTAAAGCGTCTGACAGAAACAATTACCCCATCAGTCGTCACTTCCAGTCAGGCGTGATGACAGTCTATTACACACCTGGGCTCACTATCTCTGTTACCACGGAAACTGACTCCTGGCAGAGGACAAAATTAAGTCAAGCCTAGTTATTATTACCACTGTTATAAATCTGAATCTGCCATTCAAAAATAATTACAAGACTATTATCATATTATACTATACATATTTGGTTAATTAAAATAAGACACCAGAATATATGCATTTGTCAGACCCACAGAGACAATGCTAGAGGTGCTAGAGATATGAAATGTAAAGAGGTGTGAAGAGTAGAGTGGATTTTTCTTTTAAATCCTACTATGGCTGACTGGACTGGAACACGGACCCCTCTGTGAGTGCGGAGGTGGTGATGATATGATGATACGTATTATACATAACATATGACACAAGATTGATCTCACTAATAAAATATATCCATTGTCAGGTCCCTTCAATGACAGCTAACAAGATGACTGCCACCTAAAGACGACTCCCACAGAATTTGATCATAATGGGGGTCCACTTGAGCAACTGCGCTTTATTATGAGAACCACAACTCATCAAAATGGGTTTCAGTAAGAATATTCCTAATAAAAGCAGTGTAAATATAATGTTCTAATGTTAAAGAGGGAAAGTAACTGTAGATTGCTTTGTCTTATTATGGCCCATTAGAGCCATTTATAGAGTTGCACCTCCCACACAGCTAGTCTGAGCTATTTGGGGCTTTTAAAAAAGAATGGGGTCTTTCTGTGGCCGCTAAGGTTTGGATGTAGGACAAGCAAGAGCTATTTCCTCTTGGCATATGTACCTCTCTGCTCATGACACAAGAGTTGGGCAGGGAGAGGAAGATGAGACCAGAGCAGAGTGGAAAGTCTATCCTTGGCTCCAGTGAAAAGATGCTTTTCGTCATTCCATTTATAATATGAAATAATACAATACAAATGGCACTTAAGTCACACTTTTATTCATTTGTGGTTTTCTTTGCTCTGTTTCTCATTGTCTTACAGTTGAGATCCACCTCTTTATTTTTCCTTTGGCTCAAATTATAAAATGAGCTTTGATTTAATTAATTACAAAGATGCCTACAAAGATGTACAAACTTAATTACTTACTCAATTGGTGACAAAAGCGGTAGCAGAGGTAAAATGATAACATATTTATTTAATCTGTGCTACCAGCAGATCTGTTGGCTAACAGCTCATCTGCTTCCACTGCAGGGCCAATGCACCTGTAAGCAATTTGCATTCTTTTCACTGGGACTCCGTGAGATTTTCCTCGTGTGTTGACTAAGAAGAAAATCTGATTCAAAAACTCATAGCAGTTTGGCCAAGACTATGGCTGGATGTTAGTCTCCTCTTCACTCCATGAATATATATAGCAGTGAGTTGTGATTCACAAGCACACACAACACAAGTACAATAAAAAAGCTGTAATATAAAGAGCCATGATCTGCCATGATTTGTGCCTCATCAGAGTCTTGTTTGTTTTTGGAAGTGCCATGCACAGTAAAAGGACTCACCTCTGTGAAATGATCCCTGAAAGGCTCAGGGAGTCAGAGCAAAGCCTGTAAAACTGAAAGAAAGACCTATATATATATATATATATATATATATATATATATATATATATATATATATATATATATATATATATATATATATATATATATATATATATATATATATATATATATATATATATATATATATAGGTGCTAGAAAGTCTGCAACACATTCAACTCATAATTAAAATCATGTCCATAGTGAGTGAGATGATTCATTTGTAACAATAATAGAATTACAATACAGTAGAATCATAATTTCAGTCTTCCCATACAAAATGCATTATTACTGAAACAATCCAAAATCAGTCGAATAAATCACATATAATACTTATCTACCATGCCTGAATTGTATGATACAAAGTCTTATGTTGAATGGCTCATACACACTAACATTTATAAGAACTATAAAGCTCTTAAACATCAGGTAGGTGGTTGGATTAAACTCATAATTGTTAACAGTTTACACTGTTTAGCAGCAGACCAAAATGCAATCTCCATGTGCCTTTAATAGACACAGGGTTACTGTTTGGAAGTCTGGGCACTTGATAAACCACAAAACAAATTACCTCTGTAGTATTATTACACCTTAAAATTTGAAAGTGAATGCAAATGGGCCATATCTTTAATGCGAGACAAGTTTATAGTTATAGGGGTATAATGAAGGTATTAGTGGTAGTTGCTTCTAATTCTTCTGGCGTTATGCACTAGTTAAATGGACACAGAGTATTTTCCCCTTTCTTTAGTCTTTCTTAGGCTGGGGCTTTTGAATTAAACTGGATAGGCTGCTGCTTGTTAAGTCCTGGTTTTGCACTAGTTTGGTTCAATGGAAGACCTTGTGTTAGGTACTACATGGTGAGAAAAGTTTTATAAGCCATTGCTATAAGGCATTAAATGGCACTTGGACAGCATCTGAATGACAGGAGTTCTGCCAGGACACAGTAACCGTAAAGCTCAGTGGAGGTTTTAAAAGCCTTATTAAGTTTCATATTTGACTTTTTACTGCCCTCCTCTTCCAACACACACTACTGTTGGGTTTCCTTGCTTCTTGGGGACATTACCTTGACTTCCTAATTTCCTGGAGACTGATCCCAACCTTAACCATCGTCATTACGTGCGTAACTCTAACCCAATCCCTTCACCTAAACTAACTACAGTCTATGATTGTAACCCATATCTGGGTTTATCCCATATTGGCAAGAAAATAATTAAAGATTTACGTCATGAAGACCAGATTTTTCTCCCCATAATAGAGGCACATCCCCATGATTGAGTGTGTATGAAGATGTTAGTTCCCACAATGTGATAAACACACACTCCTTTCTACTGTGCAGTGTGGATAATACCTATAGGCACTTCACAGTAGTTGTTCCAGTCTCTATCATTTCTCCTGCCCGTACCATGTCCTGACGTGCCATGAAAGAATGCCCCTGTATGTTTAACCATTTAGATGTGTAATTACACACCATATAGAGCGATAGCCAGAGGACACACGATCACAATTATGTTCTTTAAAAGGAAATGCTGCTTCATTCAGATCCCCAGCCACAGTCAGAGAGGAAAAGAAGGAAAGTTATATTATATTATACTATTCAGTTTAATGAGAAGTAAAGTTCTCATTACACTACCTAATACAAAATTGGGAAAAAAAACAAATACAGCCAATCTAACCAAGCAGGAAAACTACACACTAATCTAGGCGTTGCTTTTTCTTAGTCACTTATTGGTATAGAACATGTGAGTAGCCACGGAAGTAGGTAACTCTTTGGAGCATTCATCTGGGGATGAATACGCAAGCCAAAAGTATTATGTTATATTGCAGATACAGTAAGTCAGAGGAGCCCATGTGTTATCTATGTGCAGACATGTGGACTGCAGGCGGAGCTGGGACCATTTCCCTGCACCCCTCTTTGTAGAATTGCCAGAAGTCAAACAAGGAGGAACACGCCTATATGAAATCAGTTTCAGAAAGACTATAGATGCTTCATATTAATTTATCTGAGCAGTATGTTATGATATTTTGTCTGTCTCTTTTTCATTCAAGCTTGCTACAGTAATAACCCAAACCAACAAAATGAGGCAAAGTATCCACAATCAATTGAGCATGGGCATGCCCCTAATTCTAAATTCATATTATGTTTCTGTATTCATTCACTCTCTGATTACCATGGCTGCTTTGAGCTTTAATTAGCTAGTCTCTATATGACGGTTAATCATAGAGCTAATATTGACTGCTATTACATTACCAAACCTTAATTCCCTCACATTTTAGTACAGATATTTCTCCAACAGTATCATGCATTTCTTTAGACACTTTGAATAGGAAAAGTTAAACTGGGCTACTTGTCTACTATTGAAAAAAGTCCCATCCCCATTCAGAAAGAGTAACCTTGTCCCACCTCTCTAAACTTCATTCACACTCCACCTCCACTCTCTTTAAGTGTGCTTTTGTCTGCCTTCCCAGACAGCTTTGTTAACATGTCTTTCATTCTCTCAGCATTTGCCAAAAAGGAAATAATAAACAGGTTGTTTTTATCATGTCCATTTAACACCAGTCATTTGCCTTGCCCGACACTTTCTGTGGTTAACTTTAATGCTTCTAATTAAGACAATAATCCTCCCTCAGCCTGGATATAAAAACTCTTAATTATATACTTGAGTCAGGATGCCTCTAATAAGAAACTTGCACTCAGCACTTGCTTCTTTAGTAGCTCAGTTTGTTCTAGTTAACTTAACAGTCCATAAAGTAAGTGAATGCAGTCCACCTGAGAAGAGTATTATGATGTGGCTACAAAGAAAGCACCACTTAATATTGCTAGGCCTGTCATGATAACGACAATATTGACTTATTTTTTGGGGATCAATATTTACTGTGGGTACTTTTTCTTTGCAATAGTGGAGAGATGTTTGCCATTTTTATGTAATAACGTAAGATTTGAGCCGTAAGGAGTAGAATACATAACTTCAAATTATCAGATCATTCTGCCATTTGTTGGCTGCAGCTCAGCCTTTTTGATGATACAGTCTGTACTGGCATTATCTTGCTTTCTGTCACTTTGTCAGTATTTTTAATATTATCATTTATTGCATTATTATTTCTCTCTAGCTATTTCTCTATAATATATCGTGCTGCAAAATGTGGTAGTGTGACCTAAATATTGCTACCTCAATTTCAATCTGGACAGACTCAAAAGGAGTTAAATGTGCATGTTGAGGCAAATTAACTTAATAAATTATAAAATTAATTAGTGAAGATAACCAGATAAGAGATGGGATAAAGTTTTCCATCTGAACTGTTGCTAAAGCTCCATGACTCTTAATCAAAGTTAATATAACGAAGGGGACTAATTCATATGTTTCGCTCATAGAGTGATATACATGTATATTGTTTGATTCATAATACTAACTAAAAAATAACAAATAAAATCTACATAAATCTATGACAAGTGTTTTCTTTTTTATCTGGCCATCGCAGTCACTTCAGCTTCATTGTTCAGACAGTTAGATTTCATAAACTTGGTCCATATGGCAGGTATGGTAATCTATTGTTAATCAGTGTGAAACAGTCAACTAAGGCTTCCTGTGTTGTTTTTTCATGGCATCAAAACAACCATGGGAATTATTTATCTTTTTACTATAAAAGCACATATATGTAAGTACAATTAGTAATCATCATTATTTGTCTTCTCAACTTGATAAAAAATGTGAAAGTCTTTGTGAAAGTTTTGTCTCTTGCTCAAATTTTGGTTGATAAACAGTGCCATCAGGTGGGCATATAACATCATAACAATTTACTGAGCAGGTTTCTTTTAATTTCTTCTTAGTTTTTTTACAGTATTTGCTGCTTCCATAAATGTTGCTGTGGCTTAGTTATTCAAAGCAACCGTATGTAGTGAGAAAATATATTATAAAAAGTATAATTTGCAATTAAAAGTTTAGCAAGTTAATAAAATGTTATATTTTTTTCTTTTGCTTTGCCAGGTTGATGTTTTTGTCAATAATAATTTAGTTTAAAATGGTAGTCAAAGGCAAGAATGGTTATGTCTACATTAAAGCATATAGCAGATCAACATAATCATACATAATAAATATATATTTTGAAATATAGAAAGTTGCAATATCTCTAAATAAGTCAGTTAAAAATGTGTGCAGTTTACTATATAGATAAACGGAGCAAGAAAAAAACTATTATTACGAACAAGTCTGATACTTCCCTATACGTGCCCCC
The DNA here is from genome assembly GCF_026225935.1 of Boleophthalmus pectinirostris. Lineage (NCBI taxonomy): Eukaryota > Metazoa > Chordata > Actinopteri > Gobiiformes > Gobiidae > Boleophthalmus > Boleophthalmus pectinirostris. The sequence continues at coordinate 39,185,240 of NW_026571299.1, read as the reverse complement.
ATGTGACCCAGACATGGGTGGGGCTGTGGGTGCTTCTGCTGCCTGACAAGGAGACCGAGGCCCTCACGGAGCTGCAGGTGCTGTGGGACCAAACTATGGACTACCAACAGAAACTGGCTGAGAAGTTGACCCTCTTGAATGAGAGGGGCACCGGAGTCCTCATACGCATGAACTACATTAAGAAGGTGAGGGCCACAGGAAGCTAACCCTTGTATGAGACGGGAAAAAGGAACTCAAATTTTGTATACTTCTTTTGATCTGAAATTTGACAGGATGGAATAATGACTTTTTAATATGTAGCAAGACTTTTGGATGTATGAAAGTTTGTACCAAAATTATATAGTGTTGAAATCCTTTAGCTAATGTAAAGTCTATTTAAGAAGCTTTTGCCACTGCATCATTCTGCAAAAAGGAAGCATGAACAGGAAGTTGGTTTAAGCTCTCTGTCTTGTCAAATTTCAGAAGGCTATATTTGGAATGGTGTGCCTAATGTTAGAAAAAATATAGATAATAAAGTAATATGTAATATGCAGAAAATAAATAAATAAAAAATAAATAAATAATTTAATTCATGGACTTTTCCAACAATTAGTACTTTAAATGTTTGGACCAAAGCCAGGAATTGAATATCACACATATTTATTTTGAAGATGATGATAACAAAAATATTTTCCGATGCTAATGAAGTGCACTTTAGACTTCTCAATTTCAAGATATTGTATTGCTGACAGAGAGGCTGCTAGATCTGGTTTAGAGGTGGTTTTGAAAAGAAGGCGGAGGATTCAGTGCAATATTTCACACTCAGCATAATGAGTTACAGCATTTCACTATACTGGGGTTATTATTTTGATGGTATACTGTCTTCTTTATATAATCACAAAATATAAATCATTAGAATGGCAGAAGTGATGTTAATGGTTATAACCTTCTTTTGCATTTAAATTCTGTTTTTTGTAGACATGCACAATTCAGATTTGATTTTAGATGAAGATCCAGTCATTTTTAATTGTGAATGGTGAGGACTTTTTAGCCAAGAGTTCTACAAAGAGTTCTATGTCAGTAAATGCATGTGGTTTAGAGCAGACTTCAAACTTTAGAGGAACACATTTTACTATTCTATCTGTTAAATAGCAATAATCAAAAGTCTGTATTATTTATGGTCACAAAACTCATATTAAAAGTAATTTCTATTTATTAAAATTTAGATAAATCTATAGGAACAAACCATGCTTTTTATCCTATCAACTGTATATCATGGCATTAACATATGAGATACAGCTGTAGGTCATCTGTACTGCATGCAATCATTATGTCAGCAAGCAAAACACTTTACTAACTTACTAACTATTGTGTGACTGGTTCACTGTCAAAATCTAAACTACATTCAACTGTATTCTGTTTCAGACATGTGCTGACCCCAAACTACGACCATCCATTCTGACTGATAAAGTCATGGAGTCCGCCATCAAACACATTAACAAGAAATTTCCAAACATTGACTTCAGAGGAAGTGTTGTAAGTCTGCATGGCATAATTGGCGTCACATGTTTGTTGTCTATAAGTGAATTAAAACTGTTTTTGTTTATGCAGCAAAGTCTGACCTCCATCCAGCGACAAAAGACTGAAGTGCTCTCAGCCACATCTATCTTCTATGATTCCTTCCTCGATGTCATAGAGTTCAGGGTGATTATATCTTTTCTCAATTTTCATTTCAATATTTGGGTGAGCTGCTTTCCCATTGTCTTCCTCCTACATGACAAACAAAGACACAAAATGAGCCATCCAATACATACAGGATTTTTCCTCATTCATTTTATGGCTGCATCACCTTGACTTGCACTTTCAGAATACATTTACATACAAAGTGGTTTATTTTCATTTTGTTGTTTGATTTTATTACAAATACTGAGGGGAGTTAGGTCAGTGCAGTTAGCTAAAGTGCACCAGAAGATATTCCATAATTTAGTGGCTGTTGCTACCAACCTCACAGTTATGAATAATGTGTTTGCTGCTATATGCATTCAATAAGGTCAAATGTGTATGAATATATGTCTTGCCTCTCATATCTGTATTTTGCTTTTTGTTCTTCCAGGACCATGTTTATGAGCTCCTCAACACAATAGATGCCTGTCAGTGCTTCTTTGATATTGTGAGTATTTGTGGAAGAGAGAAAAAAATTTTAACTGTGATGTTTGGTTACTAGGCATTTGTGCAACACATCTGGTCATACCATCTGCTCTTTCTATTCTGCATTATACATTGACACTCTCTTCTCTTGTTTCATCTCAGGGCAATGAGGAAAATAACATGTTTGATGCATGCATTATGAATGTCTGCCAGCAAAACTGTGATCTTACTTTTCTGTGATGTGATTGAAGTGATTTAAAAAGGTCTTTGTATGCCAAGCTAATACCCCAATCCTATATTTGCAGAAATAAAGCTGGTTACAGCTTTGAGAATAAGATTCTAACATTGCTGGTGTAAAAATATATTTTAGCAACATAATGACTTTTTCACAGCCTGGGGTTAAAGGCATACCATAGTTATATACATCTTTCACATTCAGTCACTGTAATTTTAGTGTCTAAACTGAGAGTCCTCTCTTCTATTTTCACTTTTTGTTAGGCCATCAATTTTGACTTCACTAAAAGCTACTTGGACCTGATCATTACCTACACCTCTGTCATCATTACATTGTCTCGTATTGATGACAAGAAAGCCCTTGTGGGAATGTTCAACTGCGCTCATGAGATGACCAATGGCAGCAGGTGCAGTCAGTTACACAGTTGTGTAGTTTAGCAGTTACCTATGTTTAACATGCATTATGTACCACATATTTACATAATTACCACTTGTTGTGCCTTGCAGTGACCCTTCCTACCCACGACTTGGACAAATGTTTGTTGAATATGAACATCCTTGGAAGAAACTCACTGAAGAATTTGGCCCTCATACAAGAGTAAACACTTAAATTTAACCGATAAACAGTGTTTTTAGTGCTATGTCAATACACACACTTGATTATCCAATGGACTTTTTGAAAACATCTGATAGAAGAGATTCTTAATTTTAATGTATATTAGCAAGATAATTCAAGTTCAGCAAAAACATTGCCAGCTGAATAATTGTCCTTAAGACTTTTAACTCAACTACAGGGTACGACATTCATTCATATTTGAAAATGTCCTATATTTTTGAGACTTGTGGTTTCTGTCCCAACCCAGTCAGTGACATCGGCCTTGCTGTCTCTGGGAGTGTTGTACCCTCGCAGAAACCTGCCAGCCGAGCAGTGGCGCAGTGCCCAGCTCCTGAGCCTCCTCAGTGCCCCGGCGGCCATGTTGGATCCAGCCTGCTGTGACACGGTGAGGAATCTCTCTCCCACTAACACACACAGGCCAGTATAATCCATTAATGACATGGGAGTTTGTGTGTCTGTCTTGGAGAGAAAATTAAAATAATAAATTCAACACAGCACATTGTTCTTGTTTGTCCACCCTGCGCAGTTTAAAATGGTAATATAATATTCTATTCAACTCAATCATGTTCAGTTATGTTTGAAAGATAATATTATTTATAATTTTATGCATATTTTATTCTTTAAGTGAATGTATTGTTTTACAGATGGCATGTGAATATCTGTCTCTGGAAGTTATGGAGCGGTGGATTATTAGTAAGTAGGCTCTAACACACCATCCTGGTGCATGCTTTTTGCTGTAACGTAGTAATGTGGTGTTACGGGAAAAAAATAATAATATTATACTCGGTACAAAAGTCAGTAATGCGCGTCACAATGCTTTTTAAAGATGGATTGATGTGGTGAGTTTTTCGTTTTTCTTCATGCAATTTTGCTAAAATCACCGCAATATTAGGAGTGGTGAAACGCCGGAGACGCGCCCAAGTAGACCATCAGGTACGCGCGGGCAAAAGGATCGACGCAGAACTTCACGCTCCACGGGGCGAACCGCAGCTGATGCCCGATCGCGCCTCGCAAACACCCTGTCTGCAAGGCGCTTCCAAGTTCTAGTCCAAGATTAGTCCTGGTTTAGTCCTGGTTCCGCTCTGGTTTAGTCCTACTTTAGTCCTGTTTTAGACCTGTTTTAGACCTAGTTTAGTCCTGGTTTAGTCCTTGGTTCAGTCCTGGTTTAGACCTAGTTTAGTCCTGGCCAGCTCTGGTTTAGTCCTGGTATAGACCTGACCTACGCTCGCGTATCCCCCATACGTGCAATGGAGCCGCCCTCATTCACTTTCCATGCATTCTAAAAGTTGCAGTTTTTATGCTGGAGTACGGCGAAATACCCATGCAGTGGATGGGATCCGTGCGGCTGGTAGCGCTGTGATGCAAAACATCCAGACAGAAGCGCGAAACCCGTTTGGTTGGTTATATGTTGTTCTGAGCGGTTCGTCCTTCACACATTTGGCTCTTCCCGGGGAAAGCGCTTCTCAGACCGTGGCACCTAACACCGCACCCTGACCTGAATCGGAGCTGCTCCCGCTGGTTCAGGACTCTGGTTTGGACCGCTTTTCCCCAGTTTGTATGGGCGTGTCCCCAAGCTTAGCTACAAACCGAGATGACAGATGCAGAAAAGCCGATAGCAGCTGAAGTGTGTGTTTCTTCCGGTCGACGTAAATACGTTTGTGTCCCTGTCCAATCAGAACCTCATTTCGGAATTATTATTTCTATTTAAACTCGAAGGAGAAGAATTTAATCCGAACTCAAGCAACAAAAAAACAAACAAACAAACAAACAAACAAAAACTCTCCGGTTCTGTGCTTGAGTGATCCAACTGACCAAGAAAAGGCGATTGTAGCCGAAAGTTTGCAAGTATGATAATATTATGTAAGCAGATGTAACTTTGAACTTAAAGTATTCATGGAGATACTATGAGTTCATGGAAGTATAGGGCTGGCCAACATAGTGATAAAAATCAAACTGTGAACCCACTCCATTGACAATCAACAATTTTGATAAAATTGCCATATTGTTATTTATTCAATCATTTTCTATTGAAAGCAGCCCTGTGCTCAGACAAAAAGTGAGTGACAGGTGTAACCAGGTGCAGTGAAGTGTCACCACCTTAGCTCTTCAAGACAATACAAGGATGGGTCCTACTAAGGTTACGTTAATCTTGATAAAACAAAAACGTTTTGAGTTGTGGATGGCATAAAGAAAATTGCGATGCAGCCTACATTGTTTGAGATATGATCCATCCTCTATTATTTGATCTTATATCTTATCTGTTTGCTTATAGCCATCTCTTCTTCTTTATTATCTTATGTTAATGCCTCCGTGCGTGTGTGTCGTAGTCGGCTTCCTGTTGTGCCACAGCAGCCTAAATATGCACCCACCTGCGCTGGAGCTGTGGAAGATGGCCCTGCGCAGCGGCCTCTACCTGACCCTCACCAGAGACGAAGTCCTCAACATCCACAAAGTCTCTGAGGACCTCTTTGACAACATAAAAGGGTAAAAGAACTAAGTATAAAGCGAAACAATGCCTTTAATCATACACTGCGATAATTATCTAAGTAAGTTGATTTTTATGTAGGCTGCTGCTCCACTCGGCTAATGAGCTGTAGCATGTACGCAAACTACATCACTCCAGGGACCGCAAGCTGCCATCTATTGGATAGATCCAAAAGTGCAGCTGAAGAAAAATAAGAAGATTGCATTGCAGTATTAAGTTAGAAAGAAGCCTAGTTTAAATTATCTTGATTTTTTATCTTATGCTATATATTCATAGACCCAAAATGATTGCACACTTTCTCACTGAATTCCCTATTCATCTTTTTTTTGTTTGTTTTTTGTTTTTTACTTGTCAGATATAGCAAGCGGGTTGCAGACATTAAGGAGGGCCGTGAATATGTCCTTGTAAACTGGTAAGTCTTTAATTGCTTACATTCAAAAGCCTGATACAAAAGTTATGTCCAGGAGGTGAATGTATGTGTTGTTTTATCTAGTGGGGCTATGCACAGAGAGAAGAGACACTATCTGAGAGGAGCATTGAAGGAGTTATATAATGTTCTGGAGGATGAACCTGGACTACTGGGACCCAAGGTAACAATCATAACCATAACACGCAGTGCTGGAGGAACATAAATTATTCATTAGAAGCCCTAAATTGGAAGTTGCTTCTGTGAGGAGATCACTGAGAGACCTTGTATTTCAGTGTTGTAGTGACTTTCTCTGTTGAAATGTGTTCGTACCTTATTTTTGTACATAAAATGTCTAGGCCCTGTACATCTGCATGGCTCTGTCATTCTCCAGAGATGAGATTCAGTGGCTTGTCAGGCATTCAGAGAGTATGCCAAAGATTAAGACTCCAGAGGACTATGTTGACAAGTAAAACAAGCTTTTAATAATGTAATGCTATGGTTGTATGGGAGTACTAACATAAATGTTTCTTGCATCTTTTGTCTTGCAGTCAAATGGCTGAGCTGCTCTTTTACATAGAGAAATTGCGAGACCTGATGACAAAGTACAGGCGTGTAGTACAGCGATACCATGTTCAGTACTTGGCTCAGTTTGATGCCCTTGTTCTTAACGATACTATACAGGTATGTGTGTCTTAAGAGAGCAAAAGTATATATGGAATGGAATGTTCCACAGTTTGGCATTAAATGTTTCTTTTTAAGAACATGTATGTGTGTCCTGAAGAGGAGTCAGTTCTACTGACTTCCTTTGTCTCAACTATGTCAGCTCTCTCCATCAAACAAGGTAACCAACACACACATGTTTTAACAATAATCAATACAAACATACAAATAATCAATTAAAACATCTAAACATTGCATTTTTCCGGCAGTTGATAACAAGGAAGAGTTTGATTTACAAGCACTGAGACTGGATTGGTTACGATTACAGGTTTTTACTATTGTATTATGCATTTATTACTGTTTGAAAACACCAGGCAATTAAATATTTCTCTTTTTTAGGCATATTGCAGTGTCAGCAAAGCTCCCCTTCCCATCAAAGAGTACCCAAATCTAGCAAAAGTGATGAATGTGATCCAGTTTCATACTAAGATGGTTGACAACATTGAAGAATTGCTATATGAGACCTCTGAATTGTCCATACTTTGGTTAGTACCTGCTTGACTTTTATTTCAAGATTAAAGAGTTCAACTAATTTCTCATTTTTTTGTCTCCAGTTTCTACCCTCGTGTGTTTGAGAAGATGTTCAGTCAAAGCAGTGATGAGATGAAGCGCTTCCTGATGTCATTCCCATCCGTCTGCTCTCACTTCAGCTACTGTGGACACCCCCTCTGCCCAGAAGAGGTCAGTCTTCTCTTGTGTGCTGCTTCAGTGCTCTCAGATTAGAAAGGAAGGGTATATTATCTATTTTTACCCTGTAATCATGGCAACTGAAATGGGTGTTTGAAGCATACACAAACCTTAGCTTTTGCTTTAATATGATATAGTGCACAGGAGTGAAAATAACATAAATGGAGAAATGGACAGATATTGCTGCTCTAAAGTAATTAGAAAATGCTATGGAGTACTATCAAAATGTGTGCATGTATCAAGCAAATACGGATTCTAAATTGCATTGACTGTGAGTGTGAATGTATGTTTTGGCTGAGAGTTACTTAAACTTGGATCCTAACAGAAAAAAGTAGACAATGAAAAACAATTTTTCTTAACTATCAACACATAGAACTTATGTTTGTATTCCAGACAGACGCAGTGGAGAAGAGGAGTCTGCGCCTGTGTGTGACTTTCCTGGAGCAGATAGCCAAACAGACCAGCAATGTCATCTTAGAGATTTGTGCAGAGCAGTGTATGCTCCACGACCAGGTAAAATCACATTATCTGCCAGAATGCAATCTCTGCTCCTTATTCTGAATGTGATTATGGAAGTCACAACTTGGTTTAGCTTTAGGCAAGAGTTAAAACATAAAAATTTATCTTAAGCCTTTAAAACTTTGGAGTAGAATAATACAGGGTTGTTTATTCAATCCCTTGAGTAAAGTCAGATTCAATAGTTTATGTTTCTACTGGATTCTTGCTAAGTGACTGTGAAATTTCCCATGTTTGTCCTCTTTTGTTGATTCCTGCTGTTTATTGCACTTACAGTCTTTCTCAAAATCTTACTGCGCCTTTCTTTCTCGAATAGTTGCTGCCTAAGCACTGTGCAGAGACTGTCAGTGCAGCTCGCTACAGAAAACAAAAAAAGCCAGTGCCAAAGAAGGGAGAAGTGCAAAAGGAGAAACCGGGGGCAGAAAGCCTCAGGAAAGACCGCACAGTTGCCACCAAGTCAGTCTAATTCAACTCCATTACCATTTAGACTTCATTACATACAGTACATACACTGTCTACATACACTGTCAGACTGGATCACATCATTCAAAATAATATATTTCTTTATTATTCCATTGAGGCGGAAATTATAGGTAATTTATTTATATGACGCATGTTGAATTTCTCGGTCAAACACTGGGGACAGAAATACACAAATCGCCTTAAAAGGAATGGGACTATTTCACATCTTTACCATCTGCAATTGTTTCATAGATACACATTTTGAAAGTGTTATTGAACATTGTGTGTGCAATTTCTGTTATATAAATGTTGTAGTAACAGAAAGTAAAGAACATAACCTAAACCTGATAACTTTGCTCTACCCAACCCAAAACTACAGTGCTTCTTTTCTACTATATAGCAATACTATCATAAATGGTAAATTTGCCTCTAGTTTATTTCAGTGTTTGAGAGACTTGAACAGAATTGGTCATCACTGATATAACTGAGTCACTGTTTGTGATTAGGTTTAGATTGGAGCTGTTCATGTTCATAAAAAAAATCTCGGCTGACATTTTCTAAATGGGCTCTCTCCCACATACTTCCTTCAATGCATTGTCTATTAATAGAAGAAAATCTGCATATGCATGAAACAAGAGAACTTAAGAATGAAATCCATTACTGCCAGAGTGTCCCAGAATACATCATATTATAATAGTATGTTTATTGTTTTTACAAGTGTCTGTGAATAGGACAGTGTTAATAACTGATGGTATTGCTCCAGTTAAATACAGACTCCTAAATCAGTTCTGTGTATTCATTCATGTCATATTTTTGTTACTAGTGTGGACAAGATGCACCTGATGTTAACAGAGCTGTGCTCTAGCTACAGCCTCAGCTCGGATCTTATCGTATTTGAGCACATTGTGGTTCCTACTGAGTTCCTACTTTCTCATCTGGAGACACGCCTCGCTGAGTATGCTGAATGAACACACACACACACAATTTTACTGTAGTTAAATGTGCGTCCTTTATAAAGTCAGTGAACATGACAGGATGTAGGATATAGATAATAGACTTCTTATTTAGTCGCACTTCGCTATATTCACAAAAGGAAAATATATAATCCAAAAAACTATGATATTTTAATATCATTGTATTTTTCAGATTCTTATGCTGGCATAATTATTTGTGATTGTGTAGATAATTAGGTTATAGACATACTTGATGACGGGATTCATCAGTCCCTTGAAAATGGCAAAATCACATAATTATTGTACATGCCAGTAGACATTGTAGAAGATGTAGAATAGCTGTTCACAGTGGGCAGCTTTTAATCTCTGTTCTTTGTAAGAACAACACAGAACGTCAGGCTTTAGCTGGTATAAAATCTCCCAGTTGTGCAGTTCTCTTCTACAGTGACATGATGTGACAAAGCACCAGAAATAGCTGTCTGCTGTATGGCTTCTACTTGGATGTTTTTGTCTTGAAAATCAAAATAAAATGTCCATCCATCCCAGTAATGGAGCACATGCCAGAGTGTGTTCTATCAGGTTCAAAAAAGTTCATGCAAGATTTGTTCAGTGTCAATTTGAGGCTTTACCGTATATTTAGATTAGTCCTGGTACTAGGGCAACTCTTATTGTATATGTTCTGTTCAATGTCCCTGCTTTGGCTTATGATTATGTTTTCTGTCACCCTAAATTTAGCACCCTTTAGTGAACTTAATGGTCTCTTTACGGAAGTGTTTGTAATAACTGAATACATTAGGACAGTGGAGAAATATGAAACCTGACAAACAAACATGCAGTTAATATAGGCCTGGAGCAGTCATTGTGCTAACCTAATGAGACTGGTGCCATGCCTCCACTGTATGCCTCGTTTAACCACTTTTAAAGTGCTGTCTGTCCAGCTCACGTCCACTGTAGATAGTTGATAAGTGACATTTCCCAAACATGTTTTCCTCCAGGATCATCGTGAGAATGGCCAATTTCAACCAGGCCACCCAAGAGATAGCACGTCCATCTGACCTTCTGGCTAGCATAAGGGCCTACATTGCCACTTTGCAGACCCTAGGCAGCTACGTCAATGTGGATGTTACTCGCATGGTCAAGAGTGTTCTCCTGCAGCAAACCCAGCCTCTGGACTCCCATGGTGTACAAACTATCACCACCTTATACACAAACTGGTATGTAATGTAAATATGAGTACATACAATTTATAGGAGCTATCACAAATATACAAATCTGGTAATGTTCAATATAATGTTCAATAATAGAGTAAAACACTATAATCTATCTGGCAGTGATTAGGATAAACATGCAGACCATTTTTACTATTTTACTGTAATGTAAAAAAAACCTTATACCCCAACCTTTATATATATAAATTATCATTAACATTACCATCTGTTCTATTTAATAACATATTGATGCACAGAAAGTAATGCTCTACTGCATCTGTTTAAGATTACCTTAAGTTATTGCACTGATAAATACTAAATCATGTATAGTCTTGTCTCCTGTCTTTCTTCACATTCTAATCTAAAGCTCAAAGTGTGTTTGCTTTTAATCTGCCCCAAAGGTACCTGGAGAGTCTACTGCGTCAGGCAAGCAACTCCTTCATCGTCCACTGTCCCACAATGCACTGCTTTGTCAACCAAACCACAGACAATGAGCCCAGTTTCAAGGCAGAGGAGTTCTCAGACATATCAGGTCAGACTACAACACGAAACGCATCTTAAAAAGTTCTCGTACAATCCTACTGGCATCACTACAGAATCATAATACCATTGACCTATAAAGGCATCATGTAGTTTTGGTTTGGGTGAGAAATTTACTGTTTCTTGACAAAATCATCATATTTTTGTCAGCACTAGTACATTTAATAACCCTTGCATCACTCATTGGAACAAATTGCTTCTGTTTCTCCATTAGAACCATGCAGAGCCACAAAAACCTACTGTAAACAGCAAAATGTATTTCATTTCTTTCTGTAGTAGAAATCAGATTTTGCAGTTTCCGTGTCATTTACATAATTTTAAAAGTCCAGAAATCAGATTGTGAACAAAGCCACTGTTGATCTTATGTCAATTTCAAATGCTTATAACTTCACTGTATCATAGGAACTGTAGACTGCCTGGTGAAAAAATAGAAACATTACGATTCACACTGTACTCCACATGGACACCATTACACACAACTACGCCTCCTCACGATTGTCTATATTTACTTGTTGTGAGTCACCACTGGTTTCAATCACTCTCTCAAAAGAATCTACTTGCTGTTATAACAACAACTATATATAACTTTTTATAATATTAGTATATGTTATAATTAACCTCAATAATACCTATATTATTCATTTAAACAGAGTTGAGAGCACTGGCTGAGCTCATTGGCCCATATGGTCTGAAATTTCTGAGTGAGAACCTGATGTGGCATATCACCTCTCAAGTCAGTGAGATCAAGGTAAAGTCTGTGGAATTTGGTGTGTGTGCGTGTGTGTGTGTGTCTGTGTGTGTGTGTGTGTGTGTGTGTGTGTGTATATATATATATATATATATATATATATATATATATTTTTTTTTTTCTCGCATGTCATGGTAGTATATATATATATATATATATATATATATATATATATATATATGTGTGTGTGTGAGAAAAAAACGGATAATTTTTTTTTACCATATAACATAAAAAACTCAACTTATTAAATAATGCTCCCAGAAAGTATTTTTATAGCCTACTTGAGACTCTTTGACAAGGCAAAAAACACTTAACCAGGTTCTGGACAGAACTACTAATAAAAAGTTAAAAAGTGCTTGACTTTGGTCAATGTCTGCCATTTTCTGGGAAGTTAAAAGGTTGTTGATCTGGTCTGAACAATGTTTTATTCCTACTTTGTGTATAATACACATATAATATATGTGTAATAAGGACTGCTCTTTGGCCAGGCCTCTCTTGAAAATGTGAATCTAAATCTCAGTGGGACTATCCAGGATAAATGACATAAATAATCAAACTCGTTCACCTTGGATTGAAGGATGAAGGCTCTGATCTCACTGACACAGGATCTGTCAAGAAGATGGCTCAAGATATGTTTTTTCACTTATATCTTGGGGTGAATTTTATTGACTTTGTTCTCCTCTGTCAGAAACTGGTGATTGAAAATATGGACGTCTTGGTACAGATGAGGAACAATTCTGACAAGCCTGAAGAGATGGCCAACCTCAAGAGGAGATTGACAGGTGAGAGGGGATAGAAGAGGGAGACATGCTGGACAGATGTGGGGGAGATTTGCTAAAGCTGTACCAAAATCTTTATAAAAACCTTTATTCCTCATAAAGGTGGAGAGAACATGCTGAAGAGGATGACAATCATTGGCGTGATCTTGACATTCAGATCAATGGCAAAGGACTGTCTGAAAGATGTAATGTATCCCGACTTGGAACACATTTCTATTATATATATTTTGATTTGATATGATATTTTGATTACTGAAAGCTACACCATTTTTGTTCCTGTTTTTGTTCTGCTCTGTTTTTGATTCATTTGGGGGACATGGGGTTATTTGGGGATTGGTATTTGGTTTTGGTATGTATTATTTAAGATTCAGAATAAATTGTATTTTACTTACAGTATATTTACATAAACACATTTCTTAATGACACGTAGCCCACTGATATAATCTGATTTACATACAGACCCTGGAGAGGCACTGTCCTTACCTGATGGGGCCCATTGGGTGCCTGAGAGATTTCATTACTCCTGAAGCCGACATCAAGGTACCTCTACTTCATTACAGTTAATGTAGCTTCTATGGCACATAGCGGTTTGCATGGATTTACACTTTTACTCCTTGGCATGAATTTCTTTTTCTCTATTTCCTCATCTGGGAGCTTTCTTTTTGTTGTTGTGTGCCTCACATCAAAGATGCTCTCTGAATATCATATCTCCTCTGGTGGGACAATAAAGATCTTGAACTCTGTGAATGTTTCCCAGTGGATGGACAAGATGTGAAAGTTATACTGGCGTTTAGTTGAGGGGGGAATGTACTGGTTATGTATTCATCATAATTTCATATAAAATTAACAGATATTCTCAGAAGTGATTTTTTATTGCACTTGATTAATCATGAAGTTTGCCCAAATGCAGTGTATTGTATTTTTATTTGCAACTTAAATTGGACTTTAAACAGTACGATATTGCACAACCTAAAGTGAAGCAATATATAAATATGTCCCTGTAAGCCTTCCAGAGTGGCATAATATCGCTAGCCAAATGAAATTCCTTATCTCTCTTTGGAGCAACTTCACCCCCTCCTCTCACCTCCTCCTCTTCCCCCTTTTCTCACTCCGCACTTCTGGCCCTACATCTGAGTGAGCTATGGGGGACATGCCACCTCCCGCTCCTGGATAACCCCTTAGACGTCAGAAAGCTGCTGGTGCCTCTGTGAGAGACCCATCACATCAGTGGAAACTGAGTGCCCAGACAGGCCAAACATACAGGCATTACAAATAAGGAAAGATCACTAACCTCCTTCTAAAATTAGGTCCAGAACATAGCGGAATGTCATTTACTGGTCAAATAAACGGTTCCTCCTAACTGTCCCGCTGTCTTATTAATGCCATAAAAAGCATCCTAAACCATGACTTTGCTTCCTGACTGATCCTGCAGGTGACCCTCAGTGTGTATGAACTGGCCTCAGCTGCAGGATTGTCATGTGATATTGATCCAGCTCTTGTGGCAGCCATCAGTAGCATGCAAACAGGTAACAACTCCTATAATTCAATGGTCTACAAATTGTGTTGGTAAATCTCGAAAAACAGCGTAGACTCCAATTATACAACAATTCTGCACATTGCACATTACATTGTCTTCTTTTTAATAATTCAAATATTTATTGATTTTCTTAATCGATTAAACAAAGAAGACAATTGGAGACTGCACAGGCCTTCATTTACATTTAACCATTTAACCATCAACAGTTCTCACGAGCAACATTGCCCTTTATTCTCTTTCCACTTTTTTAGTGTAGGAGTATTTGGTTCCTTTTACTCGTTTTTGGTAGTAACTTTCCTCCTGTTTGTTTCCTAGACAACACTTCAACTGATGACGAGTATAAGCTGTCCTATTTACTGCTGGTCTACATTGCTGTGTCACTGCCTTTATTAGCCCTGGATCCTAACTCCTGCTACACTCGGCAACATGGAGGTAGGCAATATTGACAAAATATTTTTCCCATTATCTCGATAACAATATTCAGATAGTATTTATCAATGCATCAGGAATGTGCTAAAATATGCCTGTGCCCAAAAATGAACCACAATAAAGCAGAAATATGACTTTATAGACTTATTTGGGAGATTTCTTTTAAGGTAATTTTTTTTTTTATTATAGAAAATAATTACAGTAATTACAATCATTTTGCATTAAAAAAACAACAAGTGTGATATTGTCCATTTTTATATAGCTCCGTCCCTATTTAAAGGTGCATTTAGATTCAAATTAGGCCCGCAGCCACCACCAAATCCCTGTTCCTGTCATTAATAATCCCCACCCAAAAAATACGCCTCATTAACATTTTTACATCTTGCACTTTCCAACTTTACTCATGTGGTTTTAGTCAAAGTATCCTTCTTAATTGGAACCACATTTTCTAGAGATTTTTGTTTACAGATAAGTTTGGTCTGACGTGGATTGGTACAGTAACTATTGACTTGTGGTCCTCTTGGCTTAATTTCCTCACTGTAACATTAAGGGCAGCTTAGATTTCTATCAGTGCAAAGGGTGCGATTATTCTCTTTTATTTTTCCACTAGTCCACTTTGAAATCACAAACACATAAGCCTCTGGAAAAAGTAATTCAGGTCATTAGGTAGCGTTCATTAATAACACAATCATAAAAACCTCTTCTCATGGATACAGGGCTTGTCGTTAGAACTCAAACATTAAAATCAAGATGCCTCTGTAGTCTCTAGTCGTATACATAGACTTGGCATGATAAAGTAAAGTAAATAGAGACAATAAACGATAATATTGAAATTAATTTATGCCACTGACACAATAACCCAAGAGCCAGAAGAGCCACAAACCACAAAATATATACTAAATCTACAATAGTGTTAAAAAATCATGAGCTGCAATAAATAAATAGCAGAATGAAATGCTTTAGTACTTAGTTGGCATCTGTAATGAGTCATAGAAGATATTAATTAAATTTATTTTTATCATATTGTCAAAAAATGACTAAAAATGTTACGTTAGTTGTGCAAGAAAATGAACAAAAAAATATTGTTCCAGCTTTCATATATTGAACAACAAATCAATTTAGTAGTTACCAGGACAGGCCTAATTATATGAATATTTACAACAATACAACGTTTTTTTTTTTTTATTAATGTTTATTTTTGCAAAGTAGCAGAATCTGTGTTTATTTTTGAATGAATACTTGAACAACCTACCCAGTCTAACTACCTAAATATCTAAAACTGGGTAACTGGATATTATTACAAGGGGCGAATACCAGTGATTCAATTTATTTCTTTTTTTTTCTTTTTTTTTTTTTTTCTTGAAATATGCTAGGTCACAACAATAACATCCACTGTTTAGCTATGGCCATCAACCAGCTGTCTGCCGCCATGTTTACTGTCCAGAACAAGAACATCGAGCAGCACCTCAAAGACTTTCTCCTGGTGGGTGAGAGCCACGTGCCTCAAAGAACATGTTGAATTATGTCACTGTTTTGTCATAATTCCAGTGTTTTAAATAAATAATTTCTTGGGCACTTTGTATTTATGTTCAAATGGTTTCCCAAGACCTTCCTAACCTTTGTCCTGGCTGAGGTCACATGCACCACTGTCAAATCATTTAACTTTTTTGATGTCTTTTCACATTGCAATACAGCTGGCGTCATCCACTCTTCTTCAACTTGGACAGAACTTGGAACGGGTGGAGAGCAAGAATCGAGAGGCCATATACTTGCTTTTACACATGGTAAAGCTCTTTTTTAACACATATAGTACTTTTTAATTAAGAATGTAGATGCCCTGTGTCTTCAATGTATGTAATTACATCACTACACAGCCTTTAATGCTGTCTAAAATGCCTAAAATGCAGTGATTACTTTTGAAATTGACCCAAATTTAAAGGTACACTATGTACTTTTTTTGAGTCTGTCATCTGCTTGTTTCCATGGAGATCATATCTCTTTGCTTATATTGTTCTTCTGGGAGAAGAGCAGCTGACCAGGCCAAGTTACCGGGAAACTTGCAAGATGGATATGTTTAATGCCACACAGTAGAGCATTCCAGCACCAGAAAAGTTATATAGTGCACCTTTAACCACTTAATTTGATTCTTCCATTCCTATGACCACTGGCTGGAAAACACAAACACTGCTGTTAACTAGTCATCTAATTTGCACCAAACTCTCTTAAATATTTACTCTTTTAGTAATGTAATGCATGTTCAGTATAGTATTACTATTTTGCTTACCAGGTTGTTTCTTTCTTCTTGTTACTCAGATCGTGGAAGAGTCTCCCTTTTTGAGTCAGGACATGTTGGAGAGCTGCTTTCCTTATGTGCTTCTCCGAAATGCCTACAGAGAAGTGTATAGATCCTTTATCATCACTGTGGGATAATTTACTCTGCTTAGTATTGGCTTACAGCTGGTAGTGTGCTGGAGAGGAACCTTTGATTAACCATACATGGTTGGGCAGTGCTCTTAATGTTTCTAGGAAATGCACCATCCTCACATGACCTATGTATTTTTATTTTTTTTTCAAAACAAAAATTTAACAACATTAACATATTTTGTAAAAATGCCTTTAATTTTTTGTCACCATATACATATTATAGCCTATTTAAGTGTTTTTATTTAAAAAAAAACAAAACAAAACTGTAATCTTGCTTTTTTCAGTATTTTCAGTAGTTTTTTCATATGTCAATTCAACATTAACAAATAGTAGCTTTAGCTTATTTGTGTTGTTGCCAATAGACAAAAATCATGTAGTCACTTATCTGCAGTCTGTTTACACCCTCTTTGGCTTATGTGTTTGTTTTGCTAACATGCATCTGTTTAATAACAAATCCATGCACCTCCAAATATAACTGTTGAATAAAATAACCACACAGTGCAGCAAATTGAAGCTCAGTACCTTTGTCTGTTTATCTTTCATAAATTAAAATGAATCCGATGTTGAAATATTGCACATGGCATGTGAGGTGACAGACTTGATACTAATTCAAGAAGTCCTCTTGTGGAATGATGTGTCCCTGAAGCTTTTGCCCTGAACTGGCTAGAGATATGTAGTCTGTTTGGTTGCCACGCTAGAGATGTTCACTTTGTGATTGTCTGTTTGTTTGGTGTATTGTGTAATATCTTTTCACAAGAGAATTCAATTCCCTCTGTAAGAACAGGGAAACCTTATGTAAACACACACTTGCACTGACAGATATATTAATATATATGTGTATATATATATATATATATATATATATATATATATATATATATATATATGATATCTTTAATCGTGGCTATCCATTCCATTGGAAAATTACTTTTTTTAACAAAGGTAGATCATCGATTGATAGTCCATTCATAATGCAGCTCAAGCATTTGATATTTACAGTATATTTCCACAGTCTAATGTGTTGTCATACAGGCTCCTCTCTTGAGATGTGCCCTGGTGGAAACTTTGGCTCTGATATTGAGCTCTCTGCTGATTATGTTGGTGACGCGTAGCTCCTCTGCTGATTGGTAGAGCAAGCATCACAGAATGGTACTGATATACCAGAACTGTGGGTCAATATATTGTAGAGTGTAGAAAAGGCTGGGTGTTAAACTGAGAATAAACAAAGAGGCCCATTAATATAAAACATGCAGACTCTATCTGAAGAGACCCAGATGAGATTTAGAGCAGGACGCATGCTGCAGGGGGTCATGACACCTATGTACAGGATACACAGTGTGTGTGATGGATGGCTCGGGCGCTACACATGCAAGACCACACAAGAAAGGTAAGCCTCTTCTAACACTATTTGTTTATCAACCTATTGTCTCATCTACTTTAAATAGACCCTCTTGCTGAGAAAACGAGGGCAGTGTAAATTTGCTTTGCCAACAAATAAAACAGCATGGTTTTGTTCTTTTGTTTTTATGTTTTATGAATAAACTCAGCTGAATGCAGACAAAATTATGATTAGAATGAAAGCACTTATCCTTGTGTTGAAATGTCCCTGTGAATGTATGTAGGACATAATAAAATTAAGATTACAAATTTTAAAAAACTATGCCACTATGTGTTTTGCCACAATAAACCTCTCTTGCATGAAAACTGAAGACAGACTAGACAGTCTAGTTTATAGAAGAAAAAGAGATCTATAAAGGAAATAGGTCTGTCATTTTGAGGAAGCCCTGCCCCTTTGGCAAGAGGAGGAAATCAAATCTGAGCCCTGCATTGTGGAGGAGCCCTTAAGTTAAATTTGTGCATAGAAAGAAGGTAATGTTTTTGTTTGGGCTTTTTTTTTTTGGTTATTTTGGATATTTTTTATAACATTAACCTACTTCAAGTTACAAAAAAAAAGTAGCCATAGTATGGCTAAGTAAGAAGTCTGTGCTAGGATTTGTATCTGTAGCATATAGGGAAAGTGTTAAAAACCAAAAGGTTTGTGTAATCTAAATTAGTAGCAATTTATTGATAAAGAAATATGTTGGCTTAAAATGTGGGCAACTGAAACATACTGTGTTGGTTATCTACAGTAAAGCCTGTTTGTTAGGATCAACAGGTGAGCCATTAAATGTGGATTCACTGCACCATATAACCATCTTTGTATGAATGGTGTTTAGAAATTGACTGTTGTTTGCATTAATATGGACAAACATAGTTTCCTACTTGGACTGATACCAAGAAAATGTTTTTGCCCTTTGACCTTTTGACCAATGTGTAAAGCTAAATACAAATAACCACTCTCTCTTGACCCTTTCAGACATGTCTTAGATGTTAGAGTTCCCATGCACCAGTATTAGGAAATGATTTATTGGCTGCAAAATCTAATTGCAGCTTTGAAGTGCACCACATGGAGTAATTATTGCCTTTGGTCACTGTGCACAGGGAGATCAGAGAGGAAACACTTTTCAAATAGGACAAAAAAAGAAAAGACACTCAAAACCTGTAGTCTTATTACATTACATTATCTGTGTGACCAGTTCAGTCATGTTATGCCTTATCAATTTTAGTATTTAGGGCCTGGTATAAAAGGCACTTGATGTTTTCATTTTGCCATTGTGCCATGTCAAAGAGCATGGGAGCCAGAGTGAGCAGAGCAGGAGCAGTGTGGAGGGACATCAGGCAGGGGCTTTCCAACGCACACAATGGTGGTCTAGCACAACTTGTGTTACAGGAGAGATTTGTAATAGTTTTAAGGGCATTTTATATATAGATGTCATAATTATATATAGATGGTTTAATGGTTATCTTGAGACTCACAGAATGAAAGATTCAAGTTTTACTCAAAGCAAGTTGTGCGTGTGCAGATTGGTATAACTATTAACTACATAATTATCAGAGGAGTTCTGAAGCATTTTTTTTTTCATGGTCTCAGGAGAACCATTGCAGATCATGTCATAAGCCCAAGCTTCTTGTTTTTTGTTCCTTGGGAGATGAGTACAACTATACCATGTGTTTCAATGTTTGGGATCACTGGTTCTCCACAAGGTACAGCTCTTGCCCCAATTCAGTTTAGCCTATATATTAACTATTGTTTTTAATTTCAATATTAAGCTATCCTCTTATATTGTTATTGTGATATTCAAAGCTATAATTTGGAAAATATCCTTTGCTTTAGTTCCT
Source organism: Boleophthalmus pectinirostris (assembly GCF_026225935.1). Classification (NCBI taxonomy): domain Eukaryota; kingdom Metazoa; phylum Chordata; class Actinopteri; order Gobiiformes; family Gobiidae; genus Boleophthalmus; species Boleophthalmus pectinirostris. The sequence goes on along the minus strand of NW_026571299.1, from coordinate 39,165,147 downwards.
ACTGGTGTCAGTAAGGGAGATCTGTGGTCCATGCAGCATTGTATGAAATAATATGTTTTATTTTTATTTTTATATTATTATATTAGATTTTTCCTAAGAACAGCAGGCCATGTATTGAGCTGTTGTGGGCGGCTCTCGAGGATGGCCTTTGTTTGTGTGTTTTGGTTGGGGGTGACTGCTGGGTTTCTGTCAAAGAGCCTCTGTGCAGCGCCCTGAATTGCGTCCGTGGTGGAAAATTCTCATTTGGGATTTGAGTACACATGGTCTGAAAACCTGGCAGTCCACACTTGATCAGTGACTTCAGCTCCCTCTCACTTCACAAACAGCAGGTTTACACATTCAACACACACTGACAGTAGTCTGGGCTCTGTCAGCCAATCACAGCACAGAGGAGACACCCCCCTGCAGTGGGCGGGAGTGCTGCTGAAGCACAACTCTGTTTCAGGACACACAAGTTTGAGTTGGTGGTTTGGACAACTTTTAGGCTTGCCCATTTTATTGTATACATTGACTAATAGATTTTTTTTCTGGTGAGTTCAAAATGGCTGAACTTGTGAGAATACGAAGGAAACGGCTACAGGTGCCCATCTCTAGGTAAGACATAGGGTTCAGTTGACTCAAAGAGCTTGTACTATTTGAACATTAAGCATTTGGTGGTATTTTAGCAAGAAAACACAACTTTTATCTACTAACCATCTACTGCATGCTGTCATAACAATACTTGTAAACAAGTGTCTCACCATTACACCTTTACAATAGAAAAACTTTCCATGATGAAAGGAGAAGTATCACAAAACAGTACAATTAATAGTTTGCACCTTTGGTGTCAATAAAATAAGTTGTTGCATAAACTGCAGTTTGGATACTCTACTGTCAGAACAGATTTTTTTTCAGTATTTGTATTAGTTTATTCCTCAGTGGTGACATACACTAACTCCACTCAAACTGTCTTTAGAGTAATGTCTAGTTTATGTGGTGCTACAGAGAATGATAGTGTTTTGTTTTGGTTAACTCTTTGTATCCTGTGTGTTTGCTTGGTTATTCCAGGGAAACCCGCAGATTTCTGAAGCTCTGTAGTTTACACTCATAGGTGTGGCTGTATATTATCTTGACATGAGCCAGCTGTAGCCCTTATTCATAGCTATTCTACAAAGGAGGATTGTCATTTGTCTCTGTAAACACAGTTGCACTTAATGTGAAATTTCCTGTAAGTGTTTGTAGTGAAACAATATGAGTATGCTATCAGTAAGATTACTGACTGTATAAATGAAGTCCCAGCTTTTGCATGTGTGCTATTTTTATGACAACAGCTTTTGAAAGGCCTCTGCCAGTGCGATAAACACTTGTAAGCCATAAGGGTTGGCTTATGATATAGTCTGGTATACTTATTTGTACAAAATTCCTCAAGAAATACTCACATGCAGTTGAGTTGTGGCACAATAGTGAGTGCATTTTTCTTCGTGGCAGGAAAAAAAATTACATGACTTAAATAATTTTTAATAAGCGAGACATTTTTCATCTTGTCAGTGAGTGTTTGCGACTTACTGCTACAGGGGCGGTTGAGTCATTGCTGAGGGTAGGAAGACTTGGTTTCTGTATTGATAATGTATGCATTTTAAAACATAGATCTGCATCCATTTCCCTTTTTATAATTCAATATACTGTAAACTTTCAAAATGTTCTCATGTAAACACAAATGCCATAGTTTTCATCAAGTCCACTTTGACAGAATGTGCCTTACATAGCCAAGAGCCATGGGAAGTTTTCCTCTAAGAATATTTGGCACCAATGATACCCTCTCGTCATTGGTTGAATTCTGACATCTTGGCAGAGAAATGACTTCCAAGCAAGTCATTTCCATTTACAAATCTTATTACCTGTGTTAATTATAAACATGGTTTCCATAGCTTTAAGGTTTTGGAGTATAAATATTTGATGTTTGTAACTTCCACTTCAGTGTTACAATTATTCAAAAGGCAATCTTTGTATGAGGATCTCTCATCCACAGTCTTAATGTTTTCCCTTACTCTCTTTGTTCTTTTTCAGGCTAAGAAGTATGCTGAAGCAGCTTGAAGAGAAAGAGGTCAACTTTGAGGAAATTAAAAATAACTTGGATATTACAGCATCACTGCTCGAGGCAGTGTACCTCGATGGAACGAGGTACAGAAATAATATGATGAAACACAACATTTACACTCTGTCTCAGTCTATGGGTTTTTTGTATAAGTTTGCAGTAACTTGTCCATAAGATGAAATATAGTAGTTTGGGGTCTTACAGGACTATGTGATTCTGTTCTGTTCTGTTTCTCCATAGGCAGTGTCTAGAGTCAGAGGACGATTTGCAGCAGTTGCAGTCCGATGGGGTTCCTTCCGAAGTCACAGACTGGCTGGCTTCCACCTTCACTCAGAAGATCAGACGTCCCCTTAGAAGATCAGATGAGAAACCCAAGTTTCGCAGCATTGTTCATGCAGTCCAGGCAGGCATATTTGTTGAGAGGTAATTCAAAATAGCGTACCAACCTTTCATTATTTATTACTTATTCTCTTTTTCTAATGTAACTCAACACAGCAGAGTTGTTATTTTAGTAATATAGTCACTCACTGATCTTTAAAAAAAAGCCTAATCTTACAAATCTGTAGAACATTCTTCTAAGTCAAGAAAAGACTATGTAGAATTTAAATAAACATCTCCTGAGACAAAATGGCTGCACTGTGTCAACACATGAGCTATAACTAAATTCAGCATAAACACTGCATTATTCCAGGATGTTCAAGAGGTCCTACACGGCAGCCCTCCCAGACCAGCCTTCAGCGGTCGTAAACTGCCTCAGGGTAAGCACTGGCCATTCATAAATCTCACAGGCCAAACATTCTCTGGAAACACCCGTTTACATCAATGCCATCACTTCTGACGTAGGACGTGGACCGCTGGAGTTTTGACGTGTTTGCCCTGAGCACAGCCAGTTCAGATCACGCACTACATACAATCGTCTTTGAGCTCATCGCCAGATATGACCTCAACAACAGATTTAAGGTTTTTCCTTTATAGTCTTAGTTGATATACTTGTCATTTTAAACAGTGAACTATTATAACACTTTGTTATTGACATAAATAAACTTGAGACCCACCACTATTGCTTTACTCACATTTTCTCGTATAATGCATGTTGCAGATCCCCATCTCCAGTCTGACGGAGTTCCTGTCTGCTTTGGAGAGAGGATACTGTAAACACAACAATCCGTACCATAACCACATGCACGCCGCTGATGTGACCCAAACCCTCCACTGTCTGCTACTGCGCTCTGGACTCGTGGTACTCACTCAAGCACAGCTCTCATAATCCTCATTCAATTAAATGATAACACACTCATAATTACCATCGAGAAAATGTTAAATCAACCCAGTTCAAGTCTGTGTCCATTTGTAATGTACATTTACAGTGCATGCATAAATACAAATGTAGCCTATGCTATTTAAGAAAGGGCTGGATAGTATTTACACTGCACAGAATAAAACATTATGAGCAGAACTAATAATCTACAATACATGTTCTTTAGAAGGCAAATATATAACAATGTACATATTTTGTCTCTGTGTTTTAAGCACTGGTTGACGGAGCTTGAAGTAATGGCATCTTTATTTGCTGCAGCAATCCATGACTTCGAACACACAGGAACAACAAACAACTTTCACGTCCACACAAAGTAAGTGGATGTTTTATTAAGCACTCAGCTGTACACATGCCTCCCGGGGGTAAAGTAGCGTCACAGATGTTTTCAAATATCCCATGTACAGTTTCTGGAAGGCTGGCCGTTGGACAGCACGCACATTCACGGGGTAGTGTTGTATTTTTAGATGTGTGTGGATTTTCCACATCTGAGGCTGAAGATGGCATGCTCATAGTAATACTTTATTTTGTTAGTGAAAAACAAAAACACTCATCAGTTTCAATAGCCTTGGCTGATAATAATAACTGTCAATTCTTCATATTCTCTTCAGTAACGGCACAGTTATTAGGATCACAATTAAGTATTCTATTTCAAATATCATTCTGGCAAGGCTGTATTTCTTTTGTGTGTTCAAGGTCTTTTACTGCCTGCACAAATATACTAGATAGAAAGATATCTATCTGGCTTCTGCAAGGTTAACTCTTTGTTCTGCGTAAGATGAGACAAATCTGTGTGTTTCAAGGCCTCTCTGGAATTATATAATGCACCCTCACTAAAACTTGTGTCCAATTACTGGATAGAAAAACAAAATTAATTTTCCTTTTGATTTATATAATTAGTATTCAATCAATGGTAAAGTTTGGCTTTCTTTTGTTTATTGTCAAGGGGAGAGAATACCATTGCCATTATGGTTCTGTTATGATTTTTTGTTTTTGTTTATATTTTCCACCCAAAAGCAACTTTGTAATTACACTAGATTATGGTTTGATTAGGTGTGTGATTTATTAAGGGGGGGCTGTATGGCTCTGTGCATTACAGTTAGCGACCTCATCCATTTTATAGTACCAAGAAAACTGCACTAAAAACAAACTGTGCTCTTGTTTTCCAGGTCGGAATTTGCACTTATCTACAATGACCGGTCTGTACAAGAAAGCCACCACCTCAGCGCGGCGTTTCGTCTCCTGCAGAATGACAACATGAATATATTTTTAAATTTAACACGAGAAGAATGGATGTAAGAATTCATGTTTGTATTTTGCACCTTCTGTTTTAATATGATCATTTATGATTACTTTTTACTGTTTGTTTACACAATTTACAGTGTAGTCGAATATACCATATCCAGTACTATACCTAGTGCTAAAACTTATGCTATGTGTACTCACTCCTGCCCACAAAAAAAGAGAAAAACATTATAATTTTATAAAAGGAAAATTGTGATGTGATGAATGATGTGACAGGCTGGGACTAAATCATATCATTATGGCTGCATCTTGACCCAGACCTTTAAACTCTGGTGTAAAATTTCTGCATAAATCAATAGAGATCATCTTACTAATACTGGAAATCTTATAATCCAATATAGTAAATGATCTATTGTCCTGCAACTATCAGTAATTTCTTGTTATTCTCTCACACCAAAATTTTAGTTTAGTGTGATTGATTCTTGTAAATGGCTCTGTAAGCACCACCAATGATAAACAGCAGAATATATCAGGTTACAGACTTTGCAGTCGTCATGAGTTACTATGGTAACAAAAAAATCTTTGATGAAATGTGAAAAGGTTACAACCTTATTGAGCCTTGTTTTTCCCCCCTCTCCTTAGACTAAAGGTTGTCTGTTAAACTGTGTGTCTATTTTTTTATGGTCAGGGAGATGCGAGCTCTGGTCATAGAGATGGTTTTGGCAACTGACATGTCCTCCCACCTGCTCCAAGTCAAAGCCATGAAGTCTTGTCTACAGCAACAGGAGCGGTAAGCGTGTCCTTGAGGTTCTAAATAATGATGAATTTAAAAATAGGTCTTCTGCTGTGTATGAATTCTTACGTTTTTGGAGAAGAAAGTTTAATGACATTTTTCCAACAAGCAATGTCCTTTTTTGGCAATAAAGCGTAATGCTGTAACTTTATTGACCAACAATAAACTTTGAAAATGTACTGTCAGGCAATATTTGTCTGTTGCTTGTACAATTGACAGAATAATAATATAAACTAAGCTCTAACATGCAACTGATAATTATTATAAGTTTAGACACATTCAGTCAAAAGTAAAAAGAAAAAAATACAGTTATATTATGTATGCAATGTAACGTATGCATTCGTGTCCTTATGAAATGCGTGATATGTATTTTATGTTTAGATTGATGTCAGTGTTAACAAGATGGTACTTCTCATGTATCTGTTCTCATAGGATAGACAAGGCCAAAGCACTTTCTCTGCTGCTTCACACTGCTGATATCAGCCATCCATCTAAACCCTGGGCGCTGCATTCTCGCTGGACAAAAGCCCTTATGGAGGAGTTTTTCAGGCAGGTAAGTAGCCTTGAGACTTGCTTTATGGGCTTCTTAAGGTGTGGTAAACAAATTGGTGGTATCTGTATATCTGTTTCTTCTGTTTTTGTTGACTTTTATATAAAGCTCTTTGGTCAGCTGAAGTTGTGCTATATAAATAAACTTGAACTGAACTGAACAATAAAAGTCTGACTTGTAAAAACTATAAACATGTAAGGTGGACGAGCGGAAATAGTTAAATGATTAAAATACATTTGGCTAATGAAACTTGCCCATTAACCCACTTCTGTTTATATTGTTGGTTTATTCAGACTGACAGCATGTGCCAGTCACTTAGCCAGTTTAAAGCTGTTGTTGTCAGGTCTCAGGTGGCTAGACTCAATAGGACTCATGTATTTATGAACAGTGTGTGGATGCCCTTTAAGAGGTCTTCTCTTGTTTGTTTTCTGAGGGTGACAGAGAGGCAGAGCTCGGCCTGCCCTTCTCTCCACTGTGTGACCGCAAAACCACACTAGTGGCTGACTCACAGATTGGTATGTCTTGCTAAATTTGAGATAAATCATATTTCTTCATTCAAATGAACATTTCTGTGTGACAGGTTTCATAGATTTTATAGTGTACCCCTCATTCTCTCTACTGACCGACATGGCGGAAAAGATTGTCATTCCTTTAGTGGAGGAGAATCCCGGGCCCCCAGATCCCTGCAATAGGCACAGGTGAGGCTAAAGAGAAGAGTGCAGTGAATTAGGCAATCTTGAGAAGTGCTGGTGACAGGGCTCTGTGTTTCCTCAACAGTAATTTGTGGAAGGAGAGCTCCAGAGGGCTGCAGTGGAGCCTGGCTCACATCACAGCAGAACTGGTCAGCTTCCGCTCCACTTGGACAAGGCACACTGAAGACAACAAGCTCAAATGGAAAGAGAGTGCCTCCAATGGTACGACACATGTCCAGACACATGATAAATGGGCCTCTGGTTGCACTGAATGAGTCTATAAAAAGCAGATGGATTGTAAGGATGTGACCAGGAACATGCACTTCTCCATAAAGCAGCTCAGTTTTCTTGATTTGATTTGTCTGCCTGTAAGCGATCACAGGCAGAGATTAACATTGCCTTTGTTTCATCTTAACAGTATTTTCCATTCCTGCAGGATTTCCAGATGCCAGTGTGACAAGAGATGAGAAAAGTCAGCAAGATCAATCAGGAAACACTTTACAGAGTTTGTCTACAACAACACAGTAGATTTTTATAGTTGTAATGCAAGGAAGACCCACCTAAACATAGATGTGTTTATAATCAGAGGTGGGTAGTACTCAGTCACATATACCCAGTTACATTTACTTGAAGAAATTATTCTTTTCAAAGTAGTTTTCTCATACCACAGTTTTTTTCGGTGTAATAGTACTTGAGAAAAAGTTTGAACATTTGTGCATTTGAATATTTGAACAATTGTGCTTCTTATACCATAGCTTCAGATATGATTCGTTTTTAGTCCTTTCTTTTATTCTTTTTTTTTTTTGTCCCAGCAATATAACTCATAACACACATATCTGTTTCTCCAAGTACTTTTTTAAAATTATTATTATTTTGGATACTCATTTTTTGGTCATTCATTGACAGTACAAATTTTGTTTACTTTACCCACCTCTGTTTATAATAAAACCATTACATATATACTGTAGACTTTTTGCTAACACAATGTTGATCTAAGAGGTAATAGTTGTAAAGATGTCATGTCTTATGTTTATAATATAAATGTTAATTTAAACAGTGTACATGCTGGCCATGTTTTACAGTGATAGTGCTTATTATATTTGACAACTTGTAAATGTAATCTTTTTAGGACATGCACAAGGAAATAACTAAGCAATAAATGCAGAAATATTTGGATCAAAACTCTGTGGTTCTTTGCTCTTGCAGCAGGGGGTGGTATAGAGCAGTGTGTCTAAAAAGGGCTTGAATGTTGACATTTTTCATGGCAGTTAATTTTTCATCAAATTTGATTTAAAGCAAATATAATTGAAAATACTTTTATTATGGGCTTACTGTATCTTATTGTATCTTTGATGATTGTTTGCCCTAGGGGTTACAGTGTAATTCCATACCACACCTGAACCTCTCATCTCGATTATAATGTGGGAATGGAAAACCTAACATGCAATTAATGTGTTACCTATATGAGGAAGACACGAGCCAAATATAGGACCAGCTTTTTAGATGATTCGTGAGGCATTACTGGGCACACAGGCAAAACTGGTACCAAAAACAGCATTAATCTATTTCATTATACTTTGTTTTAGAACAGTGAATACCTCAACTTGGTCTGTTGCAAATAACTACCCCATATTAATACTAATTATACCTCTGTAATTCAACCATGTATGAAAAATGTATGTTTTGTGCTCCAAGGTTTTAGGTCTTTAAATTATTCATGGGCACTATTTTAGGATGAAGCAGAAGCTAAACCTCTTCGAAGCAGTGGTGTAAGAACATAGTCAAACCCTATTCAGGTTACCGCTTTTTGGACAAATCAAAAAAACAATTCCCTCATCACGGTGTAAGACATGGGGCATTTAAGGTAACAGCTGCTAAAAATAGATCTTATGAAAGATGCTGCCAGTGTGCCTTAGCTGATACAATACTGCAGCCTTTAGAGTGCAGCTGAAGAAATATGGATATCTGCACTCAATGGCATACGCTTACTTCAAAATATAGCAGTAAAAGTACTCAATAGTTAAAAATAGAATGAAAGTACTTTTGACTACTCCACTACAATTACAATTAGTAATATGACTGCATCTGAAACTACATCAAGAGCATTTTCCATCATGTTTATAGAAATACCCCAAAAAGTAGTTTTTATACTACGCTTTAATAGCTCACACACTGTACTGTGGCCCTGCCCCAGTAGCACTGACAAATGGGTCAAATGTAGAGGACAAATACTGTAAGATAAGATAAGATATGCCTTTATTAGTCCCACAGTGGGGAAATTCCAGTGTTGCAACGCGCAATTCCAGAACAGCAGGAAAATGTAACATACAATAAAACAGATCTCTATGTATCTCTATGGAGATAAAAATGTGCATAAACTTTAAATCTAAATTTGGTAATAAATAATGAGTCACCTAGTACCACACCTATAAATTATCACACCATTATGAATTTAAAGCCTTTTATTATATCAAACAAATTGAATTACAGACATAATTGTCATTTAATTCAAGTAAATCTGAAACAAAACTCTCCAAATATTAAATAGAAACATTAACATCAAGAACTGAACAAACACCATTTAGTTATTTGCACTGAAGAGAAAATCTAAATTGGGAATGTTTTTTCTTTATGTTGTAGTTTAATGGGGATGCCATCTATGCTGAAAGGATTGTCACATAGTCTAAGTACACTGTAATCCCACTTTTGAACACACAATGGGTTAAAATGAACATACAGAAATATGTGATACATCCAGCCTTTTTTACATGTACACTTTGAACTGATTTAGTTGCTGTTTAAAAAAGTAAACGCCCAGAAATGCTGTACATTCAGTGCCATGCATTGAAGTGGTGTATGCCCCAAGTTATAGCAGGATTTCAAAAAGAAAGTGCTATTTGTCGACTCAAAATCTATTATAAAACAACACTGAGATGTGGCTGTCAATCAATAGCGTTGTAACAGATTAGTTAATTCTCATCAAAAAATGTAAGATTTTGGTGCAAGCTAAATGTAGTTGTTTAGAAACATATCTCAATTTGTGGAAAAATATGACACAAGTGGGGTTGTTTATGTATGACCAACCCAAGCCAGGACAAATGTAGAAACTTAAGAAATATTGAAATATCAGCCCTGAACCTGAAGAAAACAATTAAAACCCCAAAATGTGAAGATAGATGTAATTTATATAACCAAATGATGCTTTAGCACCTTTGAGGTATTTTATTGCCTGAAGATGCAAAAGATGGCACATTACAGATAAACCTGACTAATTTGGTTTGATGTGAAAATGGGAACAGTATTGTGAATTATGCCTTTTGTGTGACTGTTGGACTAAAAGTATTTGCTGTCTGCTATCTGTTCAGTGTATGGGAGCTAAAGAAAACAACTCAATTAAATACTAATTGGCCCTTGCACAACCTTGTTTACATGGAATAGACCGTAGAAACCTTTGTAGTGGTGGGGGTGGTAACTAAGGCCAGTACTGATTATTTGTTTATGCCCTGATGTTTTCGAGTGGGTTCACACACATACAATGCCCTGGCTTTGTGTTGGGCCCATTGAGCAGCATGATGTTGCGTACCAGACATTTACATTACTTGGCCTTCTTCATGCTGGATTTCTTTGTTCGATTCTCTGACGGCTGGCTGGGTGGTGCATCTATTAGCACATAAAAACAAAACATAATGAGAGGATTCTAATGGCACTTGGAACATTGTGTCATGAAGAGCCTGTGTTTAAGAAATACAAAGGAAGTTTTGAGGGCTTGAAATATCACAATTATGGTCTTAAAGATGCATTGTGTAACTTTTTTGGTAGAGGGTCTGCCAGTTGCTTTTCTCCAAGTAGATGTTACTGCTTTGTCTGAAATGTTTAACACTATAGCATCAAAACTTTTTATCATAATTTAGACCAAACAAGACCAAGTTACTGATAAAAATATCTGTTCTGTAGGTATTTATAAGCAATATAAACACCTTTAATTGTATACATGTAAGATGGATCTGTTATCTTATTGTGGATTTCGAAGCAGAGCAATGACATATCCATAGAAACAAGGTGACAGAACCCCAACCAAATAGTTACATAGTGTAGCTTTAACTAATAAAAGGTAGTCTCATTAAACTTTGAAGAATGCAAAGGATTATTTTAGGAACAATTAGTCAAATCTAATAATGGGCATAACTTGAAACACAAATTTACATATTTTCAGTTTAGTCCCATCAAATTAACAACAACTGTAGCCACGACCCAAGACCCATTGTGCCAAACATATTTTCATTTATATTGATTCAGCACTGAAATTTACACTGGATCCTTCGGGTTGAAAGGCAATGTATAATAAATGTGCCAATTATGATCCAAGCTATAGTTTGTCCTGTTGTTAAATATCTGGATGCTTCACCCCTTAGATAAAATAATGACAACAGAGTGAGCATATTTATTTCCGGTATCAGATGAATCATCCACCTAGGGTTCTATGTTCAGCAGTTCTGTTAGCATTTCTATATTTAGTGATATCCATAGAAACAAATATTTGTGATCCATATGATTAACCAATCAGATACTTAGCTGGTGTGTTCAAACTAAAGAGACTATATCAAATTTACTACACACACACTGAAAACATGTATGTGCCTCTCCATATAATTTCCCAATAGTGTAACTTGTATAATTGCCAGTCACATATTGTAGTTTCACATGTCAGCAGTATCAACTTATATTTCTGTTGGTTCATGCTGTTACATGACACCCAACTGAACTACAGCTGGTTTCCACACAAACCGCAGAATACAGCCATGCCCCCCTGGGATGTGGCATGGGGGAAAACACATACCTGTTTGTGTGTTGCTCTGTTGTGAATCTACAGCAGAGGTGGACGAAGAGCTCTCCTTCTCTGTGGCAGGGGAACACTCCAAGCCTCCTCCTTCTAATAGACTCTCCCTGGAAAACTCTGCAACAGCAACAAGATGAACAGGGAACATGAAAATAGAGAATAACACAGGATATGACCAAACCAGCAATAAACTGGACAGCTGGCAGTCTAATCCACCTCTAGGCAACACATATACAGGACTATACAAATCCTTGTCCAAGGATGTCTGGTTCTCCATACAATTATCTGTATGTTTTTGTCACCTTTCACTTTTCTGACACCTCCCTAATCATTTAAGCAGATCATAAGGAATACCCAAAACACCATATATAAGCAGTATTTTACATAGAGAAGTTTTGGCTCATAGTATCATTACACTGTTTGCTCCGCTTCAGAAAGAATTAATACTGGCATCAAAACCTTTAAGAATAACTAACAAAACAAACTAAGATTACACAAGAAATACACACCTAAACAAAAAAACTAAACCAGGAGTCAGAAATTTTGTCTAAATCAATAAAATATAATGACTAAAACATATCTTACTTAGAGGTTGGAAAATAATAAAAAAACATGACCTTGTTTGACCCTGCAAAAAGAGTCACTTAAACTGTAATTTTTTCTCTATACAAGAGTATAAAGTGCTATTTTCTCACAGATAATGTCACAATCATTTCACATTTGTCTGATACATAAAAGAGACATTTCAGCACATTTCTATTTTCTGTTTTCAAAATTACTGTTATTGGGATTCACTGAATATACTATTATTTTCTCAGTCCTGTCCACCCCTAATCTTACCCTGAACAAAACATGACCAAGATTAAATCTACTAACATAATTTCAGCTTCAGTTTTACTCTTGATGCTAAATGAAACTATCACGACTTCTGGTGTGCATCATCAATATCTTGTGACATTTGCCTTTATAAGTTATTTACTGACTCATGGTCCGGTCTATAGGTAAAGCTGCCTTCCGTTGCTCCTGTGTTAATGTAATTTATCCCCTGTAGCTTTTTTCTTTATTCATTTTCTCCAGACTGGAAACTTAATTTGAACATACTTTTCAATGGCACACCATGCTGATTCTAATGATACTATTATATGAAATCCATTAGACCAGTGAGTCAGAAAATCTAAAAAATACCACCTGCTATATAAATGACCTTCTAGCTCTCAGACAAATCCAGTCATAATTTACCAGCACTGGTCAGCTCCTAATGTGCACAGTGGGTTTAAACCAAAATGCATGCAAAACAAAATTGTGTAACCACTGCACAATTTTGGCCATCTGCAATGAAGATTTCAGAAAATCTTGTATCATAAAATATTTATAAAGTGTTTTTATTATTCAGCTTCTGTTGGATTTTATCATTTACTTTTGTAATCATTGTACCTCTTTTTAAACACTTGTTGATGCATGTATACAGACCACTTTCCTCATGCATATAAATATCCCTTACATAAAAAATACTGTGACCATCAATGTAAGATAAAATAAAGACACTATAGCAGTTCTATGGGGACAAAAATGGTCTTTATGTGTTGAACAATTGAAATTTAAAAGTCAAATTAAAGGGCATTGATTAGGTATCGTTTCATTCTCTAGCAGTACTGGGGTTTTCAGAAAGTTTACACAAAATATTGGACTTAACAATACACAGCTGTCTGTTATCAAAATCCCTTGAGCGAACAAAGAAATGCAGCATTGTACATAACACAGATGGCACTACTTTACACTGAAGAATGAACCTCTCTTTAAAACTCATACTTTTCCCTCCATATTCAGCATTCATTTCCATAATGTCCATCGGCTGTTTTCGTGTTCCTCCTCTCCATGCAATTGTTTTCTCTCTGATTTTTCCTATTATGTTAATTAACTACACAAATTTGCATTTTGTCCCAGCAGCTTCTCTCTCTTTCTGATCCCACAGTCATTTTCTCACTGACTTTGTTTTCTTCTGTTCAAGCATTATAATATACTCTTGAATCCTCTAAACCAGCCCTATGCTTCTCCCTGTACTGCACTGCTTTTGTGCATGTGAAATGAAGCTGGAGAAATGCGTCTGGTTCATTTATCGATCAAATTCTATAGAACAGTCTTTTACATATGTTTGGGAATAGCAAAATATAGAACACTTGAATTTAAAGTTTATGTAATGAAACTACAAAGACTCATAAAAGCTTTACATGAGAAGTACATGATCTACAAATGAAGAATTCACAGTTTTGTATAGTCAATAAGTGAGTACATACAAAGTTAACAAATACTGGACTCTTCTTACTACAAAATGTTCTTTCTACAAAGCCTTTACACTTTCAATGAACTGGAAATGCCATCCAATGCTCTACCATCAAATCAATGCATTATTTATAGTGTAGTCAACCATCAAATCTCGCAACAGCATTTACATGTTCAAATATTCCTGTGTAAGTCTCCAGCTAAATTAAGACAACCAATACTTCTAACTCCTGTATGCTAATTTATATTTAATAATAATATTTAATAATAATCAATATAATTTTTAAATACTAATTACTATGCAGGTTTTTATCTATATCCCCTTTTTGTTACAATTTGGTGCAAATAAATACTTTTAATTGTTATTTCTCCCCCTATATACTGCCCCAGCTCCTCCTCAGGGCAGGTCCCTAGAAACGCCCCTAAATAAGAATATTTTTCTATGTATTTGTAGTTGTTTACTCGTTTCAGAAACTATGATACTGAACCCAGAAGCAGATTTGAGTCACATTAATGTAAGTCATGTGACCAAGTGCAGTCTGACCTTCCATTTGGCAGCGAAGTTTCTCGAACGCCTCCACCGTGGCCTCGTCATCATGAGGCAGCTCGTCTCCCACGGGCACAGAGTCAGGGCTGGGCCGGTCTGACAGACAGCTCTCAGAGGAGCACTCGTCGCCCCCTGCAGGCTGCTGCTGCCGGTACAAATGGTGTTCCACAAGGAACTGCAGTTCTATACAGGTACAGGAACAGACCAGTTAATGCTTAAATCACCAAGTGTACTGCTGTGAATAAAAAATGCAGATACCAGAGAGGTAGAATTGGCAGGCACTAAATAAAGCACAACCACCTTCACTTGAGTTTCCCTTAATCAGTATTGCAGAACTTGGAGAAGCTTTTCTCTGAGACTTTGAAATGTTTACTTTGAAATGTTTGAGTACTTTGTATTTCTTTGGTCAAATATTACTCATGTTCATAAAGATGCACAATAATATCAGCTGTTATTGGTTTTAACGTTACATCCCTTTGTAAACAGACCACAGAACAGGATTATCTTCAGTGATGATTCTTCGCACAAAGCCACTTGCTTAACTTCCCAGTTACAGTCTTCTAAAAAGAGGTGCACAGCTTTGTATAGTAAAGAACTGCAAATTTGGTTCTTATTTTGAAAATAAATAAATAATTATAACAATACTTACAGTAAACATAAAGTAATTACTATACCACCCTATCTGATCTGTCATAGAGCATGCATATAGTTTCACAGAGACATTTTCAGCAAAAAGAAATTACATGACAGACAGGTGCTAAAATGATTGCAGGAGATGAGTGAGTATATACCTTTCATAGTTGGTGTACCCTTTTGCCCTTTCCGCCGTTGTCGAGGGGAATTCAATAAAGCTGCCTGCAAAAACAGCAGTAATAACTCAGCATGGAGGGTTCAGATTGCTATATGACTATTAAAAAAATCACAAAATATATAAACCTACCTTGTACAACTGGTTTGGGAGACGGTCTTCATCGATTTCTGAGGGAGGGAAAGACAAAACATGAAACAGTGAACAAAATAACATCCACCTCCACCTCAAAAACACATAAGCCACACTTGTACATGTGTGTATGTACAAATGTGGAGATGAGGACCTCTGCACAGATCATTATTAGACAGAGTTCACATTATTCAGTATTCTATATGATTGGTGTCTATGATAAATTCATTTAATCTATACATCAAATTTCCACTATGTTGTTCTATATCTTATTTCCACCAGCATAATAGTAAACACAAATTTTCAGTTTAAACAATAATTCCTGTTCATTCTACTAAGGAGTGAACTCAGTCCAGTTTTCCCTCACTGAAAAATACAGTGCAACTGAAACTAAATCCATATTTCAAGGTCAAATGTAATTAAGCAGTTGTTATGTTGTATAAACACCTTAGGAAAACAGCTCTATCATATGCAGTCAATACAGTCTAAAATATGACTGTGAGCTCACAGGCTGATGGACCTAAATATAAAGGTTGCATGGAGTACATTAACTTTGATCAATGGTGAACTTCAATCTCACTCTGATTTCAGGCAGACAACTTTTTTCTGGGACACCTCCTTGTTGCTTGGCAACCTATGCATCCCAAGACACAAGGAAGGCACTGTGAGTAGTGAGGGTGTGCATACATTATCCACACTTAAAAGTATTCTCTGGGCTGATCGAAATTCCACTGATGTGCTCCATCACTCTGTCTTCTGCTTCAAAACCAGCAAACCTTTAAACTTCTGTGGGAGCTCTGTGTGCCTCTACCTGCTCAATGTGCTTACATTTACACTGCTGTTTTGAGCATCTCCAGGCGCTTTGACTGACTTTGTACTGTAGGTTTTCATTCAAATTCCAGAAAAAGGCCATTTGGGGTAATCTTCAAGATCAAATTTAGCAATGTCATTGTGATTCTAGCAACTCTGGGTGCTTTGAGATGCTCACAAATACAATAGTGTGTGATAAGGTATTACGTTTATCAGTTTTTATTACCTAAAACCTTAAATAGACCTACATAGTCATCACATCTTCACCGTTTAAGATAACAAATTTATTCATCATTATTAAATATAATTAATCTATGCCACCAAAAAACAAGCACAATGACTGTCTGTGTGTTTATGTGGAGGGTCCATCTGTTGTCAGAATGTGCAAAACAGCCAATAAAACGTCCTTTTGTTTGTGTAAGCTGATGAGTCTATCACAGAAACTCCCCAATGACCGTCTGAAGCTGAGCCAGATGAGAACAGAGACACTGGCATGACTGCACTATCCACTCAGAGCTCAGCAAAACAACACACCACTGCTGCTGTGAGGAGAATTTGCTTTACTTGAGCTTTTATGTGCCTTTTGTGTTTTGGTGTTTTGACAGTATTTATTTTCATGAGAAAACTTTTTGGATGTGCACTGTCCATCCTGATCCAGCTGTCTGCCTCTGTATGATTCTGTGCTGTTTTGCCAGTGTGATCTGCAGAGCATTAAATAATGCACACAGCATCAGTGCATCAGGCTTTTTGCTCTCCCCGCTGCCCTGCTCCCCCTGCCCCTGTCGCTCATGTTGGGAACAGATTGTCTATAGTTTGGCTTGCCTCTACGACTCCAGAACCATTCTCCTGTTGCCAATTTCTAATTTGGTTTCTTATCTGGCACGGAAACATTTTAGCGCAAGCTCAAATATCCAGTAAAATGTTAATTTCCCAAATCATATCATGGGCTGACAGTATAGTGGAAGCTTTTATTTCTTATACTATTATTCTGCCTGTAGAATGTTTATTTAGCACATATTTTTGTGTGACATGGAGCTGAAGAGTGGCTGAGACATTCAGCAAATCATCAGAAATATAATCCAAAATGCATAGACCACTACATTATTGTGCAACACCATCACTATTTTCATGTCAGTTTTATCAAGTTTTTATTTATTAATTTATTTTTTAAATCAAATAGCATCCTTTGTAATAACCAAAAAATAATATGGAAATATGGAAATGTGTAAAAAGTGATCTGTAAAGGTATATCCTCAACATTCCAACTTTCAAATTTTATCTTGAAAG
The DNA here is from genome assembly GCF_026225935.1 of Boleophthalmus pectinirostris. Lineage (NCBI taxonomy): Eukaryota > Metazoa > Chordata > Actinopteri > Gobiiformes > Gobiidae > Boleophthalmus > Boleophthalmus pectinirostris. Next base: position 39,147,777 of record NW_026571299.1, on the reverse strand, counting down.
AGGACATTTTCTCTTCAGAAGTTTTGGTGAAGGGTTCTCAAACTGGTTCTCTGTACTTACTTCACAGTCTCTTAAGTAGCTTGCATCTGTTTTTCTATGTTTGATCTGCCTGGCAGCAAAGCCTCTCTGTGTTTTCTCAGATCAAAGTTAACGCTCTGTAGGAACTCAGAAACATGCACTGTGCTGTAATTAAAGCTGAACACAACTGAACATCACACAAGGAGAACTGCTTTTTCCACTTGCTATCTTTACATTGAGTTTATTATCTTGTACACTCAAAGATATGAATGAACACAAATTAATGTCCTTGTTAATCTACATAGAGTGCTCTGATACACAATAGAATATAATCTAATATGTGGTACACACACAAGAAGTTTTACATTATTCAGGTCAGTCATACAGTTTGAAGAGCGTATACTTGCTGAACCAATGAAATAACACCATGAAATGTACAAGGGCTGCTAAATTAAATAAAGAAATAAAAAAATCTCAATTAGAATGGACTCAACAACAACACTACCCAATCCATGGATACACATGGGGTCTTAAAGTCTGTCAGCCATATAGCTTGTTTGCGACTTTTAGAGTAATACAGACAATTTGCTATATTTTTGTAAAATTATTCATACTGTAAAAATCACTATGAAGAACACTCCCTGTAAATCATGTGTCAAATACACAAATCTCAATTTTTTCAGTTTGTTTGTTTGTTCACCTGAGAGAATTGCCTCTGTGGTATACATTGCCCATTGATAGTCCTCAGCTCTACACTGCAGAGTAATACTACAGAGTCAGCAGCATCACACAGGGACCAGCCTGGATGACTCACTCCACAACAGGGAAGCCTCCACACAAGGACTGCACTGTTTCATCATTAACTTCTCATTAGACACAGATACACAGTGATATTAGTCAGTATACAACCTAAATGTGATACTATTAGTCTGGCGTCGATAATAGTCACCTAATTACCAAAGCACCTGGGATACAAGAGCAAGATGAGCAACAGGTATTGGGAACAGGATGGACAAATTCTCCAACAGAAAAATTACCTTTTTTTTTTTTTTTTTTTTTTTTTTTTTTTTTGAAGTCACCTTTTATAATCAGTAGTATCATGGACAGAAACATGATTTCTGTTGTTCTTGGTAACGTATGTAACATATAACATATGTATATATCATAACATGTTTTGAAATGTGAAAATATTTTCAAATCTGATCAGACAGATTTTTTTCTTTTTTCTTTCTTTAATATATCACTATAATATGTTGCCTTTGCAGTTACTTAAACAAAAAGCATTGTATCAAAAAAAAATCTAAGAAAGATGATAGCTGAAATAATTCACATCAAAACTTTCATCAATAATAGATTTACAAAGTTCTCCATTTTTGTACAAAATGAAATGTTGCCTCCCAACATGGTGCATTGTGTTACCTGGGGATGACTGATCACTGGATGCCACTAAAGTCGCTGGTGTGGGTCTGCGTCTTCTGATCTGGGAAAAAATACAGGGAAACATTCATACATGATTCAGTAAAGATGCATTTATATTGCAGTGCCAACACTGGCCAGTAAAAAAAAACAACATATAGTCAAACATAATGTATGATCATAATCTTTATAGGCATCTCTAATGTGTTGAGTTCTAACACCAAGTGTATTCTGGGATGTTTGGGACCTTGTGGTTAGTATCTTATTGAGGATGATATGGTACAATATGGTACAAAAATTGAAAACAGTAACACTATTTTTGGAGTGTGAAGTATCAGTTGAATTCTACTGGGGCTGTATTCCATGAAAGGTCTGTCACAATAATTACTATATCTACTTTTGTTCAATATGTTAGAGATGAACTATATTTTTCAGGCTCAATGTGTATCTTTTCTTTGCACGAGTGGGAAATATTTCTTATTTTAATGCAGTATTAGACCTATATGAAAAGTTGTAGATTGTCAAATAATTCACATCTATGACACATGGTAGATACTAGAACTATCAACTAAAACATTTCAGTGTGCTATTTATTTATGGCTAGACACATACTTTTTCTGAGATTATCCTGTTTAATGGTTATTGTGTCAGTGGTATAAAGTTATATTAAATATTGTGGTTATTTTGAGGTATTTTTCTGTAGCAATACATCACACTTCAAATTTTGTTATCATGACAGGCCAACTTCATGTGTCAGTCTTTTCCCAAGCACACCCACTACATGCAGAACTTCAGAGCTGCTGATGCAATGTGAATGTCACTGAGATCAGTGTGAAACACTTGCTCTCCACGCTTCACCCATAATGACACAGAGAAGTGATGACAATCTGTGCTAATGTCTTCTAATGAAAGATGAGCAGTCACACACAAGGAGCACATCTCTGCCACACACTGAGAGTCTAATTTGCCATTCTGATCTGAACAAAAAGTGACTATGCAGGGCAGGAAGGTGGCAGGAAAAAGAAAGAACAAGATTGTCTTTTCCTCCAAAGTGTTATTGTCCTGAAGGAAAAATGCTGACCTTACAATACACAGCTCACAATGGCTCTGCTTCAGCTATTTTTTACTTTACTGTTAAATGTTTGCATGATAACATGATCCAAAATACTTGCAGCACACATGAAGTCAAATGCTCTCTTAGCAGACTAGAATAAATGTTGAATTATAAAGCCTTCTCAGTTGAAATGTACACATGTGAAAGGTTTATTGAATAGAAATAGCACTGTAGAATTAGGGTGGGCAAAACTGACAAAGATTAACATCTAAATATTAGTTTTCAGTATCCCAATTAATAATCAAACAATTTTGTGCCACTCCAACTGAAATAGGCTCAAGTGTGTCTTTAAATGCATTTCAGACGCAATTTGAAATTCAGTTTTTGCTCATATGACATCTATTGACCCCAGGCAAAAGATTCAATTCTTTGTTCATTCATTTCAATGCTTGAGAGAACCACACAAGTCAGCAATGTTAGATTCAAACATACACATTTTCTTCTTCTTTTGTCCTCTGCAGTTAACAGTACAAACACCAGCCCTTGGCCTATATTAAAGCCACTGCCTGTGTGGACCTGATTATCCACACGAAGTTATTCTCTTGAACCAGCAGCAGCAGAGGACTGTCCTCTCACACAAATACCACAGAGAGGACAGAAGCTCTCCTCACCAGTGGCCAAATGCTGCAGTCAACAGACGTCAACCAGCAGAAAGTGGTGGGAGGTTGGAAAAGCCAAGCATGCCTCATGATCTAGTAGGAAGCAGATTACTAAACCCAGAACAATAGAGAATAAAAGCTCTTGATCCATATTTTCTTGAAGCTAATTAATACAATTTACTGTCTAATTGACCCAATAGATTACGTGTCTACATAAAAAGTAATGACTGGATCAATAAATTAGGCTAATCCACACCAATAGGTTTTCTATAACCCTCTATATTGAGTATACATCAGACAAGATAAAAAGAGGACACCAGCATAAGCAAATATAACATTTGACATGATGACATTCCTGATCTGATAATGTAGTAATAATATACTGAACTAATACAAACTTAAACAGACTGAAGGATGATTAGTGTTATGGATATGAGGTCAGTGATTTAAAGATGAGGTGAACAGGGACATTAAATTGACAGATGTGAGGAAGAAAAGCAGAAGATGTGAGATAGGAGCACGCTGTTCAAATATTTACTTTAAATACTCAAAAAAGCATGCCCAGTTGACAGAATTCAGCCATTCATTCTATTGACCCTACTTCGATGACAGAGGGATTACACACTCAGACATTCCTCAAGACACGTAAATTGCACTATATACATTTTCTGAGGAAAGACCTGTCCCCTTTTTGTCACCATGGATCTGTAATTCCTTTACCTGAAATGTTACACTGTATGGCATTAAAGATATTTCCACGCAGAAGAGAATTGAACCCCACTAGACCAAATTCAAGGTATTTTTGTAGCACTAAAAGCACCTGTAAATGAAAATAAAATGTAAGCTATATTGGTCCAATTACACACTAACATTCCTTGCAAAAACAATAACAACTTCATGAGACAAAAAGAAAAAACAGAAAAGAAAAGTTCCATAATTCACCTTTAAAAGAAGATAAGATTTTCCATATTAAGCACCAAAAGTAGCCCACATTCTTCTCACTGCAATGTGAATTATTACCATCCTGTAATTTCCAAAACCAGACACCATAAATCATCGAACAATCAGAGAATAAAAGGAAACGCTGTAGCTCTTTTATCTCATTTGAGTCTATTCCCATTATAAGACTTTCGTGTTGAACTGAGACAATGTTCTCCATCTCCCTGTCTCTCATTGACCCAGACCTGCTGTGTGTGATAATACTCCAGATGCCACATGAACAGTTTAATAGATCCAACTCAATGGGATGTCGAAACGAGTCATTAAACGACAGCCAAGGTTTCACTGCACTTCCTGGCCTTTATGTAAGGCCCATGGGTAAAAACAATTAATAAGCCCATAATCATCACGTTTCAACTGGCCTTTTCTAAATGTTTAGACATTCTAAAAATGTTTTCAGGTAGTTCAAGTGGTGAAAAATACACAACTGAAATTAGGATTTATTAGATATTGTTGTATTGTAAATGAAAAGTTTGTTCCTCTTTTTTGTACTATGAACAAATACGTGATGTTTGCTGTAGCAGTTCACATGCTATTTTGTATGTTCATGTTAGCACAGGTTTAATACATTTTTTCATGTTGATACTGTCAAGGTGTCTTTGAGAAAAAGCTCTGAAATGTGCAGTAACGTTTGTGGCAGGTGAGACTATTACTGAGATAAGTGGATTATAAATAAAAAAACATATTTTGTCACATACAAGAACCTATGAGGCATGGAGAAATGTATTTACAATTTCTTTATTTGGGACAATTCCCTTTATATTCTGATCTATGTTATAATGTTGTTTCCTCATCAAAAACATACCTGGAGTTGTGTTTTGTTTCCCTCATGCATATTTAATACACAGACCCTGCATATTTAGGCTGAGTTCTTCACTCAAACAGAAAACATTTGTGATATCATGTGGTAATGAAGTGCTCCACTGTCTTCTTCAACTCAATACACCTTCACTATAATAATTTGGATAAATTCAGCCCTGGAAATGCCACTCCCTACTAAACTAACTAACTAAAGGTACAAGGTGAAACTTGAACATGAAAACTAGCTTCATGATCACAAGATGGAAAAGAGCATTTGGAGCTCTGGAGATGTAGACAGACTAATAATAAAGGATTACTCACACATCATTAGAACATGGCTAAAAGTTCACAAGAATTGATTTTGCGTAATATAGGAATTTTAATAACCATCTATTTTTTTGGTGGGTAGAAGCAGCAGTAGCCTTTTTCTTTATGTCATTTACATTTTACCAGTATAGTGACAGTAGGGGGTGGGGTCCTTGTTTGTACGAGCCTGCTGCTTTATAATGAGATGAGTAAAGGTGCTGTGCAGTGTCTCTGGATGAGCCTGACAGACCTGACTGTACTTTTGTAGTGTGGGTTAGACCTAAGGGAGCTTGTTCTGACTGACGTGCAGGTCTCCACAGAGCCTGCCTCTCCATGGGAGTGTCAGGATGCAAAGATTACTGAGCCATGGGTGAAGTCCCCTGAAGCGCTGTTTTCAAGGTGCTTGCAAACACAGCACGTTTACACACAGACGCACACACACACATTAACCTCTTCTTACAAATCTTGTCTTCTTTGTTATTGTATTTAGAAGCCAGCCATCAACAGGGTTACACATATCTACTAACAAAGATGTTTCTTTACTTCCACATGCTCAATTTCAAGAGTGCAGTTGTGACATGGCAACATATTTCAGCAAAGAAAATTGATTATGAATTGAATGTTGTGTTTTATTTTCATTTTCTCACAGACCTTGTTAGCCTATTTCTTCTCAAACTTGTGTAAAATTATGAAAGTGAGTGGTTTTGTTAACAGCATGGAATAATCCCTGTGCACAAAATACAATAATAATCTGATTAATAAAATTTGTTATTTAAATTACTGGTTATACAGCTATTTACACATTAGTTCACACAACTAACTAATGTGAATGTGTAATTTTTCACAGGTTTTCCACTAAGCTTTCCTACGGTACACTGGGGGATAGATACAGGCATGAATTATAGTGAAAGCAAGTCATTGTACAGAAGAACTCCAAATGCCAACCAATTTTACCTGGGTTGAATATGCAAAATAATGACCACCAACTAATTCTAAAGGTGCATTATGTCACTTTTCTGGTGGGGGGCCTGTCCAGCATCTGCTGTCACCATGGAGGTGTCATTGCTTTGCTCAAGTATTTTCCACAGTATGACACATTTAACTTATCTAGCCTGCTAAAAAAACACTTGTTAATAATGGATTGTTACTGTCAGCGGACTCCCCTTTCCACAGATCTGAACTGTGACTTGGCCTTGTGACTTTACCTGCCTGTCTCCATGGAGATTTAAAGATTTGCTTAATGCCATATTGTGAAACATTCCAGGGCAGAGCAATAATGTCTTTATGGAGAAAGGAGTGTGGAGTTTCAATTACTGGCAAAGAAGACTCAATCCCAACTGACTCAAGTGAATTCACTAGCCAAGCTGTATTTGGTCTTCATGTCCTTTACAAGGAAAGCACACAGTGTTTCCTAATGAGCACAGCTAATTCACCATTAGCATGACCCTGTCCCCAAACAACCCAGTAAATGCCATTCCAATAGCTTATTCCACACTCTGAGAAAGGGCACTTCAAAAAAAATCACACTCTTATTGAGCTCTGCAGTAACACTCAGGGAGGAAGAGAGAGCCAAGGGCCAAGTCTCATTTATTTTTGCTGGTTACTCAAGACTTATTCATTATGGATGACCTGCCCTCTTCATGTTATATTGATACAAATGTGAAAATGGGACAAGCTTTATCACTATATTCTCTGCAGTCAGTGGAACTTTTTACTCTCATCTCATATGGGCTAAATCAGAGGTCAAGATTAAGATTTGGCCAAGATTAAGTTATTGTAAAGCACAAGTGTGGTCACTGGCAAGGAGTTAAATAAAATAAATATGTTTTGCCATTAACAATCTTGAGTAGGCTGTAATAATGAGTCACTATGCCCATCACAGGTGTCCGAAAATCTTATTAGCTGTTAAACCTATCACCACCAGTAGGGGGAGTAAAGAACATGTAGGCCTATTATAAAAAAAAAATAAAAAATAAATAAAGAAAAGAAAAGAAAAAGAAAGCAACTTTCAACTTTCATCTCAATAGGTGATAGTAACATGACTTATAACATGAAAATTATTTCTTTTTTATGATTATTTATAACTAATATAACTAAATAAATACGAGAAAACCCGATTTATCCGAAAAAATGCCCTGAAGCGTAACAGCCATTTCATCTTTAATCTGAATAGTAAAAATAACTTTTTTTCTAACACTGGCATGACAACATCCAGATTCGTCCAGTCACAGGTGTAATGGTCTTACTATGACATGGACAGTCACGCAATCGGCTACAACATGCCTCCTCTCCTCCCATGGATCTCCCGCTCACCTGCTCCGCTGCCTCGGGGTCCAGGTGGGTGTCCAGTAAGGGCATAGTGAACTGGATTTTCCTGGGGCTCCCGGTTTCCATGTCGTCACGGCAGCTGCTAAAGCGAAGGATCCGTGCTTCAGAATCCAAACGTGATGGTAGATAGCCTAGTTAAAGATTCAAGGACAGGCAACTATGGGAAAAAAATAAAAAAATAAAACTCCAGCTTTTCAGTGACTCGACTTTATATCCCTTTGAGCAGTTGGCACATCTGATCTTCTTGTTTCTTCTTGATGTTTGTAAAAAGATCCTCTACACCTGCTAATGAGAACCAGTCACTCTCCTCATCCGCGCTCTCCTCACTCCCAGCTCTGAGGCAAGGGCACTCGAAAAAAATCACGAACACCTCTGCTTCTTTCCCATTGGCTGAGCTGCACTCCCCTTCACTGTAAGTCCCGCCCCCTCCCTGCAGTTCTGTGTCACTGCATTGGCTGTGAGAGCGCGGGGTTTACGCTGCAGCAGTGCAGCAGATGGGAGAGAGGATGACAAAGACACGTTTCTCCTCCACAGCTCTGAAAACGAGTGGGAACCATGCATCATCTGACTCCATGTATTTTTAACAATCACCTGCCCACAGGATCTACAAGACACGACCTACTTTTTAAGGCATCTAGTGAGTATCATAGGCCTTACAGCTCTGAAAACAGTTACTCTGACACTTTTGCCCCCCTAACCCTGTGAAATGGGGCAGTGGCCATACTATTATTCAATTATCTTAGCTCTATGTAGGCCAATCATGTCAGCAGCCTTATTAAGAGTAAGCTGCTATATTAGAAATCATTCACCAAATAGGAATTAATAATCGCACAGATAATTAATTTTGAACTACTAGCCGAATAACAACAAATATGTTAAGTTAAGGCACAGGTTCATACATAAAAAGTGGTGAGTGTGAGGAAGTGTACATAACGTTTTATAAATGAGAGCCCAGTTGACTACCTCTGAAACCTTTTGTGTCATAGTGGTAACTATAATGGTACATTGTGGATGAATGTCACTGGTTGTCTGTCATTGTCTCTGAACCTGAGCTGCGCTGCGCCCCCCCTGAACAAGAGTATTTGCAAATTGCTATTACTTAATGTGAGGAACATAAAGTTCAGTTTTTAGCCTATTGCCAGCTGCCATCTACAGGAAGCTGAGTGCACTTAAAGTGGTTAAATGCTTGTCTGATCCATGTTCATGTGTGGTTGGATTGTTGGCTGCAGCTGCTAGTTCAGTTCTTATTGATTAGATGTGAGACTGATTGTCTGTACATCACACATCCACAGCTGGGGCCTGTTACGTGACACCAAGAAGCAGACGGCTGGAGTCCCATTTCACATTAGCAGGAGATTTTGGGGGCCAAACACTACTGTGACAAGGCCTAGTCGCAAGTAAATTATATGAACACAAGAACAATTCAACCAAACACACTAAATTATTTAGTTATCCTATTTAGTTACAGATAAATAATAATAGACATTTAACTATAGCGTGTATATTTTCTATTTGTTATTCTCTCAAATGTTGGTAAATCATTATATTATGCAAAACAGATATCTCATCAAAACAGCTGTTTACTGTTTAAATTTTTCAGTATAGTCAGTCATCTTTTGGCATATGGTACAAAACTGTGTGGGCAAAGCATACCTTAAATCTTCTACAGTCTGTTATAGAATTTATAAATCTGTTTCTACTGTTACACTATATGGGAAATGGTCACATTTTTATATTGGGCTTTTCCACTTTCAAGGCACTCAAAGCACTAAAGGAACCACTAACACACACATTCACACACACATTCAGACACCAGTGTAGGCAGATACTAGGAGGGAGGTGGGTTAAGTGTCAACAGCCCATTTCTACGGCCAAACTTGTCACTGAAATCAAAACATCCATTTAATTTCTAGGCAATGTCTTCAAAGTGGCATTTGAATCTGGTTTCTCTGTACACTAGTCATTTCAAAGCAATTGCATTTTTCCTGCAGCTGTGAAGACAATGAAGAAGATGTAATATAAACTGACACTATAATAGCTGGCTTACAGATATATGCTTTTGTCATTGCAGAGACTTAATTAGGGAGCTCAGCAAACAGCCACTGTGACCAATACAAATGCATCTCCTGTTCACAGACACATTGGTCTTATCATTGTTTATTATTTGAATGGTTCAGCGTGTGCAGGTTTATGAAGAAGCCATCTGTGTCCATTGAGCACTTGAGGACAATAAGATGCCTTGTATTTGCTGTTACACTTAAGCAGCTTTAATGGTTAAAAAAACGGTTTGAATTTTGAACATGGCTTAGTTCCATTTGGGGAAGCATATGGGCTGGCAAAGCTAAAACTTTTTGACTACAGCGGTAGTGAGAAGGCAGTGGGTTTCTTCATGTACAGAGCTTTGGTGGCAGCGCAATACAGTGTTATAGTAATAATAATGCATTAATCTTTTAGTGCTTGTCGATTTATTTAATGCAGTATTCATTCACTCCATACTCAGTGGTAGTTAGCTATACCTACAGCTGCCCGGGGGTCGACTGACAGAAGCAAGACTGCTAATTTCCACCATCTCTCACATTTCACATTCTTACTAGGCAATGTGTCTTGGCCAAGGGCACAATGACAGTTATCACTAGAGCCACTGCTGACCCACTATGGCACCTGGTATTCCCAGTGGTCTCCCATCAGTGTTATTTACCAGGCCCAACCTTGCTTAGCTTCTGAGACCGGACAGGCTTGAGCACTGACAAGGTGGTATTAACATCCTATATTTGCAAATGGTTAAATATATTGTAAAATCTGACACTTTTTCCCCAATTTTAGTATTTAGTCTATTTTAATTTACATTTACTGATAGATAAAACAATATTTAGGATAAATTTTACATCTGAAGTCATAATTTGTATTTCTGAAGTATTCCTCCGACTAAAAGCAAAAAGGAAAGCTGGACTATCCCACAGAGACTCTTTAACATGGACTGGTCCCAGGTGTGCCTGTGGGGATGGCTTGTCCGCTGTACGCACCAGACGCAGCAGTTGAGTCCAAATAATGAATGAGGACACACATGGGGTGCTTTGAGAGCCAAACTGTTCTGGCAGAATGCTTCTGAAGTGAGGCCATTTCAGCCCAGTTTATCCATGCCATTCAAATGTGCTCTGTCCGGTGGAGCATTCACAACAGCGTACTACAGTATAAACCTCTCATATATTATTTCTTTTCATCATCTACTTCATGCTTCATAGGCCTTTTGAAAGACTGCAGTAGCCTCTTTTCATGGCTCAAAAACAGAAACTAGTTACTTGGAATGTTACATTTTTGTGGTGTGCTTTCTATTTTATAATTGTGTTTCAGCATCAATGTCCCCACCTAGGTTTATCTAATTTACCAAGAGCAATTACCACTGTGATGAGAATGTTTTTACTGCAACAAGCTAATTAACCCTGAATGGCGCAGTGACATGACTTGCGCTGCTAAAGGATAATGATGAAGCATTTTGTAAAGGAAAGTTTAAAAAACATCCAATAATAATTTAGTAATTTTAAATTTAATTATACAAGGCTATAGAAAAAAAAATGATGCAAACAGTATCAGGACTTAAATTTCAATTGGTTTGACAAAAAAATCTATCTCAGCGACTGTCAATGAACTCCACTCAGTCATTTTCTCCGCTTATTAAAAATGGTACAACTCTTTTCCTCTATTCCTCTTCATTACAATTATTATCTATTTTGTCTGTACAAAACCAAGTTAATGGGTGTGGTTATACTCAAAATGTCAAAATGTGATTATTATACAATCTGAGTTATAACCATAAAATTACATGGATACACCAAAATTATCTGATTTCTTTCTGAGCACGGTCCCCCTGATTACTCACACCAGATTTTGTGGTTTGTTTGTAATTTAATAGGGATGGGGCAAGACACAATTTCCACAAGACGAGATACGAGATTTGGTTCACGAGAAAAAGATGAGATTTTTATTAAATTCCTAATATATACATTTCATGACTCAGCTTTCAATTTTGGCCTCACATTTTTTTTAAAACTTCTTTCCTTTCTATTACTGTTTTTTGCTACTGTAAGAGATTTAACTCATCAATAGGCACTGTAACCCTTATTTGTCAAATCTAAATGTAAACACTTGAAATCAGATAATCAGATTTTGCAAACAACCATGCACTATTTTATTGTTGCAGCACTGTTTCCTCACACCCTTAACTCATTCTGCAAAGCTCTTGGTAATTTAGTGCTGAAAGTCACCTTGTACTTGTTTGTGGAATAACAGATCATTCTGTTACACTGTATATAGCCATCTATCTGACGAATAGTGCTGTGTCATGAGCAGAGCCTGTTAGAGCTGAGACCTCTTGCACAGCTGACTATTATGGAAGCGTTCCAAAATGGCTCTCCATTAGTATAGAGGGGTCATGATATGGTCAGGCTTCCATCAACCCCTGGGTTCACACTGGTTTGTTTGATTATCCCAGACCATATAACATACAGTAATATTAGTTATGATTAATTACTTTTTTATGCTAAGATAAGCCCTCAGGCATTTATTCATGTAGAAATTACTCTTGTAAGATGTTTTGACTAAAAACAAATATACACAGATATTAAATGTGTGAATCTCTGTGTGGAGGGCATGACTATTATATGTATTTCTGGCGTAAATTTGTTGGGCTCAGTAGAATATTGAAATGCATCTGTCTTCTGTCTGTCTGCCATAATTGCAGCACACAGTTTTTGTGGCAGAGGCCCCCTGCAGACTCATGACTTTCAAATGAGCTGTCTCATCTTGGCCCAGCTGTGGGGATCAAGTGCTTAAGCCTTTGTCTCATCGGGACGCCCTTATTTACACAATATACACTGCCATGTTGTCGAAATAAACAGTTAAATGAACCTCAGATTGAGATAGCATTGGTTGCAATAAAGAGGCTTGACTTTTTTTTCTGTTGCAAGCTTGCAACTTTGCTTTAACATCAGTGCTCCTTTATTGATATTGTAATAAGTGCACTATGCTTTTCAGGTGGAGGGTCTGCGTGCCATCTGCTTGTCTCCGTGGACAATTTAGTGGTTTGTTTGGAATGTTTCACGGTATGACATTAAACTTATCTACCTTGCATTTATTTCTGTTGTTAAAAAACAATACATCAAATGTGAGTGATGTTGCCCACAGATCTGACTTGTAACTTGCCCCTAAGCCTGTCACAATAAATACTATATTGATTTATCTTTCAGTATATGAAAGTTGGAACAATATATTTTGGGGCTCATTATTTATCGTGTGTACAATTTCTTTGCAATATTGGGAAGTTTGTGTTATTTTTGTTGTAATATGATGAGATTTGAGCTGCAGGGGGGGGGGGGGGTCACTTTTATAGAAAATAATAAATTATGCTATTCATTTGTAGGAGCACAGGTCTTTTAATGATACTGTATATTTAAAAATGGTTTGCTACAATTGTCCTGCTTTTTTGCTATTGTGTTAATGGCATAAAGTAGATTCAATATTATCCTTTATTCTTATATTTCAATGTAGTGATATATCGTGCTTCAAAATTTGTGAATATGATCAGTCTTATGGTGCCACCTGCTTGTCTCCTTGCAGAAATGTAAAGCCTATAGTAGCATATTGCTATCAGTATCCCACCCTGGCACATTACACCAGTGCTGTGGAGGTCAAGCTTAAAAGGCTCTCCCTAAGTGATGCTGATGTGCCTTGGTTTTCTAGTAATTGTCTGTGGGAAGCGTGTAAGTGAGGACTAATTGCATGTTGCTATGTTTTAATTAGTGCCAGAGCTTATTGCATGCTGCTTCCCCCAGTGGCCCGTAAAGCCACCCCAAAGAAGCAAACAGGCTCCAATAATATACATGAGTTAGCTGTGTGAATATAAGGGATTGTGACATCAGCAGGCATGTGTCAAAAGATACTGTTTAATGGTTATAAACTCTAATCTGTTAAGAAATATCATGATCAATGGCAAAGCAAAGGAGCCACTTAAGAGACTCACTTGATCTTCAGTATAAGTTGTGTCTTGGCTTTGAACAATGCATGGCAATGTTCTAAATATTACAGAAAATGAAATTATCTTTGGTTAAGGTCTCAGAATACTATCAAATGTAAAGAAAATTGTGAGCGTAGTGTGCACATATTTTATATTTTCACAGCTATTTTAATGGACCCAAAACTTTATACATAAAAATAGAGCAAAGGAATCAATTTACACTCAGCATATTCAGATGAGATAAACAGGGTCTGCTTATTGAACAGTATTAGCAGTGGAGGTCATTAAAAAGAAAATATGTAAATACATTTTTGTGTGAACTGAAGACTGTCAAAATAGCCCTAATTGTCAGGTATGGCATTGGAAGAAGCCTTCAACTGCTTATTTATTCATTCATTATTTTTCTTTATTCTCCACTTCACCTCAGAAATCCTTGGGTCAAATTATTTCTTGCCAAATCTTTGGGGCACAGCCATACTCCAGATCTGGCCTGGGATAGCTTCTCCATCGTGGGACATGATCTGCTCCTCTGACAGCTGTGACCCTCTGGAGTTGCGACCAAACCTGCTCCCGAAAGGTATAAAGAAGACCAAAACATTATGGTCATTAATTCAGTATTTTTTATACATTCACAGTATGAAATCTCTGCAAGAACTTTTAAAAATGTATCAAACAGACCTTTGTGGTTGGTGCAAAACAGAGTTCCTGGTTTCTCTCTGAGCTCCAAAAAGCAGTGCCTTTAGCGCCAAGGTTAGCAGACGCTCATCAACTGTGTTGTCTATGCTTTCACTTTCCTGAAGACACACACATAATCTTTAAGCAAGCAATTATTGTCACCCTAAAAGCAACATGTATTACTGACTTTTCAGCTCAAGCCTGGGGGCAGTGAATGAAGTTGATTGGTTTGGGTGTAACCTACAGACTGAACGTAGAATGATGTCTCAACTAGGTTCAAGCTTATCCAGATGTGTCCTTTAGTGTTGGTACAGTATCTTCATAGTATATAAGATCATAGATCCGCCAGCATATGTTTCCTCAGCTAAATTATGTTGAATATCCTATGTATACTGATAATGTAATAAGATAAAACAACAGTTATCTTGTTGCATTACGGTATTAGATTGTCTGGTATGATATTTAGTTTCACATAACAAAAATATGAAAGTGAATATAAGATTGTTGGAGTGCTTTCTCACCAGAAGGTTGTCCTCTGTGTTCTCCTGTGATCCACTGGGCACGATGTCCCCTCTCTGTACACCTCCTTGGATGTGAAGAGCCTGACTGACCCCCGCTACTGCCAGGACAAGGGCTAGGACTGTGACCACTGCAGCTGTGTCCATAATGGTCAGGAGGAGACCAGTGGGTGAGAGATCTCTGTAGAAGTCTTCAAAACAAGTAGAGAGCCACAGGCTGAAGGTGAAAATCTGTGCTTCATGGTTTTTAGTTTCTTCCTTATATACTAGACACATATCCCCAGGAGACATGCAGAAAGACACTCACTAGAGACCAGGAGGAACCAAGGGACAAGACCTAATATGAGACTTAAACATGTCCATTTAGAGAGAATTATTGATGACTGAACCCACTGACGCATTATAAACTCCTCTGGGTAGTAACGGGACATCGTTGCTAGTTATTAACTGATAAATCCCTGCAAATGGTCCTCTAAACTGTGTCCCTTTTGTCCAGTGCATTTGGACAGCACCCAGGGAACTTATTCATGTGTCAATGGGCAGTTGCCAAGTCCTCAAATCTGAACAGCTCACAAATGAATAACTAAATGTCTCAATCTAATAATAATGATAACAATAATAATGCATTTGATTTAGATCGCTTTTTTGAAACTCAAAGACGCTTTGCATTTCATTATTCATTTGCTTCAGATAACAGTGGTTAGGTACTACTATGTCCATAGCTGCCCTGGAAAAGACAAACAAAACACATATCACATGTATGTATGTATGTGTTTTCTCGCACTGGGATGGATTTAATCCTTCCCACTCCATTTCATGCATCAGTGTTTAATTTGTTTAGGAGCCAGTCTTGGACTTGGATAACTTGTACAGATTGTATTCCTCTCTATACCACTGTTTATTCTGCACATGACATACAGTATCTCAAAATAAAGTGTCTTTGTTAAAAACACAATTGTGTTTTTAGGAAAGATAGATTTCCACTGGTCCAACTGGAAATCGATCCTCTAGGGGATTACAGAGCAAAGCATGTTATTGTGGGAGGGAAGAGAGAGGGTTTTGACCATTGCAAATTAAACATGTCACAAAAACATAAATGTGTATCTTGGAGAGAATTGTTCAATAACTTCATTATTTGTGCATTATTACAAAATGGAGGCTATTGTCTAATTTATCATTGGATTTCAAAACCCAACAACCATTGGCAACTAAATAAAACAAAACAAACAGACAAATAAATAAATAAGAAAAAAATATATATAATAAATTTCAGATCAGTGTGAATTAGATAAAATAGCTTATTCAAGTTTATCCGATATTTGTTTGTGATTTGAAAATGTTCCTGAAACTAGCTTGGGAAATATGGGCACTGATGGGACAGATTTATACATTTCTATTTGACAGGAGTGCAGTGTTAAAGAGGCTTCTTAAATGTTAAAATTGTGTATTAGGGCAACGTGATGATCTTGAGCGTGTTTTAGTAATGATAGATCTTGACTCTATTTTTGGGTAATGATGACACATTTAACCAGCCACATCTCCCCTATTAGTCACTTTCTCTGGTTGTCTATAATACTTGACCACAGTCAGTTGGTCTAATTCACACTCACAGAGGAGGGAGCAGCATCTCTAAGCACCATGGCAACTGCAGTGACATAGGCTAATTCTGATGAGAATCACTATGATCATAGATGTCTTTATTCTGGGCAAGGAAAGGTTGGTTTTGATGGTTTCATAAAAAATGGCTAACTTTTGGTCCAAATCAGAATGCTGTCATTTTTACAGCTGGCATTGTAGGCAAACCTATAAAGCTTTACCGATCACCCTTAAAAGAGCAAGGTAATCCCAGTGTAACTTTCCTGTAATTTGATTAGACCTACTGGTATCGCTGCACTATGCCTGGCTAGGCTACATGATGCTTTAAATTTCAGCATTTTAAAGATAGGTCAAATACAGAGGAGGCTAAATAATTTACAGAGATTAATAGGCCTATTTTTAACCTTAAGAAAGCCTCAGCTTTAAAATCAGCTATGACAGTTCTCACCCTTTTCTGGTTGTCAGTCAGTCAGTCAGTCAGTCAGAATTGCGGGCAAAGGCAAAGAGAGCGACTCAAAAACAGTTTTCTCTTCTTTTCACATTGGCAGTTATGCTTGGTTCTTGAGCTATACACTTTTCACACTCATGTGTGATCATTGCAATGGTAAAATTGAACTTGAGCTGATATGTAGTATAGTATATATCACTGAATGTTGCCTATTAGAGTCTGTAAGCACCAACAATGACGCACTACTGCCCTCTACTGGATCTACATCTACAATCTGATGGTAGCTCCAAACACTAACAGAATTCAGCGCCCTACTTATATTTTCCATCAATATTAATTGATCGATCGATCAGAAAAAAAAGTTATTTTTTTAATTCTATTTTTTTCTTTATTTAATTTTTTTATTATTTAATTCTACGACTGGTGCATAGATTGTATGGACTGGTGTTTTTTCTATTGTTGTGATAAAAAGTGATGTTTAACCACTGACTGAAAATTAAGGTCTGAGTCAAAGAGTTGTGTTTGCGGTGTATTTTAATGCTTTGCAAAAGGGGATAACACAGAAGGAACAATGGTCATTCGGTGATGGCCAGAGTGGGGCGCTCACGTTTTCTTCGGCCGTGAACGCGACATTGCGCTGATGACCCGGAAGTTTACATCAGCGTTCTCCAGGCAACGCTAAAGCTATCGCAGTCTTCGGTCTTTTTAATAAACAAGTACACCGCTACAAACTGTTTCTGGTCCTCAAAATGGTATAAGTATGATACAATGCAGTGTTTACTTTCCCAAAATACTTTTTCTAACTGTGATCGTAGCGTTGAAATGTAGCATCAGTAATGCTAGCACAGAAACGGGCGTTGTCAGATTAGCTAGCCCCTCTTTGTGTCTTATACTCATGGATCTATTAAAATAACAATATAGCCTACTCTATGATATTTTCGATGAAAAAGCTAACTAATCAGTGTCTAGGTCAAACGATTTTCCATGTATCACATTGTTTCAGTTAACGATAAAGTGTGTAAAGCTGTGCTGTTCTCTCAGGCTGAAGTAGAGGAAACATTAAAAAGGATTCAGAGCCAAAAGGGAGTCCAAGGAATTGTTATTGCCAACTCAGAAGGTAAGCTCAAGATTTCACGTTTAGCACAAAGCTTTGATCTTCATACTGTATTATTAACATTAGCCTTGTCTGTAGTTCTGATCGTATTGTGCATGGCATAATACGATCGCTTTTCCCCACATTTACTTCAGTGCTGTACAGCGTTTGTTTCCATATAATGCATTTTACAACAGTTTTTCCTGTGTATTATGTAATGATGATTTCAGCCTAGCCTGTTTTAACTGCGCTTGTCATGTGATCATTGCTATTCTGGTTACAATGCATGCTGTTGTCTTTCTTGGTTGACATCAACACAGGCACTGCTCAGATCAAAACTCTCCAAGGGGGAAAAATACAGTTTATCTGATTTATATTCAGTTCATCAGAAAATCTTAAATCGTTTTTTGCGGACAAGCATTTTTTCCCTCTTTCTCTGCCTCTATTTCATGACCCATCTAAAATTCTGTACATGTTGCTGAATTTCCAGGAATTCCTATCAAGTCAACACTAGACAACACCAGCACAGTGCAGTACGCAGGTCTGATCCACCAGCTCTTACTGAAGGCCAGAAGCACTGTACGAGACATTGACCCACAGAACGACCTCACCTTTCTCCGAGTCCGCTCCAAGAAAAATGAGATCATGATAGCACCTGGTAAAATAAAAAAAAATAATAATAATAATATATAATATATATATATATATATATATATATATATATATATATATATATATATATATATATATATACATATATTTGAAAGTTTCCTTGAATTAATATATTTTTCTTCTCTCCACAGATAAAGACTACTTTTTAATTGTGATTCAGAATCCTTCAGACTGAAATTATTTATAGACCTACCTAAAGTACATTGTAATAGTTAGCTTCTTTGTCACAACAAATCTCAAAGAAAATTGAATACATAATACAAAGGCGAAGTGATTTATAGCCCACAGATTAAAGGATATTCCAGTAAGTTTTGATGGCCTGTATGTATCTGTATATTAAAATACATTAGCAGTTCTAAACCGAATCTGGAATATCTATTTTATGCTGTGGGTACTCTTGCATTCCTAAAGTCTCTCTTCTGCAGTTTTCTTGTTGCCATCATAAAGCTCAAGATAAAAATAGGAACGTGATAGTTACCTGCTCAATGTGCATAATTTCTTCAAGTAGTAATGCATGTATTTATATTTTTTGTTTTTTGTTTTTCCATCTCTTCTACTGTGCTTAGTGAGCGCCCCAATAGCTCTCATGATGTAACACAATAAAGAAAAGTTATGCTATCTTTTGCAAAATGCTTGAAGGGTATAGACTTAGACTTAAACAGTCTTTACTGATCCACAAGGGAAATTACTTGGACACAGTAGCTCACATATCATGTTATATTACATTAACACAGAATAAAAAAATAAATAAATAAAAAATTCAAAATAAGTAGCAATAAAAAATAGCAGGAGATTAATATTAATAAGACATAAATTATATAAATGTATAAGTACAGAATGACAAATAATATCTCTACCACAGTTAATCAATAGAATTTGGGTCTTTTTGAATGGAACTTAATAACATCCATCAATATAGCGCATGATTTGACATTCAAAGGTTTTGGGGCCTGATGTGCAAAACATCCATAGAAATACATTTGCAGAAATATGCTAAACAAATAAGCCTCGGAATAACCCAATAAGCTCAAAAAGGGTCAGTAGTGGTAAATACTTAAATCACACTATAGTGTATTGAATCAACACTGTCAGTTTTCCTGCTATGGTAGCCGTATATGGGGAAACAACAAGGCTCAAATAAAATAAATGAACGAGATACTATGCTTAATATTACACATCTTAAAATCTCCATTGGTTAACACACTAACAGAAAATTGTATATGTGACAACACAATTCCATGCTTCATTTAAAGGTGCACTATGTAACATTTTAGTTGGAGGCCCATCACCTGCTTGATTCGGTGGAGATGACATTCTGCCTTGAATGTTCCACGGTATGACATTAAACAGCTCTACCTTAAATTTATGAAATTACAACTCAAAAATACAGTACTTAGAAAAACAAGAATATGAGCCTCTGTGTGTTGCCTCTTCACAGATCTGACCTGTAGCTTGATCTGGTTTAGTCTCCATGAAGATAGAACAGTTTAATACTATACTGTGAGACATTACAAACAAAACAATAACATATGGAGAAAAGCATTAGACAGACCCTCTACCAAAAGTTACATAGTGCACATAGTGAACCCTTTTCACGCCGATTTCAAACTTATTTCTGTAGTTAACATAAAAGGCAGCCGACTATTACTTCCTGATCATTCATTAGAACGTAATTGATACCGTTTACAGTAAAAGGTGGTGCACCGTTCCTGGAGGTACTGCGATACCAGGTCGATGCGCGGAGTGGACGGGGCAAGCTCCTATTCCAACTCCCTGTTCCAAAAATCAAGTTAATATATGGTCCCCGGGTAGGGGACGTATCAGATATTAAACTGATAAGAACAGATACTACACTTGATCTTAGCCAAAAGGCCGAGAAGCGATAACCATGTAACTGTCAAAGAGAAGGACCACTATTTCTTCCATAACTGTTACTCAAGGTTCACGTGAAGTTACGTTCTCCTCAATTTTGAACGGCACAAGTTTAATATATTCCTTGCCAATAATCAAGTTCGTGATCTAAGTAACAACATAGTTTCTTCTTAGCTGATTCAGCAATTACATAACTATTACCCATGGTAACACACGCATGTGAAGCATATCACGAAACTGACTACGGTCCTATCACCACGCAGATCTGACTTAAACCTTCAACGCGTCCATCGACTTCTTTCATGGGTTTAGAGACTTAAAAACACAGTCGGGACGTCATATGGGAATGCACAACGCCTTTGATGAAAATACGTTTATTTGAAGAAACTAACGAAACCTAGGCCTAAACATGTGAATACTTTTTGACAATTTTTGGTCACCTGCGCCCCCTAATCCAATGAAAAACGAATGCAGTTGGGTCTATCGGTCGCAGCTCTTAGTGCAGCTGTGTAGAAACCTATGCCTATATCGCGGTAGTAAGTGCCTTCAGATGAAGGCCCTCTCCCGGTATTTGCTTTAAACTCGCTGCATGCAGTTAAAATACATTGACAATGAATTAGACCCAGTATTTTTAACCTACTGCATGTGCCTGCAGGAGGCACTATAACATCTGTTTACAACTGCTCAACAGAATCCATCAGCTCCACCAAAAGAAAAAGTAATTACATTTGATTTGAGTTCAGACTAATGCATTATTTTAGACTTGTAAGACAGATCATACTTATGTTTACATAAGCCAGCAATTTAACCTATTTACTTTATTCACTTTCCAATTTCACAGGTGACCATTGTAACCACATAAAACAAACAGCTCACGCCCTGCCTGAAGCCTCTTTCAGCCTGTACTTGTTCACAAAAAGCCTATGCATAGTCTATGTAATTAGACAATATCCCAGATTTTTTTTTTATTATTTTCTTTTTGAATATGCTCAAAATTAATGAGATTTTGCACCAATGTACAACTTTCCACAAAAGGCAACAAATTCTTCTTGCATTAAAATGAATAATTGAATTAGCTTTTTCTCTAAACAGACTCCAAACTCTTGTCAAATTGATGTTAAACCACATATAATCAGTGTCAGAGTATCAGGCTGAAGTGATTCCTCCAGCACAACTCCAGAAAAGATAGCCTATATCTGTGTCAGATTATCTTATTTATTTGATTTATCGTTTTGTATCGTTTTGTCTGGTAACAAATGAGATGTGATTCGCTATTGTGTCTATGGGTTCATATGGATATGACATTATCTTGCTCTGATCTAACCTCTGTCACAGAAGACAAATATTAATTACATACTGTGGAAAGCCGCAGCGAGCAGGGACCTGTCTAACCCTTGGCCTGAAGCCTGTATTTTCTTCTTTCTTTCTGCTTTGTAATCAGGGCACATTCATATATCTGATTTGACATATTCCCCCTTGTCAGCAGGTGTATTCCCACGGCCCTGTCTACCCCACAAGTACACATGGTGCACCTCAGTCCTTTACCTGCCTCTTGTCTGTGTAGCCTTTAACCTGACCATGCATGGAACAAAATTGGGTCATGTTTCATGGGGGTTTGGTGTGGCGGGCTGGGGGCAGCTTCATGTGTCCAAGACTTTTACTGCTAAAGCTGGTGTTTAAGGGGTTAAAATTGCATGGAAAATATAAAATATAAAAGTTTTTTAATCTATGTAATGGTCTTAAAGTAATAACAACATGAAACCACTTAACTGGACATAGAAGGGTTAAATCTGCTCATTGTCTCATGTTGGCGTTATTCATTATTATGAGTCTGTTTTTGAGTCTGTGAATGCATAATTAAAATGGTAGAAGACACTGGTTATTTGGTTATTACCTAAGCCACAATGCAGCTTCTATCCACCATCCACAAATTGCATGTGAACAGCTGATAGACAACAATAGATCTTTTGTGTGGTTTATTTTAAATTCATCCTTCTAGTTGGCATTTTCTGTGGTGAGGAGAACGAATAGAGTGTGGACAATGGGCAGTCTCACACGTATGAGCTGTAACCTTTAGCTGTGAGCCAAAGCGGCTTCACCAGAGCTGTTCTGTCAGAGAAGTGGGAGGACAGCCACAATCTTCGACTGTGAGCTTGGTCCACAAATCAGGTTTAAAAATCTTTAAAGTATTTGTTAAGTACAATGTCTGTGTAATTGCCTCGGTCATCCTCGTAGAATCCATGGCAAAAGAAAAATTATATTCTGTCAACATGGACACAAGTTTTTTGAGTAACTCATCTACGCGGCTTCTTCAGTTCTGGTTAGATTCTCAGTGGATCTGCCTGAAGGGGAAAGTTTTTTCCAGTTGACAGAAAAATATTTTTCTTTTGCTATTTGTAAGCACATTATGAGACTCATTATACATGCCCTGTAAATGCCATATAGTCAAACTTCTGTAATTCTGATTAATTCTCATGGATCACCAAACCATGAGACCTCACAGTCTTGCTAACAGAAAAGTAACTATAGTCAGAGACGCAATAAGGATTTAAGTATTTTTCTTAAGGTCTAAGTCTGCCAAACAATTACTGTTAAGAACAATATATGTGTGTATTTCCTCTTCCAGAAATAACCCCCATAACTGGTCATTACTTCCCACAAGTGTACAGTTTAGAAATTGTGGCAATAAACCACACCCTGCAGCGATAATATGTGCAATTAAGCGATGTATGATAAATGAACAATGATATAGAATCAGCAACCACCAACAATCCCTTTTTAAACTTGGTCTCCTATTTTTTAAAAACTTTGGCATAGCTGAAGGTTAATTACACTCAAAGGACATAACACCAAAATAAACGCTTTTGTTGTATTTTTGACTTTTTGACACAAATCCTTGGATGAATCTCGTAACGGTTCTGGTGTTTTTAGGCACAAAGGCCAAAGTCTTTAGTGTCTTTAAAGAGCTGTGTTCATTCACAGCACAGCCGGCCCTGTTGTGTTCACTTCACACTGACTTCAGTCTGCCAGCACTACGGGCTCATTATGTAACCAAGACTTCACCATGAGTGACGTACAGTGTCCTCCCGACTCTGCTGTTTTTGTAAAGACTTGGAAAGACACACAAGCGGCAGGTACAAAATAATGCTCCACATACTTAAAGAAAACATAATGTGTAACTCAAAGTGTAACTCAATACTACGTGCATTGAGTTACACTGAGAAAATGGATGCTATACACAAATAACACAGTGTAGTTCACATCTCTGTTCATGAGTACACAGTGAAAGTTTAAACCAGTTTATGGCATGACCTTATAGCAGGTGAATGTATAGCATAATTGCCCTTGTCGTCCAATAAGACTGACTACACTTACATTAGCAAACAGTGAAAAAGACCATGCTTATAGTGTAAAAACTGTGACAAAGTTATAAAAAGCCCCCAAAAAGGTCCGAGGCACTCTGCTAGTGAAGGTAAAAGTAATTGCTTACATGGCACTGAGTATATGACAGTATAAATATATACAGAAAAATTGGACCAAGAGCCTTTGAGAAGAACATTTACAATATTTACAACATATCTGAGACTGGAGGAAGGTAAATGGAGCAATTTAAAAGAAATTAAGTGTTATTTAATGGATCCATCAGAGAAGTATATTTCGTCATTTAGACCAAGATATTGAGTAGCTCTTAAGGCATTGATCCAATGGGCTCTATTCACGCTTACACCACAAAATCAAAAGACATTTAGAAACATGCGAATGACGACTTCCTTTGAGCTCAGTTGGCGATAGTAACTCAAACAATATCTGGGAAAACTGAGAAACTCTTTCAGTTACCTAGTTGGAATATTCTTTTTTTGATCATTGTTTGTACATTTTGTGTGCCATGCTGATGTACTACAAAGAATGAAAATTTTGTTAACGGATGGAGAGGTTCTTTTGTAGCCATTCTATAAAAGTCTGGTAAGCATATTCTATATGATTTGCTCAAATTCGGTGTCTGAATGGCAGATCTTCCCTAATCTTTGGAAGGGACTTTATGGAATGTTAGAAATTAGTTTTTTTATGGTGTAATAATGTTTTTATCAGTGCTCTTCCTGAAGATGGATGTGTGTGGATTTATTTGAATATCGAGCTCATCCTTGATAACAATCAGAAAGAAATACATTTCAAGGATTTAAAAATCTCTCTGGATGAAATTGGACTCACTTCACTTTCAATTCAGTTTGAGCCCTGTATTCAAGGAGCACCCGTTCAGTATTTTCACTTAGAAAACCACCTGAAGCTCTCAGCTTTCCTGTGTATTATTAAACTTGGATTAATTTGGATTAATTTGTGAAATTGAGCTCCCTTGCAATACTTTAGCATAAAATGCAAAAAAAAAAAAAAAAAAAAAAAAAAAAAATGCATGTTGCTTGTACAAGAAAGTGGACATAGTAATAAAACTTTTATTCTTATTGATAAAAAAAACGACTGAGCATCACCCATATCTGTTGAGGCAACTATGCTAACACGTTCTGCCACATTAATCACTGTTAAGAGTTACTCTTGTGATCCAAGGCTAATTATTTCAACTGAAATACAAAACTGACCTTTCAGATTTTTGAGACAGTTGCAGCAAAATGAGCATGGGCTCATAGGTTGAGCTATGCAATACAGTGCTATGCTTATGCTGGGACAAATTAGTCAAAAAGGTGTTGGTAATAGTTACTTTTTAACATCTACACCATTACATTGTTCAGAGATAGTCTATGGCCAACATATAGCTTAGACAAATCCAGCTGTTCTTTGTCATAAACATTATTTTATTTCTTCGAAAAATACATGATCACAACATTGGTGATATTGCCAATAAAGCTTCAGAAAACCTGTTTATCCACCTGTGTTGCAGTTTCCCCCTATAGCCTGCCCTTACATAACATATTGATATTTGTCAATTTCCTGTGTCACATTGTATCCAAATTTTCCCTTTGTCTCCATTTCAATGTCACACGTGAAATGCATTGTTTTTAATTATAGTGCTTTGTTGACTCACCAGTTTCAGCTAACCACTCATAAGAGCAAACAGAGGCCTGGAGGCTGTGAGTGTTACAAGGCTGATAGCAATAAAGTGACTTTTCCCCAGTGTGTTACAAAGCATGACTCAACTCAGACCCATGACCAGTATCTGTAACGAGAAGCAGAACCTTTTAGGGGCTCATGTTAATGTGCTAATTTACTTAGTCAGGGGGAAAAAAAGATATTGTCAACTGAATTTATGAGTATTACGAGTGGCTCTTGATTCCCAGAAGTGTCTAAATGTGAAAAATGTCACCTAGTTTTATGGGTTATCATTGAGTGACAGGTTCATCAAACTGTGGACCTGATAGAGTTCACTGGAGTTCATAGCAAAATGAATATTCATTTACTTTTCATTTACAGTTTGGAATTTGCCACTAGCGCTCAGATATGTCAGCTCTTATGTTAGGCTGAGTTCTTCTCTCACACAGAAATGGTGTTCCACCTTGGGAGAACACCAATGGAGAACCAAATGGTAATGCAGAAAGTGCTCTACTCTGTTTTTAAATCTCCATGCATCTTCATTAAAATCATTTGGATGGTTTCAGCCCTGAAAATGCCAATCTTTACTAAAGCCAAGGAAAACATATTAACTTGAAAACTACAACTATGTGACATCACAAGGTGGAACAGAGCATTTTGATCTTTGGAGATATAGACAGATTAATATTAAAGGATTACTGAAACATGTGTGAATGAAACAAAACACAATTCCAAATTCCAAACAAAAAAACAACTCCAAGTGTGTTTTTGAGGAGGTGAATGTGGCTAAAATCTCACAAGAGTCAATTTTGCCTAATGTAGGATCTTTAAACCCTTTATGCTCTCTTTAATAGTGTAATTATATTATAAATGCCTGTTTTACCTCTCAACGTGACCTTCTTTTTTGAATTCAATAGATATATTATTTTGTTATAAATTGTTAATCACATGACAATGGACCTAATTATTAATAATTTGAAAACTCATGCATACAGTAAATCTTAGCAGTAATATACAGTACCTGATGTTTGAGTTAGGGTGAGATGTCTGTCTGGTGTGACTACTTTGTTCCACTTATCTCAAGTATGTAAATCCTGTCAGAGTACAGTCCCTGTCCTTATCCAAACACGATGATGATGCCAAACAGCAACACTTGAGTCTGTTTGCTCTCACTTAAATCAATATTACACATGGTCATTGCGGTCTAACATGTTTATGACTGTCACGATGATCTTTTGGTCTCTTTACACAGTCTAACCTTTTGACCCAGCATATCCGCCTCAGAGTTTTTGGGAAATATAACCTTGGAGCATTCAGCATGTTTACAAAGTTTTATAAATAGGCCTAGTTTCACATTACACATACATATGAGATTTTTAATTGTGATTTGATTACTCACCTAGGCCAGTCCCAGTTACTATTGTGTCGTGAAATACAGATTATAAGCTTTAAACAAACACTAATTGAGAATGTCTGTAAACAACAATTACCAAACAAAAGCTCTGAAAACAAACACACAGTTTTATCAAGGACAACAGGGATGGGACAAGGATGTAATGCCCCACTATTTTAATTCTGAAAATAAATAATGCCATGAACAATTACATCATAGTACAATAGTGTTTTAGACTGTGATTCATTGCCAAACACACTCAGAGGGACAAAGTTATACACAATAAGAAAATTTTAAAAGTTACTATTGTTAGTGTTAGGGTACATTAAGGAGAAGACTATGTGGAATCAGACAGAAGATGAGAAATGGGAGCAGCTCCTGACCTCTCTGCAGCCAGGGCGCCAGATCATTACTCCTCTCAATGTGTCATTTCTGAGACAGGAATAGCAGGTACATAATCATTTTGTAAATTACTAGGTCAGAGCCCCAGTGGGATGAAGCGGAATTTATGTGATGAAGTTGAAAATAAAATGATAATTCCACTTATTTCAGATTTATGTCATCTTTAATTCTTATTGTCCAAATCTTGGGCATGTTTCTTTGTTAATTCACAAGTTTCAATTCTGTTTGCTTATTACTTGGACTTGGATAAGATTGAGGTAAACAAGAATGAATCTTTGGGCCTATTGAGGTGGCAGTAGAAGCAACCTGTACACTTGTAACAGAGGAGGACAGAGACAGGAAGAGAGTCTCAGGGGACTAAGCGGAGTAGTGTTTCACGTCATGTGACTGATCTTATCCACGAAAGTATCTTCCCTATAGGTAGATAGCAGACATCGTCAGGGTGGGCTACTTCTTTATTATTTTCAGTAATGTATACATTAGTTCAGCAGTCACTGTTATTCTGTTGTTTAAAATAGAAATAGGGCTAAAAGTTATGTCATAAACAAGCAGATAGGTCTTTGTCCAAAGCTATGGGTACAAGATTTATTTGGATGGATTTGCCATAATAAAATTTACTTTGTTAAATGTTCGTTTGTTTTGTTAGGGTTGAATTCCAAAACGGATAACGACCTATAGGCTAGTAATAAGATTATGGGCTTTTCTGAATTTTGTCTAGAGCAGACAGACCAGACTGACGAGAGCAGCAGAGGGCAGGAACAGCGCTTAGTGGGCGGGGTCTTTCCAAAAGAGCCAATGGCGTGCAGGTAGCCCACAGGTGAGAGTCGCGCGCACACTGTCCCTGAGCGCGGACACGCACTACGCTGAGGCAGAGAAGAGTTGTCTGCCTGTTCACCGAGGCTCCTGGGATTCCACAGAACAGACGGGCAACTGGAGAAGCCAGGACCATTACAGCTCACACAGGACGCAGCTCTTTTTGTTTGGATTATTTCCTGCTTTGCCGCTTTGAGCTTCACGCAGGGCAGTGAGTGCGGGGACACATCACGTTGATCTTTTTCATAGTTTACTTTTGGTTTATTTCGACACTTGTATTGTTCAGTATCGTTTATTGACACCCGCTTTTGTTTCCTTATTCGACTCAGAATGGAACTTTTCTTTTGTTTATAATCATGTTTGTACAGAAGGGGTAGTTTCTTTATACTTGTAGAGTTTTATTCCTTAGTTAGTTGGACTTTTTGAACTGTTTGGACAGATGATGATAAGCTCCGAGGGCCTTAGGCCATCTTCCAACGGCCGGAAGCCGCTTGGGAAGCTCGCGTCGCGGCTGGAGGAGGTAAAGAACCCTTGGCGACAGGGCTCCACTCTTGAACTAAGCCACAATGAAGCTGCGCGCCTGGCCACGGACGCACTGCTTGAGCACGGGGAGAAAGAGTACCGCCGGGTTTTGGCTGAGGAACGGGAGGTTACGTTTTTATCCCCTTTGGAGATCCGGTATATCACGCAGCACGCTGCCAAAACAAGTTTGGACTCCAACGGTACCGGCCCCAACGACCGGGACTTTGGGGATGGGGATGCAGTATCGGAGCTCACCTCGGGGACGTATTTCCCCATGATGTCAGACGAGGAGCCCCCTATGCTGGAGCTGGGTTGGCCCGAACCGCCTGCCCGCTATGGACCGTCAGAGACGCAGATCTACTTCCAGAGAGACAAGTCCCATAATGTAAAGGATCTAATAAGGTCACTTATCAACAAGGCAAAGAAGGTAGAGACCCTATCACTCTTATGTATGTGTCCCACACAGATCTCTTATATATATATATATATATATATATATATATATATATATATATATATATATATATATATATATATATATATATATATAATGAATGTGTTGTTCATCTCATACCTCTTCTCTCCAGAACAGATCTTAATATAACTCACAAAATCTTATGAACAGAGTACACACTATAAATAGCACAAGGCTTAGATTAACAGTAGACGATTAATGAATTAGCAGAAGTGTCTGTCTCAACACGAGAAGTGGTCAGCTATAGACCTACTACACTATTACAAATAGTAGACTTCTATGGGCCTGCAGCACTGTCTATGTCTTAACACTAGTGTAGTCTGTATATATATGTGAAGGCTACTGCAGTGTCATTTAGCATACACGATGACACAGTGAAATAAATCATGTATTCCAACTTATTTCTTTGTAGTGTTTTGTAACTAGTTGCAGCTGATTAGGCTCACCCCTGTGTCTCTGACCTGTGGTAGTTAATTATTGTCAGTCTCTAGTGGATTCCACTTGGTTTGCTTACAAACAAATTGGCCCTGCTTCATGTTTGACCTGCTCTTATTCTAATCTGATGACCTGCCACACACTGTAAAATGATGCTGTAAAAACATGATTTTCTTCAAATATCCAGTTGACACTCCGTTTGAACCTGTCTGGGCTGAATGCTACAACAGTTAAATAAGAAGACAGTTGGTGATTTGGCAGAACGTCCAGCACACGCCGCATGAGTCACGTCTTCACAGACACCTCTCATGTATTAATAAATCATCCTGTGGCCAGGGCTGATAAAATACTCATACCTTTTGAGGACTGAAATACTAATTCAGCTGAATATATTCTGTTAAACTTAGACACATGCCATTGTGCAGAGTCAGCAGTGCTCTCAGAAGCCTGAACTCACGTGAATGTAACCTATACACCTCTATCAGCTCTCCTCCCAGCACCTGGACTCACTGTCTCTGTAGATCAGTCTCAGCTGATCACATCCCAGAGCTCTCATTAGTATTTTCCACTTCTCTTGTGCACATGTATGTCTATGTAGCTGAGACCTGGGCATGCCTAAACCTGTTTGTGTGTGCATACCTGTTGTTTTTTCAAGACTCATGCTTTTTAAACATTAGCAACACTTGAGGAGTTATACTGTGTTGATGAGTAATGGTATCCTGTCATAGCCATGCCCCTCACTATATAGAGAACTCCTGTTTGGCCTACTCATGATCAGTCATTAATTGTCAGAAATGTAAATAGTCTGGTTGTGTTGCTATAGGTGATAGCGCTGGTGATGGATGTCTTCACTGACGTGGACCTGTTGTGTGACCTCATGGAGGCGTCAAACAAGCGGAAGGTGCCAGTGTACATTCTGCTGGACGAGAAGAACCTGAGCTCTTTCACAGACATGTGCTCTGCACTGGACATCCAGAACTCGCATCTGAGTGTAAGTGCACATACTCTGACAACGGGCAAGTGATGAGTATTACACAAGTCCTGTGTTACCTCCAAAACTTCAGTGTGAGTCTGTCAGAAAGAAGTCATGGAGAATATTGCGTAATAAGTAGCAAAACCTTCCGACTGTGTGTCCAACAGTGTAGAACAGTATCTTGTTGTTTGCAGCCGGCAACAGGCCTAAGCAGGTTTGCATTTCTTTTAGCAAATACAACTTTACCACAAAGGCACATTACTTTGTGTCTAAGTATAAGAATAAGCATTTTGCCACTTAACGTTTCTGTCTGTAGCAGAGCCAAAGACTGCATTTTAATTTGTTCAAACCTTTTGTGTTGGCGATATAAAATCAAAGTAGTTTTTGTTAATAGTCACTGTCACACAGATATGCATATTTGATGTGACATCAATAGAGATGAATCAACATTACTTTGCTTTGCTGGGTATTTTTTGTCATAAATCTAGATTACATTGCAAGTCTTTAGTGTGCTTTTTTTTATTGTTTGTGCTTGTGTGTTGGACAGCACATGAGGATTCGTAGTGTTTGTGGAGACACATACTGCACCAAAAGTGGCAAGAAATTCACAGGTCAAGTGCTGGAGAAGTTCATGATTATTGACTGTGAGGAGGTCATCGCTGGGTCATACAGGTATGTACACTTGTCTTGTTGCATGGACCTTGTGGAACACAGTGTGCACTTACTTTTCTTAAGCCAGCCCCACCTCACAGGTGTCACTTTAGCACTTTTGATAACACCTGATCTTAAGGGATTGTTCATTAACTTTCTGCAAATAGAGTACACTTAAAACAATTGTTACTATGTATGAGAAAAAGGGGCTGAGTTGAGACCATCTAATCTTCAGATGCAGGGCTGCACAGATTCTGTCACTTGTGAAGCTTGGTTTTTGTAGCAGAACTTGTGTGAGGACTGTTGGCCCTCACTGATGTCACACTGCAGGCACAAACCTGTTACCCCCGGCTCCTGGCACAGAATGCACACGGGCACATTCAAGTGGATTTATTCAGTGTTGCTTGGACAACAGGCTGAGCAGAGCAAGGAGGGACTAGATGGAAAACAACCCAACTACCCAACTTACTTTTGATTTTGCAAACAGTGATTCAGAATAATACACTGTACATTACATAGTTCAAGCTATTTAAGATAGCCTTGAACTATGTATTGCCCTAATCTTGTCTGTCATGTGTTTTATGAAAACCATGAATATTTTGTCTGCTACTTAATGCACCTTCAATGTAATAAACTAAAATGCAAAGCAGGCATTTGTTTAACGAAGTTCCTTTAACTTAATAAATGTAACTATAAATCTTCTAGTGAGTCAATAACAGGAACTTCTTGGGTAAATATTTGTCAAGACCAAAATACCTATCGTGTGTATAAACAAATAGTCTTGCATTGTACATATGCAAAATAGGGAGTGACTCTTAGCAGATCATAAAGGGAAAGATTACGAAACCAGTTTAACCACAAACCATTTATATTCCCAAAGTTCTCTGGATGTTCACTTCCTTCATATTTACATCTACTCATAGCAGTAAAGAGCATTCAAAATTCTCAACCCCAACAGCCTGAAGGCACATTCAGTGAAAAGTGGGACCAGATGTAAATATAATTGGTTCAGGATGCACCATATTCACTCTAAGTCTAGTTGCCTTTTTACTTTTTTCCCCTATATTCCTATATGATAGTAGACTCTTGTGTGGCTTACCAATAAAGAGTCTTCACACCCACATTGCTACAAAATAACCTGTCATGAAAACAATCTGAGCCCAGGTCAGGTGTTTAGCAGCATTCTTTTGTGGTGGTGGTTAGATGTTTACTTAGGTTCACTGCTGCTGGTTCATGACAGCAGTGTAGCCCGTGTGTCCCAGTCACAGCGTCCCTTCTGTGGGAATCTGAAACTGTTATTCCGGCTGGATACATTTTCTCATGAACTTGAACAATACCTGATTTTCTCTATATGTTCTTGAACTATACATTTTTTGATACCTATTCCTTTATTAATCATCATCTAGAACAGGACAAAACAGACTAAATTATTATCCATTCCCACTGGGCATCCAAGCAAAAGTATTCTACTACTTAACTACCACTATCAGTTTTCAGCTCCATTTTTTTGTACCAGTAGTACCTAAACATTTTTATTTTATACCGTACATACATTCAAATGCTACTTAGCCGTACTTATGAACAGAGTATTTTTGAAATACAGTATCTGATGAGGAAGTTATGAATACAAAGTCAGTGCAATATATAAGGATCATATTTAAATGGAAAATACATGCCTAAACCTATAAGTAACATACAATTTCAAATGAATGACTGACCTTTCAATACATCTTATATGTTGATGCTGTAAGAATCTATAAGTGTAAAGAAATATTGTCTTGTTTAAACAGGATTACTGTAAATACACCTGGGAGCACAACCAATGATTATTTATTGTTATTGTTATATATTATAGTGAATAATTGAGATTTTATTATATCTTTTAACAAAATTTTAACCAGATGACCCTACAACCTCTTGAGGATCACGTAATACAACACAAAGATAAAGAAACAAATTTTTTATTATGTTTCAATTGCACCCCTTTCATATTAATTAATTTCTTAGTAACAGCAGGGCTAGTATTTAAAATGGTCAAATAGTAATTTATTTTGACTGTCCTAGATAAAAACATGTTGATGAAAGAAAAGGTGCATTGACAATAGAAATTATTTAAGCGATGTCTCAACGTAGACTTGGCTTCATTTTGTTTGTAGTTTGCTCTCTGGTCCTGGGGGCTGTGTACGACAGTGCTGTACCAGTGAAGCTGCCAGACAAACAGGACTGTAGAACTCGGGGGATTTTACAAGCTCGTGTCACAAGAAGGAGTGCTGATAATAACTTGTTTCTTCATCACCTTCTCACTCTTGGTTGGAACTGTTGATTGCTTTAATCTCCAGTCAATCCGGTTTCAAAACTGCTACTAAAATCACATTCATATTTTTGACAGCTTTTTACTGTTGCCTTATTGAAAAACTGTGACCTACTAGAACAGAGTGTACTTCTTAGACAGTCCATCAACATTTTCATCAAAGTCAAGAGCTACTTATTGAGATATACAAAATGTTGGACCATAAAGCGGTGGTTAATAATACACTTTGTTAGGGTTGAAAAATCAAAATTTGTGTTGGCACTATTGTCAAATTTCAGTGGTATTCTTAATACAATTTCCTCTAAAAAGAACAAAATATATTTTCTTTCTATAGAACTATTGCCTTGGATCCAGAATATACACTTTTTAATGCTTTACAAAGATGGGAGCCTGGTCACCAGTTGAATCTCCCAGTTTTCAGATAGGTGAGATTGACAGCTGGATTAACCAATCAGGGACACACACATGATCCACTATATCAGAAAAAAATAACAAAAAATAACCTAAACATTGTGGATTTCTGTAGAATCAGTGAGCGATGTCTGTTAATCTGACATGAGAGAAATTTTATTTTATTTGTAAATCATTGGAGAACAATGAGTTCCTTCGTTTCACATGTCAGAAAAGAAAACAAATCTTATTGCACGATCACATTTGGCCAGGCTTGAGATGCAATAGAGGGAGTAAGGACCAGACTGATCTCAATCTGTATTAAAAATTAAGAGAGGTATCATTCTTGATTTGTCAGGCACATAGAACTACTTATTGTATGTTCTGAAATGCATGGGATTCTTGTATTCATTTATCAGTTCATATTTCAGCCTTCTCTGTATGTTAATGCTCCTGTATCTATTTACAATGTGCACACATATAGCAAATGTAATCATAGTAAACTGCAGTACTACACTGAATCAGACACTGTAGTATCACACCGAAAAGATTACGATGGCTAGGGGTTATTTGTTATTTAAATGGCAGCACGCAGGACAATACCATTTATACTCCGAGTAAGAGTCCTGCTGCATATTCACAGTGTAAATGTATTGGCAGTTTCACTTTTACTCATTCATACAAAATACGGTTTTGAGTAGAGATAAGACTACGTCCAAGGTTCAAATGGTGATATCAAAGTGCAAAGTGAGTCACTGAGTTTTCCGGCAGTTCAATCAAAATCCCTCTACACTTTGACAGTTTTTTCCATGGTCACTTCTGATTTTACAAGATAATGTCATGATTTGTCTCATTTAGCTTATAACAAATGAATAAACAAAATTTCCTGTCTTTTTATGGAAAAACAGTAATCCTGTATTTTAGTATTCTACCGATAATCCATCTTTTTCACTTCAGATTTCGATACTATAGCTTTAAGTATCTGCTGATATCAACCGATATCAATGCAGTGCATTTATATCCTTAAAACTAAAATAGACAAAACTGAGAAAAATGTGTTATATAACTGTTATAAGTAACTTCTAAACAACTTTGTGCAAATAAAAGTCCAAACAGATCTTTTTTTAACAACCATTAAATAGTCGTATGTAATGTAATACGTATGTATACAATGTACATGTCCAAACAGAATATTGGCTGAACCGATATTTGGAAGCTAATCCAGCAAATCTTTCGACATTGGTGCATTCCCACCAATAAGTGCTTAAATATTTAGTATTATTTTTGCCCTTTTTTATCTTGTTTATATTATCTCTGCTCCTGAATGTGTTTAAAATGTGAACTGTGAACTGAATCTTGATATGAAGTGTATCTTGATTCTGTGGTCAGACGGAGCCAGGTGCTGTGTGTTCACGTAGAGCTGTTGTTGTTACATGTAGCTGGGGAGGGACAGGCTCATGTCTTTATGCTGCTTATGGAATGAAGGGCGAGGTTCTGGAAACATGCCAATTGGTTCAGGCACGGCAAATATTGTTATATCTCTCGTGTCTGCTACTTCACTGCGCAGCTATCAGTATCTGAGACATTTAAAAAACATATTATATATTATTATGATTTTGTCTGGTATGCAGTTATAATCTATGGCACCCACTAATCATTATTTTATATTTGGATGTATTCAAATGCTATACTGATCTAAATAATAAAACAAATGAATGCACTGTCTTCCGAGCGAAAACTGGCGGAAATTTCTAGATGAATGACGTCTTGATTGCATAACAGTGAAGAATATCTCAAACATATCAATCACTGTTAATACAACTCTGGGCAGGTAAATGAGAAAGGAAAATGTCTCCTTTAAACTCCTTCATAACTTCTTTAATGATATGTTTGAAGAAAATTCATTTAAACTTTTATAATATTTTAATAAGAAAACATTTGTGTTAGACAATATCTTAACATTATGTAAGTTGAATGAGAAATTTGAGGGGACCTGTCCCCTGTAGAAGTTCTGAGTAATTTACACACAAAGCTGCTCTGCCAGTTTCAGCAGTTTCACTGCTGCTGAACTGTTCCTGTCTAAGCTTGTCTCATAAATACATAAATACTTGTCTGTCATTTATTTCAGTGCTTTAGATCATTAAGATACAACAGAATGTGAACTGGAAAAATACAATGTACTTGAACTTGAATTTGATTAGCAATTTAAGTTTTGACTGTAGGATTCAGTTCAGAGTTCACATTTTAAACACATACTAGAGACTGAAATATGAACTGTTTGACTAGTACAAGGATACCATGAATTTCAGAAGATATTTGTAGAGGTATAAATTAGGGTTATCAGATTTTTGTTTACATAATCAGATAGCGTAGTTTATTATTTGCAAGTATATTTACCTAAACAACTGCAGTCCTTGTGATTGTGACTATTCAAATTAACATTCTATTGAGACATGTAGCCCCAATTAAAAATCTTATCCTGATATCAGAAATGAAATGCAGATATTTGGGACAAGTTAGAGCAGATGCTGCAAGGTGCCTCAGGGTTTACTGGTGGTGTTTTTGACAATATGTAAAGCTTATTTTCGTGTCATTAGAAACTGAAGGGTAAAAGTAAAGCTTTTACTAACATTTTTGGTGTATACTTTCCAACTTGCCCTAAGGCTCTCGGTCTCATATCTTTTTAATGCACTAGTTCAGCTTGTTTAGGGGAGTTGGAGCCTCCATTAACTGTAGTCAACTTGAGTGTATAATGGCGTTCAAGTCATTGCCTTCTCAATATTTAGGCCCACTGCAGACAGTAGCAGCCTTTACACATGTAGAAATGATAATGCTCACTGCTCCTATTAGCAAATAAATTATTCTATTATCCATGCTACAAGTTTTTCTATTAATTTACTATTTACTATCTCCTATCTCGCTAGAAACACAATTCTATTCTGAGTACAAGTAATAATGTACCAGTAATGCAGTTAAACCTGTATTACTGAGGTATTATTTTAATCCACATATCAAATTTAATTCAGGAACATACCATATTGTTGAGTCATTTAGTGTTTCTGAAGAACTTTCTAATTACTTAGAAGGAGAGAAGGAAAAATATATCAATAGTAAAATCTGTTGATTTACCATAAAACCAGTTTTTTCCTCCTTCCATCCATCCATCCATTTTCTTCCGCTTTATCTGGGGCCAAGTCGCAATGTTTCCTGATTCACAGATTTGTTGTGAGTGGGTGTTATTTGAAGCTAACTGCATAATTAGCACAATTGTATATTTTTAAACATGTTTTCGTAGCAAATGTCAGAATATTGCTACAGATTTTGTACTAATTCTGCTTTTTTCTTTGTATTCTCTTCCAGCTTCACCTGGCTGTCGGCGCAGGTGCACAGTAACATGGTGATGCATTTCTCAGGCCGAATCACAGACAGTTTCGACCGAGAGTTTCGTTGTCTGTACGCCGACTCTCAGGTCATCGACTGTTTCTTCAACCCTGAGGACGAGGGCATGCCCTACTACCCCTCATACCAGGCTATGATGCCAGGCATGGGCCTCAACTTGGGGCTGGGGCCAGTTATGGGGATCGACCTTCTCTCTGACAGGTAATCATGCTTTATTTATAGTATCAGTGACAAACAGGTAGTATAGTGCTTACAACAAATCTGGCTGGTATTGATTGTGAACAACTGCATATAAACTAGTACACACGTCTTTGCTATTGGCCTATTGTTTTTTCTGGTTTATTTTTTCTGGTAGGTTTGCTGATGTTTTCTATGTTTATTGCAGCCGGCAAAGAGACAGGGTGTGCTCGGAGAATTCCAGTAGCCAGTCTAGTAACAGTGTGTCCAGTGTGAAGGCAGCACCAGGAATGACTACAAACAACATCTACAAGGTCACACAAGCTCATGAAAAGAAGGAATCAAACAACAGTTCCCACAAGAGCCCAGAGAGAAGAGGTGGACAGACCCCGACTAACCAAAACCCCATTACTCCAGTGACACGTGTCAATGGTGCAGCCAATCACAGTCCATCTTCAGAGAGGCCATCACAGATCTATCAGCCCATGGGAATCGAGTGGAGCAAGAGCAGTCCTGTGGACTTAATGCGCTCCAACATTGGAGGAGCTTCTTCCAAATTCCAGGCTCTGGGTTTGTACGAGCACAAGCCCACTCTGTTCCACAACAGTGGATATGCGTCCAACACCCCAAACACTAATCTAAATTCAAAGGCTCCCACCCCTACCCCTACCCCCATTGCAGACCCGAAAATCAATTCCAAACAGCGCAATTCATCCAACCAGTTCCTTAACAAACTGTCAGACCTCTTCGTGCACCCTTCCAGCAAAGATAAAGACAACTATGGCTACCGCAGGTCTCCCTCTCCCCTAGCCCCGATACCCTGGGTGGGCCCGGACCTGTCCCAGACTGAGCCTGAGAGCCAGCAAAGCCCCCCTCCCCCACCCTCACCAGGTGTCCTCATGAACCGCCAGGATCTGAAGCGCATGACTCTGGGACACAGCAAACTGGACCTTGTCAACCAATACAACAAGATGAAGTCCAAAAATGTGTACAGTCGATTTGAGCTAAAGAGCAGCAACTGATCCTCACATTACACAATATCTGTGTAAAGAGTCACTATATTGTTAGTTTTGAAAGACCTGATATAGGCCTACTTTACAAACCTCACATGCAGTTGAACTTTTATGTTTACAGAATATGATCTTACTATTTGAGTTAATATGAAAGGATCTATCTGTATCTTCTCCATGAAAGAGACAAAATACGACATGCACTTGGCAATTTTAAGAATTTCTACTAGTTTTAAATTAAGGTAGGACAACAGAAGAACATTGTATTGTTTACAAGGATTATTATGTATGATTATTAATCTGTAATTGTTAAGGTTTCCTGGGACAGGATATACAAGTCAGTGTGCTGAATGAATCCATTCACTAATGGGACAAAGGTGCCCGTTAACATTACACAGCAGACTGTAGTGTTGTGTGAAAGTGTTATTTGGGTTGGAGAGTAGTCTGTGTTGTGCTGTATTTAACTGTCAGCTTTAACTGTGAGTGCTAACATACCTTTCACAGTCCGACTTCGAAAGAGTATCTTTAACTTGAACATACCTTTACTTTCATGATCATTTATTTGACTAAGATTTACACTCCAAGGAAAACTCTTCCTACATTGGTGCCTTCTTTACTCTGCCTTAAGAGTGATTCTCTCTGGCCTCCCATATGGGAGACATAGCACCTTGTACATACATCACACTCCTGGTGCTTTTTGCTTCCTAACAGTTGTATGGAAGTTTTTGTAAATATGAATATGCCAAGCTCTTTAAGTGACAATATGAGATGATTGAGAAAATATTTGAATAACAGTTTTGAATAAGATGTTTCTTACAATGGATTGTTGTGATAGTGTACAGTTTACTGTGGTGATTTTACACTTAAATTTATATTTATCCTGCATTGAAATCATAATTGGCATATGCTAAATAAGTAATATATGCAATTATCAGTGAAAATAGTGACTGCAGGAGACTAACTCAAGAGACTCTGCACTTGGGCTGTGCAGAAAAAGTTTTCACTTTTGAGACGCACAACAGCTATTGCAACTGAAGCAATAAGCACATTCTGCATCATGTAGAAGTGTGGAGTGTTTTGTCAATAAAGACAAATGTGTATACAGTGCATATTGTACATGACATACTTTATAGATTCTTTATAGGCACATTTGGGTTTACAGAATGTCAAAGAACTTCTGTTTTGATGCAAATTCATTCTTCTATTCAGTTGAAAATGTGAATGTAAAGTTCTATGTATATATGACCTTACTTTTGATGAATTAAAGTTATATAAAATATAAAAGTATAATGTGTTATTTTAATTCAAACAACTGAATCACAAAGAAGATTTCCCTCGAGTTGACATCAAAGTAGTTTCGTTCATGACGTGGGTGCGATGACAAAAGAGCTGTTCCTGATTCAACAAAAGCACTGCACTGGAAATGGTTCATGTTTTGATCACTTCATTCAGTGAATACTTTTTCAGTGTTAAGCCAGAAGTGTTATTGTTAATGTTAATGTTTTGCTTTTATACGTACCGTGTGTATAAAAATTGTTATAGGTCTGCTACATTGGGCAATGGGGATGTAAACACGCACATTTAAGATTTGAAATGTGTTGTATTTTAAATGTATAGGACATAGAACATCTAAAGTGCTTTGAGAGCTGGGGACCTTCCTGTCAGGAAATCCCGCCCATACCAAGGGTCACAGTCACAAAGCCAACAATGTGACTCAGTGAAATATCCCAGGTGTGTTTAACTTATTTGTCTTATAGTAATATTAGGCCTATTGATAGTGTGCAGTGATGTCATGCTGGGGGTGTCCTACATACATCTGTTTGGTAAAATGTTCAGGAGTTAGCATGGTGACACAATGCATTAGAAAAAACTACCCAAAAGTTTTAAGATTGTCTAAAAACTTAAATCATGCAAAATGGATTTAAACATGCTCATGAAGGTGTTTGATTTTTAGCAAAAAGGTGAGAGTGACTAACTGAAAAACTGTTGGCTAATCCTAGTGAGCTCATGACTGTATTTAAGAGCACAAATCATCTTACCTGTTCCAACTAAACCAGCTCTTTCTAGTAGATTGTGTTAAACTAAAGCTCAGATTAAAGTATAAAAGCCTCAGACAAAGCAGAGTTAACATTACACCCCCAGGGAATGTTGATGACATCATTTGCAAATTATCAATATTTATGAGGGTAAATTAATTAATTGATGAATGTAATTAATTAATTAATTACATTAATTTTACAGCAATTGCATGCATATGTTTGAATCTCTTTTTGGTGAAAATCTACATTTTAAGTATTTAACCAGGATACTTTTAAATGTTTTAAAATGCACTCATCAGTTCTGTAGTATTGTACCACTGTAGGTCTGCAGCTTGCAATGAAGCCATAGTTGTAAGGCTTCCCCTGTGTTTGGGTGGTTGTCATAGTAACTAGCCTTTTAGACATTTTATTAACACTGGTCTGTGACATACTGTTGTTTAAACAGGAGGAAGTACTTGATTTACTTTCAAAGCCCTCTTTCTTTGTCAGAATCAAGGTGTGACTTCAGAAGAATCAGCAGAACAGGCAGTCAAAAAAAAATGGTGCTGCTAAGTGTTGTGTTTTAAATAGACCAAGCAATGGAAAGTTAAGGAGGTCATCACTCACTTGTTCCAACAGGTAATCTTTGCTCCTAAAGCAAATCTACTGAACACGACAAGGTTACTTATAACAAATGTGTTTAATAATCATATGTGGTTACCTGTCATATGCATATTTAAAGCCACAATATGTCACTTTTTAGCAAAGAATTTGATAAAAATAAAAAAATAAAAATCTCATTTTGGTTGTGTTTGTTGCAGTGACAAACATGTTACAATTCTGTCTAGGCTTGCATCTCCACAGACCTGACTCTTACATGGCCTGGGGGAGTACCTCATCCTGCTTGTTTCCATGGAAATGTTGTTAAGTGATGATGTCACTTCCACATCCTACCTGAAGCTTTACATCTTTATTGGCTTTGTTTATGTTCCTTATTCATCAGACAAGAGACAATTATCCTTCAGAAATGTACAGTACGTTTAACCACAAAATTGCAGCAAATATGCAAATGATCTAGTTATAATCTGTCATGACATAGTATTACCAATGGGTATATCTCACTAACTGTTTGTCATCGCTAATGCTAGTTTAGTCTACCCTGACTTCCTATCTCAACTTCCCTCATACACTTTCTATCACAGTTATACCCATACATTAAACAACTGTAATCTCTTTTTAATGTGAGATGTGTAGTTCCTAAAAAGAAAACAGGAAATTGATTGAAACAATCAACGTTGATTGTTTTCCATCAGCTGATGGACAGAGAAGTTACATCTCAATTAAAAACTCTATTGTCTTTCACACTATGGCCTTAATGTCTTCTCTTCATGTAGAATATTCCACAGTATAGTTTTAACTTTGTATTTCCATGACATTTCCAGAAAGTTACATATTATAATTTGTATATGTATTAAAAATACAGTTAAAGAATTAAACGTTTCACAATACACATTGCTTTTTTCACATACAAGAGACAACTATATACATCTAGTAACCATCATGTACACACTTGAATGAGGCACACAGGAAAGAGCCAAAGAGCTATACCGTATCTGGTTTATAGGGCAGATAAGGTAACACAAGACGCTCATGTTTCAGACTTGACCACTGACAACCAAGTAGAGAGGACAGCTTACTCAAGTCACTGTAACCATTATCACCCTTTGTGTTTTGACAGAGCCTAATAACTACCTGCATTATTAGGAGTTTTGAAACATAAAAGACTTTGTAAAGATCTATGGATTTCAGACAGTATCCTGTAATTGGAGCAATTTTGAGGACAGTTTCAAATGTAGAACATATAGAACAGTTTGTTTTCATTGTTTTTGTATCAGCATTGTGATGGTTCTAATTATTCATCACTTTGAAACCTAGGGATTCTGATTCTGATATATAAGATCACAAGTTTTACTATGGACCAATCATTTAATCTGGTAATACACTTCATCATGTGAATTATTCTGTGGACTCTTGACAGTTTCAGCTGTAGAATATAGAATATCTTTTTTGTTGTTGTTGTATCAGCATTGTGATGTACAAGATCACAAATTTTTTTATGTTTTAGTTATTCATTTATACTATTTATTTATCTGGCAACTCACACTCACTTACAGTTATTTTGTGTCTTCAGTTACACAATACCAGCACCAACATGAGCTCAACAGTGCTCTTCATTTGTTGTTGATTCGCTGACATAAGCACTTTTCGGGGTGATAACAGCTGTGTAACTCGAGTCTCTTCTCTATAGCCAGGAGCCGGTGTGGGGCCGTGGGTGCTCAGTGCGTGGAGGCCTTCTCACCACTATCTGTGTCACAAAGAGAGTCAATTTCTGAAGACTGACAAGGAGAGCTCTGTGAAGACCTTGGTGTGGCAGAGCTATATCTTTTGATCTGTTATTGTCTATGAACTGGGTGGATGTGGGGGAATAAGACCTGGAACCTAACAAAGGACAAGATTAGCTGACATACACACACACATGTTTATTTACTGTTACATAAGTTCCAGCAAGTTAATGGAACAGTTTTACAGTGGTTTGGGGCAAATGTTGATTCTGATTCCTGCTAAACATTTAAACATTAAAACATTGACTCTTGTGAGCTTTAAGCCATATTATAATGTTGTTACTTCTTCAAAAACATACTAGGAGTTGTGTTTTGTTTCATTAACACATATTTGAGTAACCCTTTATGATTAGTGTGTCTACATCTCCGAAGCTCAAAATGCTCTGTCCCACCTTATAATGTCATGTAGTGGTTGTTTTCATGATAACTGCAACCTTTTGACCAGTAGAGATTGGCCATTCCAGGGATGAAATCCATCCAAATGATTTTAGTGAAGGTGACTGGAGTTTAAAAAACACAGTGGCACACTACTGCAACATGATACCACAAGTTGGAACAGAGTGTTTTCAGCTTGAGAGAAAAACTGAGAAAAAATTGAAACAAAATACAACTCCAGATATGTTTTTGTTGAGGAAAGAACATTAAAACATATCAGAAAACAATGCAATACAGGCCTTTAAAATAAACTATATTTAACCTAATTTAGTAAAATTTGGCGTTGAAACAACATGCATCAATTTCCTCAAAGGGCCCAGAATTTTGTGCTACATCCTTGCCCCCAAAACAAGTCTTACAATGTTTTGATCAAGCATAGGAATACAGCAACTTTGGTGAAAATTTCAACTCACATTAAATGTTTTACAAAACATTACAAAATAAAAGTTAATGATGTGGACCATATTACAAACTATCAGCAATGAAACATGTGCATATTAACTCTTCACAAACAAATTCTGAAATACAAGAATTCAACACTCCCTTTTGCAAACTATTCTTCTTATGCATGTTTCAGCATTTCTTACTTGGTTCCAGATGCTGAAAGGAAATTAAACCCCCTCTGACCTTGTGAGAAAAAGGTCACCAACATTATAAACCCGCCTTCATCCTTTTACAGTAATTTTCTCTCTTCATGACGACTAGTTCTATGTCTACAGCAGAA
This sequence comes from Boleophthalmus pectinirostris, assembly GCF_026225935.1. Lineage (NCBI taxonomy): Eukaryota > Metazoa > Chordata > Actinopteri > Gobiiformes > Gobiidae > Boleophthalmus > Boleophthalmus pectinirostris. The sequence continues at coordinate 39,103,742 of NW_026571299.1, read as the reverse complement.
TCTTCACCAGGTCAATGCATGGATATTGATATACAATAGTTATTGACAGAACATTTTTCACAAAACATTAATGTGTATTTGTTTACCAATACATTACGCAATTGCAGTCACTGACATCTCATGGAATACAATCAAGTATAATGGTTCATACGGTAAGGTATTATTTTGGTTTTCTGACTATAATAACAAAAAAAGATGACAGCATTGTATTACATAAATAGCCTTACCACATTTTAAGAACCATATATTTGACCCACATGGTCCCATAAAGAGATGCCTTGCCTCTGCACAGCATTTCCTGTAGTCTCTCACTCAATATGGTTGTTGTTCATTATCTTCAGGATGCACAGCTCTTCCGGACTCCGGGTGCTATTGTCTGTTGAGGTTGTATTGTGTACAGTAGACCACTGTAAAAAAACAAAACAAAAAAAAACCTTGAGTCTGTTTACGTCTAGGACCTGCTGCTGGTCCATAATTATGCTCATTGTTGTATTGCCAAATGCAGTTCTGAGATGTCACTGTCTTTTAAATTATAGGACAGGTTGTCAGAATTATTTTTGGTGTCTTCTTTTTTAATTCTATCAGAAGAAGAGATACAAAAACATTACTGTACAGTCTATAATTTGCGCTTTGTTTTTAGAGCATTGCTCACTTTTACACATATTTGTAACAGGATCATCGTAATTCATTTGCAACCATTTTAACCATCATTGATCATCTAACCCTAACTTAACTCTAACTATCCATATCTAAAAAGACTGATTTGGTTTCCACAGCATCTAATATATTGATATATAGGCTATGGTCAATAAATTTATAGAATGTGACCATAATGTTTAGACATTCAAACACTGTTGATTCTGAATATGAGCTTGATCAAAACAATAAACATGTGACACCACATCACAGATCTATTCATAACCACACAGTCTCCACAGTCTGGGTCAGTCATCAGTTTCGCAACTCAATATTTCCCCATTCCAGGGGTTTACCAGTTCAATGTAAGGCACTGATTCATACAGCCCGACTTAGTGGGTCAAACTAGTGATAATGATAACTAACAATAACACACATAGATTCTTAATCCCCCAAATACCTACACATTACTCATAACTGAAAGCCAATTCAGAAACAAAGCAAAAGAAGGTTAAATTCTGTGTTTTTAGAGTGCTCTTTGCTGTGACACCTGGACAACTGGGGGATTACACAGACATCAGTCTAAAGGCATTAGTAAAGCTTGTTTGGCTTTAATAAATGGTAAGTGGCAAGTTCGTTTATAAGGTGCCAATTTTGAGGGATTCTGCTACAATGATTGATGAATTAATATAATTGGTTACCAATGTAACATTTAGCTGTATACTTCTGTATTCCAATCTTTTTCATCTTGGTGAGCTTTGTGGTTTCTTTGTGGACAAAGGGCTTAAAAGAAAGGTTTAGAAGGAATGTCATACACTCCTGTGGTTTGGGAGTTATGTTTTTGTTGTGTAACAGGTTATGACAGGCACTTTAAGCAGAAGCCAACTGAAGCTATGACAGTGTGATTAATAGAGAAAATGTAAACACTTAGGTGTGTTTATTGTGGTGATGGGACACTGAAAAATAAGAAAAGCCTCAAAGCCACGGTGGCTTATAAGGTTCATAAAGTCAGGGTCACATCCAAAGGCTTATTACTGCAGAGAACATTATTGTTTCCCCGCACAAGCAAAAGTCAAGTACCAGGAAATGATTTAACATTTATAGACCATATAGCTTATCATAACTTTAAAGATATAAATAATAAATAAATACATTTTACCAGAAATGAATCAGTAAAATTACCGACATAGTAAATGATTTGTCAACGTTACCTTTTAACAATGACCATATCTTTTTATGCTAATGTGCAGCCACTTTTCATCTAGATAGTTGATTTGTTTGCCTTCATTACAATACAGTTAACTTTGAGGCGGGTGCATTGTGTGTAGACTATAACCTACTTTACACACATCTGCTTAAGTGTTTGTTTGTGGTTTATGTCACAACACCGTTCATCTTACAGCGCATCAGCTGCTGTCCTCGTCCACAGCAGACTGTCTGTGTTTGTCTAACCATGTCTCCCCTCAGTCTCTTTCAGTGACTCACTGTTTGTTTGACTGTCACGGGCTGAACGTGTGCCTTGATAAGTCATTTCTTGAATCAATTCCTTGAAACCGTTTGCAGAATTTTGCATTTAAAAGTAGAATGTGTTTACTATCGCAGAACTTGGTCTTGGTAACACAACAGGGTAACAACCCCCTCTAGTGGCTATAAAATGCAGTGCATTAATAAAATTAAACTCACTTGGCGCAGTCTAACCCCATAAAACGCCAGAACTAATGTTTTAGTTAGTTAAAAAAAAAAAAAAAAAAAAAAAAAAAGTCTACATCAGGCGTGTCCAAACTATGGCCCGGGGGCCAAATGCGACCCTCAGACAAATTTTTCTTGGCCCTTAGACTTCCAGGTGAATTGGTCCAAATTACCTTACATCACTTAAAAAAAAATACTGCAAGTTTTTTGAAAATCTGCTTTGATAAAGCTAATATTTCATATTTCGTGTGTAGTTTTAAGGATCTTAGCATGAATAAAGACTGATGGATCATTCTAACGTGTTAAACATGCAGACATTTCAATTATTCCTTGTACTGAGAATCAGTCTATGGCCCTCGATCAGCCCTCTGCTTCGTCTGTGTTTAGATATGCGGCCCTTGATGAAAAAAGTTTGGACACCCCTGGTCTACATATTTGCCATAGATTATCAAACGCTATAGGCCATATTTTTATTTCTTAGCCTGTTAAAAAGGTCGGTGTTTCCCTGCATTATATTAAAGAGTGTTAAAACTATAGTTTATGGCGGTGACAGAATTGAAAGCAAAATGTTATAACTCAGAAATATACAAGTGCTGCCATCTTGTGACAATTGTGAAAATGTTAAATGGACAAGCCTTGACTCGATCAAACAGTTGCTGTTTTTTCCCAGTATGGAAAGTATTGTACAACTCTCAGTTGGAGGTTTAGGAGCACTCCAAACTTAAGACTTGTGTTTGAGAGAGCGTGTATTTTTCATAAAACGTTATGAATCAGCAGTTTGTGAATGGTAATATTTTATCTCAAGGTCACAGTTAAGTCTTGACTTTATGTAAAGAAAGTAATGCCACACCATTCTAACACTAGTTGGCTATGTTATTTCATGGTTCCATGTTTTACCTGAGCCTTTAGATTTTTTTCATCTTACTTCATAGTAAACCTCAGTAATCGTGATCAAGAATCAAGATCCTGGGTTAAGAGTTGATGGCTCAGCAGTGGCCTAACCCAGTGCCACAGAAAGCTCATGGTCATGGACTGAATGCAGCCATAATACATGATTTCACAATATGCTGCAACCTGAAAGCCTGAAATTCTAAAATGTATCATTATTATCACAAATTAATAGCCTTTTTGTCATCTTGTTTTCTAAATCTCAGTTTGTTTTTTATTAAGCTCATGTGTAAAAAGGTTGGACAAGAGAAAATGTTTTAATGGCTATGCAGGACAAAAGCTAAATAGAATTCAGTTACATTTACTTTATTTACTTATTTTTTTAAATAACATTGTTCTTGGAGTAACTGAAGAATATAAATCAGATGACTCATCCAAATAGTCTTGACTTGAGTTGTGATTTTCCCCAAATACTTTTGTACTTTTTTACTCTTACTTGAGTAATTTGAGTAATCATGATGTTGTACTTGTATCTGATATACACATATACATTCAATATCCAATGCATGGAATATAAATTCTTAATAGCACAGAAGCATTGTATTAGGTTGCAGCACAAGTGTAAATTCCACCAAGAAAAATAACTCAAAGTTTGACTAAACCTTGCTATCAGTTTCTGAGCTCTTGTCCCTGCAGTTGTTGTCATAGTGCAGCTGCAGGAATACCATACAAACCTTGTACATTATTGATAACCTTTCAGGACACATCCATGCCTGGTGACACTGACGACTCTGGAATAGAAGTCCCAAACGTGGACTGGGGTGAGACATTGCTGCACAAATGTGGGTCATAACCCAGAAAGATGAAGCCGTTATAACTGAACAGGAGGAAGAGGGAGGTGTGAACTGACTCTCAGGCTGTGTTGGGATCTGCTACCAAACCAAAGATGAAAGACATTTACAGGGTTCTGAAGAAGCTCAATATACCATAGAGTCGATAGTGTGCACTTTTAGGCAAAGACAATGGCATATAGGAGAAGCTAGGTGGATGTTTTGAGCAGACAGATGATGTGTGGGGAATGAAGTGTTGCGCGGGTGGACAGCTGACTGTAGAGGTGTGGAAAGAAAGGAAGAGGAGGTGGAGAAGACGAAAGAGAGGAGAAGAAAAATCCAATTTACCAATCAGTCTCTGCGAAACATTAGAAACAAATCATACAATATTCTAAAAATATTCTAAACTGCTGTTGCACTGATGCTCCTTTTTCACCCATTGTTCTGAATATTGGTGGAAGCAGAACTGGGTCTAAAGTTTTGCTCTATAAAAAGAATAGTCCAGGTGCCGTGAGATGGGATTGTAAATATGAGGTTGAGATCAGTGTAGTGTGCAGGACCTGAAGCCACCTGCACATGAACAAGTCTCCATAGTATTGTACGGATAAAAAAAAAAAGCATTGCTAATATGCAGGAGTAGAAAAAAAAAGAAAAAGTTAAACAGCGGTTGGTTCATATTGGCACATCTGAAAACCACTGTCGGAGAGAGTGGATGATGCTGTCAGGTCAAGTATAAAGATGTCAAAATGAGTGATGTCCGTGTGGCTCAAGTCCACGTCATGTGACATGGGTGCTCTTCAAGCGGGTGTCACCACTGATAAGGCCTGACGTGGGTGCAGGTGCTACATTCTCCAGGCGCTGTGTGAATTCACGAGAGAAGATATCGTATTTATCAGGGTGATAATGCATAACTAAGAGCTTTGTTTTACAGCATCTGATCTTTTTGACCAGTATGTTTTTGTAAAATTTAAAGTATCATTAAAATTGTGGTTAAAATGATACTTGAGAACATTTTCCATGGAGACAGATGCAATTTACTGTGGAATATTATAGCCAAAGGAACAACATTTCCAAGAAAAAACACAGAAGGCCCTTGTCTAGTCTTATTGAGAAAAATACTGAGCTGTGATAACTTTGTAGGTGATTATGAGAAGCTGACAATATGAATGCAGCCTACGTTGTTATAAAGTGTTGCACACATTGCATAAATATTCTAAAAAGGCTATACAGTCAAGCCCAAAATTATTTATACCCCTGACAAATTTTGACTTAAAGTTACTTTTATTCAACCAGCAAGTTTTTTCTTGATTGGAAATGATACAGGTGTCTCCCAGAGGACAATAAGATAATGTACAAGAGGCATCATTGTGGAAAAAAAAATATTTCTCTGCTTTTATTTACATTTAAACAAAAAGTGGCATGTCCAAAATTATTCATACCCTTTGTAAACTGTCAGAGTCTATGGAAAAATCCAAAGTTCTATACCATTCCACACAACACACACTGTTCTAAAACTTCCTAATTACCCAGATTCATTGGAAAGAGCTGTTTTAAACAACTGAACAGGTGAAAAACAGCAGGTCTTTGCAGCTGGTTTTTGAACAGTCATGGCTAAGACAAAGGAGCTCTCTGAGGATCTACGGGTGCGAAATGTGGCTGCTCACAAGTCAGTAATGGGCTGTAAGGCCATATCTAAATGTTTTCAAGTTGCAGTGGCTACAGTGCAAAGAATTATTAAAAAATACAAGACGTTCCACACTGGAAAATCTCACAAGATGTGGTCGGAAGACAAAAGTGACACCTGTGTTGGCCAGGAGGATAGTGAGAGAGGTAAAAAAGAATCTACAGATCACCACCAAGGCCATCCAGGTGAATCTGAGCTCTGCTGGTGGCAACATCTCAAGCCAGACAATCTACCAGACACTACATACTGCTGGGTTCCATAGACGTAGACCAAGGAGAACGCCACTTCTCCAGATAAGGCACACAGAAGCCCGTTTAGCCTTTGCAAATGCTCATCTGGACAAAGAAGAAGACTTTTGGTCTTTTGTTTTATGGTCAGATGAAACAAAAATGGAATTGTTTGGCCACAATGATGTATTGATGATTTGGCGTAAAAAAGGAGAAGTCTTCAACCCTAAAAACATCAAGATCAAGATTCTCAACAACAACATCAAGAGGCCTGCAGAGGAATTTGGACTTGGGCCCAAGTGAACATTTCAGCACGACAATGACCCAAATCACACTGCAAAAGTGGTGAAGAAATGGTTATTAGACAGCAACATTACCATTTCGCAGTGGCCCAGGCAGAGTCCTGACTTGAATTCAACTGAGAATCTGTGGAGGGAGCTAAAAGATCATGGCGATGGCGAGGAGACCCTTCAATCTGAAAGCACTGGAGCTCACCGCTAAAGATGACTGGGCAAATATTTCAGTGGAGACATACAAAAAACTTGTCAGCAATTATAGGAAGCATTGGATTACTTTTTTTTTTTTACTTGGTTTTTCTATTGATTATCAAGAAGGGTATGAATAATTCTGGACAAATGTAAATAAAAGCTGAGAAATATTTTTTTCCACAATGATGCCTCTTGTACATTGTCTTATTATCTTCTGGGAGACGCCTGTGTCATTTCCAATAAAGAAAAAAACTTGCTGGTTGGATAAAAGTAACTTTAAGTAAAAATTTGTTAGGGGTATGAATAATTTTGGGCTTGACTGTATATTATGTTATATATGTAAAATTATTAAGATTTGACAATTTCATGCAAATCAACTGTTGCATTAATCTTTTATTTGCCTCTCTGTGCTAATGCATTGACAAGTGCAACACCAGTGTGTTGTGTTAAACCTTGAATGTGATCCCAAAGAACCCAGAGAGTTTAGACTCATGTTCCTGCTCATGTCGTGGCTGCTGGTCCACAGCCCTGGTTATGCAGAGCATCATTCACATTAAAGGTCACACTGTCATCGGTTCAGTGACAATAACACTGCACACACAGCTCCAGTCTGCTGTAGAGTACGCTTAAAGAATAGTCACATGCTATATGTCATAAAACAATTCACGGACTTTGATGATGCCCAGTTTCAGTCAAGATAAGACATTATTCTGGTCCAGTATTGACTTCTTTGTGTTGCCAAAGCGCATGGTTAGGGTCTTGTTTTCATCGTGTATGTTGAAAATTAGGAAAAGGGTCCAAAAACACACAAAATTATGAGTGAAGAAACAAACATCTACACAACCAGAATCTATTTTCTGCTCATCTCAGCTAACGCTGTGCCTCGGCCCCTCCCCCTTTCTTGTTTCCAATGACATCCAATCGCTCTGACCAACCTGCGCGCGCGCTCCATTGTAGCCAGGCTTCCCCAGCTGTTCTCCTGCTGTACCTTTACGAGCGTGCGCAATGGGAACGTGTCAAGTGCGAACCAATCGCGCGTCTCTCTTTCCGTTCTCAGTGACGGAGCGGGTGAGAGACAACACAGACACGGGGACGGGTGAGCACTGAGGAGAGGAGGAGAGATGAGAGCACCTAGCAGCCGCGAGTCCAAGTCCCGGAACAAGAAGACTTGGTTTCTCCCGTAAACAAGTGCTGATTCTGGACAGCCCCGGTGGAGTAGAGAGGCGGAGGAGGTGGGGGGATTACGGGGGACGTAGCTATGGCGGGGGGCGGAGGTGGACTGAAGCGCTGGAAGAAAACAGGGCTCCCCGGATTGTGCTGCTACTTTCCCATCTTATTCTGGGTGGTTTCTGTGTGCGGAGAAGAGAAGACTTTTATTGTTGAGGTGAGCGTTTCCCATCCACACTACAACATCACATTAAGAAGTGTCCCATCACACCCTATTGCTGCCTCCATTCTTCTTATTTTTGACTCTGAAAGCGCGCACGCGGTGTGTTGCACTCCTGGTGTCCGCTGTTGTTTATTTATTTATTTATTTATTTATTTATTTTGCGTCTTTTATTCTCAAAGTAATACCCAGCGTTCCTTGCAATGAGAAATGGAAGACAAGTGTTCATTACAGATTCAGGAGACAATGAACTGAGTAAATGAAAGGATATTAGGACTCTTTAAAGTGAAGCTTTTGTTTGGTATAAGCCCAGGCTAATATTATTTCTGTCAGTTTACGATACTAATTACATTTATAGCCTTAACCATTTTAACACGTGAGTTAAAATGTACTGTGTTTTTACAGCATTTAGGCCAAACTATAAAAACATTAATTAACTTTAAACATAATGTATGGATCAATTAGGTAATTTGCTATTTCTACAGATGAAAAGAAAAAAAATGTTGTATTTTCCCGTGATATGCAAATTGCAGTGAAGTGCAAACAACCATGGCTTGTTTACAAAAATGCCAAACACTATTCCCACCTTCCAAATGAACCAGAAGGCGTCAGGCAGTAATCGATTGTGAGATGTCCATATTCTGTTGTCAACACATTTGCATGCAGAGTGCATTGGGAGCTGAATGAATCTACCCTTATGTTATGTGTAAGCACGACAAAGCAGTAGCAGCACATTCTTCTCCCCTTTACCCAGTCCAAATATAGCGCTCTTCTATAATTGATGGAAATGGCAGGAGTTAGAGCAGGGGAAGACAGTGGAGAGATCTGAAGAGGCACACTGAGAAAAGAGACAAATTTGGAAACATGTACCAAAATAGTGGTGAATGTCCCTCCTGTTTGTGAACCTCTGAACAAAGCCAAATATTTTATTTATTTATTGAGATAAAATACTTGATGTATCCTATTATGCATGTATAATAACATGTCTATACACATTCTTTGTTCAAGCTTTTGCGTATATTGGATAAAGGTGTTGGCAGTGGTCTTACTAGACCAGTGGAAGTGGTATTCAGTGATGTTTGTTGCTAGTGACACTTTCATTCAGACAAAGAGAGTGCCTGTGGCTGTGCACAGCTGCTAACAGACACCAGTGTCAGCGCGCACACAAAGCAATGTTTTTCATGTGAAACTGTCATATTTGATACTCTACCATAGACAGTATGTCACACCGGGGGAAATATGTTGTAGAGAAGTACACATGTGAACAAATGACACGTCTCTGTACATGTGATCTGGACAACATCAAAACAAGTGTCTGGGTGTAATCTGTTGCAGATAGACAAAGACATATGGCTCTTGTTTTTACAAAACATTTTTATTTGGTAAAATAATATTAAAATATGCCTTTAGCTTTCTTATTTCCTTGACAAAGAACTGATCGATTGCAAGCATAAATAGCTGCTTAGCTGAAAAATGGCATATTATATAGACTACATTACATGTGTAATTAATTCATGTTAATTAAATATCGCCTTATGAAAATTAGCCATGTGAATTTTGTTGTATTTTTGTGATGTCTGTCTTCACAATGTTTTAATATGTCTCAAACTTTGCTTTATAGATAAAAAAAAGAAGACTTGACTTTTTAAAAATAAAATAATTGTTAAGTTATAGAAATTATTTATTTATTTATTACCAAGCACATAAATAGCAGCCATTGGACTTGGTAAAGGTGGCATTACATTTATACTTGAAATTTAAACTTGAAATTTGTCCCAGCTCTTGTAAAATATTTTTTGAGAATGACTTCTCCGAGGACTATTGCACCTGAACGGTTAGCCTTAATCCACGATATTTCTATATACAAGCGTGTGATGTTACTTTTGTGAAGTCATATCCAGCCAATCAGAAATGATTGCCAGTGTTTTCTTTGTGTTCTGTTTGTAGCAACTGTACTGAAGCATTGGAGTTGGCAGTGCTCATCATAAATCATAAATTGAGACATGAAAATCAATCAGAGTGTCTATTTTTAACAGCTTGGTGACAGGTGGAAATTATTTATGGTATGATACACTATCATCATACATCTTATTTTATATAATAGTGCTTAAAACCTAGAGGTGTATCTTTGCCTTGTGTTTGATAGTTGTCTTGCTGCTCAGTGCCCAGCTGACATGATTATGTGCAGACACACGACTGGCTTCTTTTTATGTGAGCTTTATGATGGGTGCTCCGGGCAGCAGCCAGGCTCCTGTGCGAGGGAACGGACCTTGATGTTTGGTGTGAAGCGTCAGAAATAAAAGGGGTTTTGATCATGACTCATGTGTCATTTGATGTTTTGTTGAACTATATGGGTCAGGCCAAGTTAAGGCAGTTTAGATTGGTATGGTGTTGGTGTATTTAAAAGAAAGGTAGTAATATCTGGGAGGGACTGATATGTCTACCCAATATTATACAACATAATGCACATGACAAACCATTTAAGTCTATGTGACACTTCCAAAATAACTGTAGATGTCTCCAAAATATAATGCATTTAACTTGATTTATTTTGGAATGAGCAACATATTTCTTCAAAATGTAGCTTCTGTGTTTTCCTGATGTTGACATTTCTATGACAAAATGGCAAATCTAAATTGCCCATAAGAGTAATAGGTTGTCATTGTGTATCATGAAGCCCTAACATTACCTTGTGTGCAGGTGAACTCTCGCCATGTATGTTCAGACTCAGCTTTGTCCAGTCAGCTTCAAGTATTTGAAAGTACGTTTTGCCTTTTTCCTAATTTGGAAAAAAAAATATCTAAACATGATTTTTCTGAAAGCCTTGCAGCTGCAATTAGATTTTCAATTTATGTTTTAATAAAGGGATTCTGCTGAATGTTCACATTTTGAAAGCACCCATAAGAATTGACAAAAACATTGTCATCTGATTCCTGTGACAATATTCTATTTTGGTAGTGTCTGCATATTGTGATTCAGTGTTTCTCTATTTAACACAGCTCTTACTCAGTTACATTCACTTTTCAACACCCATTCTTTTTAATGTCTCTGTCATGTTCTGAGTGAGTGACAGCTGGATTTAACCAATCACAGTAAAATGTGAACTCTCAGAAGTAAAAGATCACTTTAGTTACCTCTTAATGATGCATGTTGGGAATAGGTCTCAGTGTAACCCAGTAGATTGACAGGCTTTTCAGATGGCATATTTGGATCTGAGATGTCTTTTAACAGCAACTTTATTTAACCGACAGGGAAAAAAAACCCAAAAAAACCCATCATGTACAGGCTATGGCTATACATTTTAAATGTGTAATGTATAATCAGGGCTGTGCAGAAGTGAAGAGAGCAAACTATTGAAATAAGTACTACACTAATAACTAATATGAACCTGTTTTATATGTAGCCAGCTTATGCGACATACAGCTTCCCTTGTATATCTCTCTGATCTTTTATTAAGCTCGACATGTTGCAATAATGTCATCATCCCTTTAATAGATACATGTTGTTTATTGGATGTTCCTTCTGTGCTTCCTTCTGTGCCCGTCTTCCCTGTGTTACAAACAAGATGAATCTCTGGCTTCTATTTTTGGAGGAAACAAAGCCCCCTGCACAACATGAGTCCAGGTTCTTGACTAATAATAGCTACTGTACCAAATACTGTACTTTTTTTTTTGGTAAGTTGTTCTGTAGTGTTCCGTTTAGGCAAACCCATCACAAGTCTTAATATAGTCTGGGCTTCGTATGCCAGCTATATTTCTTATAGTCCTTATGACAGTTTGAACTACCAATTTCACTAAAACACTGATAATTTAAGATTTTACAAAACCCCTTTTTTCCAATTAGGAAATTATTGTTAACCCTCTCCAGGCAGGCGTTGCAGATTTGCAACAGCTAAATTCCAATTACCTACTTACTCCACATCCATATTTTATGAGCTTTTTTTTTTACTCAGGAGCCTTTTCTCCCTTCCATGCTGATAAACGTGGACGATGCATACTGTGCAAGAATGGCTCCACGCAAACGGCCTGCCAGAAGTGCAAAATACTTTTTTTGTTCACAAAGGATAAAAAAGTCAGGATTGTATAGTACTACCCCATATTATAATTTTCCCCAAATATCAGATTTTTCCTAATACTAAAAATTTATTTGAGCCTGAGAGGGTTAATAATTTATACATTTTTTTATTTTCAATTTTTTTGGTTGGAAATCATGGCGTCACACTAGGGAATTCCTGTTATGGAAGCCTAGGCCAAAACTTTTCTAATGTACACATATATTATAATAAATACAAAACATTAGTACATTTATTTATAAATATATCAGAAAACACCTTTATTTTGTTGAACTAAAATTTCAAGTTTCAGAGAAATTAATATATGAATATGAATGAATGACTATGCTTGTGTAAATTGTGCTGAAATTTTGGCTGTGGATCTTCTGCATTGGTGACATTGAAGGCAGTGACAGGTTTGACTGCAGAGTGCAGCTGATGGAGATAAATGCCGATGTTACTGACAGAGGATGGATTATGAGAGTCATGATACTGCCATCTTGATTTTATGTAAAGTTGAAATACTTGTTTGTTTTAAAGTAACAGTGTTGAAGTACACAAATATTAAAAAGTATTGAATGGAAAGGGGACATAAGATTACTCTTCGTCCTGCTCCTTTTCATTAATTTCTTGTATGTTTAACTTTAGGACACTGTGCTGTTATCCCATTGAAAACATACACACAGTTGTGTTTTGTTTTATTCACACATGTTTGAGTAATTCTGCATTATTTGGTTGTCTACATCCTCGAAGGTCAAAACACTCTGTTCCTCCTTGTGATGTCATGTAGTGGTAGTTTTGAAATTAACGGCTACCATTTACCTTTTGTTCTGTAAAGACTGGCAATTCCAGGGCTGACATTATTCTAGAGAAGGCATATGGAGTTTAAAAACACTGTAGAGCACTTCTGTATTTCCGGTGTTTCCTGTTTGAGAGAAGAACACAACCTAAATATGCATGTGTTAAACATGTGCGAATGAAACAAAACAACTCTGGGTATGTTTTTTTTTATGTGGAAACATTATAACAGAGCGGAAAATAGTGTAATATGGGCTCTTTAATGCACAAAAAAACTTTTTGGGATTTGCTTCTCCTACTAAGAGAATCACTGTTGTGAACTCCACATTATATCCGAGTATTAGAGGCTAAATGAGGCTGCACAGATGAGCAGTTTGTGGTGGCTGTGAAGACGGGGAACTCCTGATTTGCTGCTATTATAAATATTATATGTATATAAAAACATCCATTCACAAAAACAAATAAAGTGAATTAGCAAACCTAAGTGTTTTGCATCTTTGTGAGTTCAATATTTGGTGATAAATGATTTACCCAAGACCTTCAGCATTTAATTATGCTACATTTTCACTTATTACACTTATTAGTTATGATTGGGTGAAATATGGAACATTTGGTTTCTGGTTAACATTTGAGTCATTTGACTGATTCTACCAGTTGATATCGTTGAACCAAAATGGGTTGATGTATGTGGGATGACTGTGACAGAGTGAGCCTTTGTCACATTAAACAAGCATTCATTTAATTTCACACACTTGTTAATTTGTTGATATCCAACTAAACAGGTAGAAATATAATTCTGGGTTCTTTTCTTTAATTATCACATAATACATTGTTAATTTACTTACCTATTTCTCCACATTGTCTGGAGACAAAAGAGGAAGTGTTCCCTAGAACGGCTGTATATATAGCCTCTGGGGAAGGTTTTGGGCCAGACCATGTGGAGGTGGTTTAAGTTCTGTTTTCTTACATTGTTTTGTGTATTTGGTTTATATAGTTTATTTTCAACACACTGTTTAAGGGGACTTGGGCCCCTTGTTTAACAAAAGTGTAGATTTTTAAAAGTTTCCTGTAAAGGAAAAGATTCTTCCCTATTTAAGGAATGGTACTTACCTGGGGGGGATGTACTTCCAGCTGGAAGGTATAAAAGCAAGCAGGTTTTGTCAATCAGGGGAGAGACTTATCTGCAGCTGGGTGCATGTGGATGTTTGATTTCATTTACTTATTTTCTGTTTATTTGTTTGAACAGTTTATTTGTAATCAATTTGTTTTATGTAAACAATGAAAATTTTAAATACATTTTTTGTCTGGTTAAAGACACCTTTTTGTTATTATGTTTGCCTTCTACTAAGACTACATTGAGCCAGCACAATGATAGTGAATGTATTGCAGTCTCTGAGGTGATGATGTAATGTGGAAACAGGACCATAGACGTGTTTTCCAGTCTGCATCTCTGCGACCACTAGTAATGGACAGGGGTCGGGTTACAGGCTGCTCAGAGCTTCTGCGTTAGTTTAACCTGGAATCAGATCATAGATTTAGACAGAACTTTGGTTTTCCATGTGTGGCAATGACCATATCCCCGTTTTTTAGCCCAAAACTGCTTACTTGACCAGCCTATCATGTCTCAGTCAATATTTCTTCACAGCAGGTGGGTCATTGACCTTTCATTCATTCTATAGGTCTTAATTTTAGCATAAATTGTGTTGCTGAATTGACTAACCCAATCTGGTGGTATGCCTCTCTTCTCATCCTGGAAGTCATTGATCGTGTGTCCAGTACATGATTCAGATGTGTGTGTTTCACTGTTGTTCTGATTTGTGGTCATTGTGTTATGTGATACTCCAGACATGAGCTCATAGCTGCACCCATCTGTCCCACCTGCGCCCTTACAAAGCCACTCACCACACACTGGGTTACATGCTCTAAAATAGTGGTTGCTCAGTGTTCCCAACTGCAATATTAAAGTATAATTCCTTGATATGTTACCCACATTTAGCTTTATATTGACCATTTAGTTCTGATCAGAAAAATAGGAGTTTAGTTTGTGGTATCTGCTATCGGTTAATGGTGCTGTTCCTGTCATATTGGCTGGATCATATATCACCTTCCAAATATCGGTTCTGCTGATATTTGGACATAGAAATTGATGTAATAACACTTTTTCCTAGTAGTAGTTTGCTTAGAAAGTTTCATAATATTTCAGTCTCTACACTGTTATTGGTTGAAAATTAGATATCAGCAGATACTTAAAGCTGTAGTATCAGAACTGGTATGAGAACTGAAAAAGCTTGATCAGTGCATCCCTAATCAAAGGTGGTTGTCTGAACTATTTAATTTATTTATTTTTACATAATCACATCATTTTAACTGTAATCTAGAAGTCATTATCAGTCTAAAAGTATTGGTGTGAGGAGCTAAAATTAGTACTGTCCTGGAGAAAGCGAAACATCTTAATTTAAAAAAACATTTTTAGATGATTGCCTTACCTTTTCTATTGTGGACCTCTCCTGGACAAATGAGTACATTGATATTGAAGTCCAGTTTGTTGTGCTATCCCTGGACCAGTTGGACATTAATAAATTATTAGTCATCATCGTGAAAGCCCCCTTCTTCTGTTGGGGGTTACCTCAGTGAATTATTCATCCATCTAGAAGAGTTTTATGGTATATTTACAGTATGTCTTCAGTTAAAGGAAGTTCTAGTTTTGTGTACTGCTTGAGCATTTTGTTCTACCATGAGGACCTTCACCTTCACACTTGAAATGATGTATTACAGTTGGGTTGTGGATCACTGGATTAACTGTTTGCTCATTGATAAAAAATAAAAAAAAATCTGAAATGCTGAATTGTACCCGTGCTTTATCTATTCAATAACATTGGCATCTATTTCCTACTAAAAACTACATCCAACCAAAACCTACCAACTCACTTTGCCATTGATTTGATGTGACAACCATGAGTAAGACAGGGTGGTAGCCAAAAGAACAACCATTTGCTGAAATATACTGGTTTGAATCTAAAGAGCAGAATCCCACTTCCAAACCCACAACTGTTCTTAAGATGGGTTCATGCTCATCACATTTAAGCTGGGACTAAACTGGGACTAAACCTGAAAATACCCTGGACTAGACCAGGACTAAATCTAGAACAAGATCAAACCAAGTTAACATTAGGACTAAACATGATCTTGAACAAACCAGAAGAAGTGTTAGCACACCCACACACATAGATTTAGTCCTGTCAGTCACATCCAAATGCCACAAACCAGACGTACCTTTTGGATTGGGGATCCACCTACAATCAGCTTACTCAATACCTTTTTTTTTCATTATGTATTTAATGTCATGAAGAAAGCACAAAACATGGAAAAAGACCTAACAACAACAGATGCTATGAGAACCTGGATACTTAAATTGAGGCTTTGGACGTGTTCTGACTGCATTTCAATGTAAATCTCTTTCTTTGGAGTTCAGACGTTTTGGTGGTAAAATAATCACTATTAGCAAACATAACTTCATTATCAAACTTCACTTCATTTTAATAATAATTTCCTCATCAATGGGGAATCTCTGAAATCTCTGTCTTCCTTGTGAGGTGACTTGAGTTTTACAAATGTGAAAGGTACAGCCAGGGAGGAATGATCGGTTGTGATTTTGTCCAGTAATCTTTGTCAGTATAGTTTAGGTTTGCCAACTTCCATCAGTGGTCCACCCTGTTATATTTATTCAAATGTGGTCACACACGCCTAGGAAACCAAAGAATTATAGCAATGAAGCATATGTTGTTTACATTTCTCTCTACTATTACTACATATTTCTCCTATCTCAGTCTTGGCCATTCATAAATGTCCATCCATCCATGTTCTTCCACTTTATTCGGGTAGGGCACAGGGCACCAGGAACTCTTAGACTTCCTACATCCCAGACACTTCTGCCAGCTCCTCCGGGGGCGTTCCCAGGCCAGTCGAGAGACATAGTCCCTCCTGTGTGTCCTGGGTCATCCCCGGGGCCTCCTCCTGGTGGTACATGCCCAGAACATCTCCCAAGGGAGGTGCCCAGGAGGCATCCGGAACAGATGCCCTAGTCACCTTAGCTGGCTCCTCTCGATGTAGAGGAGCAGTGGCTCTACTCCGAGCTCCTCCCATGTGACTGAGCTCCTCACCCTATTTCTAAATGAATGCCCAGCCACCCTGCGGAGGAAACGTATTTCGACCGCTTGTATGCGGGACCTTGTCCTTTCGGTCAGTACCCAAAGCTCATGACCATAGGTGCGAGTAGGAATGTAGTTTGACCAGTAAATCGAGAGATTTGCCTATCGGCTCAGCTCCCTCTTCACCACAACGGTCCGATACAGCAACTGCATCACTACAGACACTGCACTGATCTGCCTGTCAATCTCACGCTCCATCCTCCCCTCACTCATTAAAAAGGCCCTGAGATACTTGAACTCCTCCAATTGAGGCAAGGACTCTCCACCAATCTGGAGAGGACATGCCACCTTTTTCCGATCGAGAACATGGCCTCGGATTTGGAGGACTTGATTCTCATCCCAGCTGCTTCACACTCGGCTCCAGTGCATGCTGCATTGATAAATGTATATGTAGTAGTTGCTTTTGCTTTATAGGTTTTACTCCTGAAATGTTCCTTAATGCAAGACTATTATTTGGGTTTGAAAAGTGTAGCCTGATTTGTGATACCCTTGTGGGTTAACAAAAGCATACACAGGACAAAATCTAAAAATCTAGGTGTGAAGATGTAAACTGAAGCATTCATTGTGTGATGCTATTTGATGAAACAGTGACATCCTGGCTGCAGGCCTACCCAAAATAACTTCAATGCATTAAGACATGTGTCTAGTTCTAACATTTACTAATGAGCGAGGAAAGATGAGAAAGATTTCAGTGAGTTGTCATCAAACAACAGACTCCCCTGTTCTTGCCACAGTGACAAAATGCTCTTCTTTCAGTTGAGCTTTTTTGTTTGCTGACACTGAAATTATAGTTCCAGGCACATATTTGCATTTTTTGGCATAGTGGCTATCAACCTTAACTCTCCATCACAGGCAAATGTTTTGTTTGTGTCAACCAAGTGCCTTAAGGATACAGTATGCATCCAAGCCTTATTTGCCTTATTTTGGGAAAAATAAGTAAAATTTGGGAACATTTTATCCTATCCTATCCCTATTTACTTATTTTTCCCAAATTTTACCCATATTTTACTTATTTTCCCTAAGGCAGCAGGCAGGACATTCAGAGGCAAGTACAGGCAAGAAATCAGGGTGAGAGATAACCAATCAACCTTACATAGATCCACACATACATAAACACATATAATAACACACACAAATTGCTTAATATTAGTTATAAATTTACATGAGAGTAGTTTTCACACCAAAAGTTTCTGTTAAAATCTGTCTGTTTTTGGTTGATGTTTGTCTTATTCTATATCTAACATAGAACAGTGTATAAAAGAGTTTTGGAACAAGGGTGAATAAATTTTTTTTTTATTACAACATCACAATCCAACAGGCCAGACAACTGTGGAGATAAATATCATTGGATTCTGTCCTGGGGCTCAGTGTGTTTTTATTTGCGTCTGGATAAAGCATCATTCAATTACAAGGAGGAGAGTTATGTTGTCTTGTCACAGAGCAGCACGGTTGTCATCACTGCAGACATATGAGTTTTAATTGGATCTTACAGAGACAGCAACTGTGATTCAGTTTGTATGGACTGTTACAATGAAAGCAGATTAGAAGCACAGCCTTAATATGTGTAGCTGATATGTGCATGTTCATAGGAATATGTTAAAATGATTTACCTTGTTACTGACTGAGCACAAGCAAACATAATTTAGTATGCACAAGTATATAGGATCGTGTATCTTGATGCAGGTGTATGTACTCCAGCCACAACACACATGGGAATCTGAATGATTTTCTTCCTTCCTATATGGGTCAACAAGTCTCATGAATACTTGCTTGTTAGTTGGCTTTGGCTTCACACTACTCTCCCAGTAATAAACCAAATAATGAATCTATTTCATTGAAATATTTATTATGTTGCCCTATTTAGATTTTGAGTAATTCCAAATGGTGTTTTATTAAATGATGGCAAGTATTTTAACCACATGTCATAATGAATTGTGTGAAGCAAATTGTAACTTTGTTTTTAAAAGTGCTGCATAAATTAAAGGGCCCATATTGTGCCATTTTGTGATTTATGTTATAATGTTGTTTCCAGATCAAAAACATACCTGGAGTTGTGTTTTGTTTTATTCAGACATGTTTGGCACACAAATCCTGCATATTTAGGCTGTTCCTCTCTCAAACAGAAAACACTCTGTTCCACCTTGTGATGTCATGTGGTAATACAGGAAGTGCTCCAGTGTGCTTTTAAACCCCATACACATTAGAATCATTGCATGATTTCAGACCTTGGATTGCCAGTCTCTGCAAAACAAAAGGTAAAAAGTACTTGAAAGCTATCAGTACATGACATCACAAGGTGGAACACAGCATTTTGAGCTTTGATGATTTAAACATGTAGACTAATTAAAAAGGTTACTCAAACACATGTGAATGAAACAAAACACTACTCTAGGTATGTATCTGAGGAGGTAACAATGTTCTAACATGGCTTAAAATTCACAAGAGTAAAATTGCATAATATAGGCTCTTTAAGGTATTATTATCATTATGTATTAGCCTGCATTAGCTGCTCTTGTTTTGGTAAAGGCCTGGTTGCTGTGGTCCCCCAGTCCTGGTCATGCTGTTTGCCCTCATACACACAAGCACAGGAGCACACTCTGAAATATTAATGAGCCCATGTAGAGCGGCTCTCCCCTCCCCCTCGTAATGTCCACACACCTCCTCTGGCTCCGCTGGTTCTGTTTTATCTTTTAACCACTTTCCTCTATCATCTCCTAGCACTTCTCTGGAGGTTACACTACTGTTATGTCATATTAAACAGATAAGAAGAGTTCAGTCCGCTGAAAAAAACAACTTAACTTAATTATCTGCGGAAGGCTGCTTTCATTGACTTAGGAAAAATAATACATTTAGATTTTTCATTACAAAGTTTATCAGTGAGCAGAGTTGAGAGTAAAAAGTTTGCTCAAGTAAGAGCACTGTTACTTCAAAATAATATATTTCATGTAGATGGACAAATATTTAAGCAGTGATGCAAGAAACACCCAGTGTTCAGTCATACAGTTGACAAACATGATAAAGCTTTTGTCACTTGTAAACTTACTCACATTGGGGAGAGTAACAAAAACTTACACTAGTACACTTAGTACTGTTACAATGAAATATATTACTCAAGTAGAAATAAAACACAGTGTCTGAAAACTACTCTGAGAATAAATGTAACTACCCACCTTTGGTTTAGTATTTTATCTCCTCCTTTAGTTGCCTTTTGATTCTCATTTATGCCAGTCTCAAACATGGTTAAATGCGGGGGTGAATCAGAAGAATCATCTTAAACTGCCTAACATAATGGTGTTATCAGCTATTCTTTCATTATGCATAAGTTAGCGTTTCTTTTTATGTGACTTAATATTGTTTTGTGTATGTGTTTTCAGACTTGGTTGAAGACTTATGGGTACCTGCTGCCTCACGACGTGCGCACCTCAGACCTGCGTCAGGAAAAGGCCATGCAGTCTGCTGTGGCGGCCATGCAGCGTTTCTATGGCATTCCAGTGACTGGGGTCCTGGATGAAAGGACTATAGAGTGAGTCCACATACTGATGATGATGAATGATGAATGATTTTAAAATGATAGAATGAATGAATGAACAAAAGGTGGGCAATACATTTCAAATTATTGATAATTTTGAGAATGGTGTTTTAAAGGTATCCAAAATTTTAATATTGGGTTTATTGTGTTATAATAACCTCAAAATGCTGCAAAAAGAGAATGGTTCAAACAAACTTTTAATCTTTATATAGTATATTTGTGTCATTTATTGTGATATTTTTACAATCCTTTCACATTTTAAACCTTAGATTAAACATTTAATTTAAAGGTCCTACATTATACAAAACTGACTCATGTGTGCTTTAAGCCCTGTTATAATGTTGTTACTTTCTCAAAAAATATACCTGGAGTTGTGCTTTTTTCATTCACATAACCCGTTATCTGCCTACATCTCCAAAGCTCAAAATACTCAGTCTAAATTTGCAGGGTTTGTGTGTTAATTGTATGAACTAAACGAAACACAACTCTGGGTATGTGTTTTGATGAGGAAACATTAGAACATAGAAAATTGTTGGGGCTGTGTCCAGGTGGATGAGGAGGCCACGCTGTGGAGTCCCAGACCACCCTCATCAAAGTCGCAAGCAGCGAAATAAACGCTACGCTCTGACGGGGCAGAAGTGGAGGGACAAGAAGATCTCATACAGGTATAGGCTAAGCTCAAATCTTAATTTGCAAACACAGATATTGTGCGTCCATTGATACTTGAGTTGTAGTTGAGCTTGTGCACTTCCTGGTTTCTTCCTCTATTCTCTCCAGCTCTGTTTCTTTCTCAAACAAAACATGGTCTTGGCTCAGAACCTGATGCAGAGCCTGTGGTTTTGAACACTGTAGCATGCAGATCAAAGGATTACCCCAAACCATGCCCCTATTGGTTATGTACAGCTATTCTGTACTCACCAAATGTTTAGGTAAAGTTCAGAATTAAATCCCCAATTTTAGATAAAATCTAAAAATATTAAAGATAAGGATTAAAAAGTGGAGTGGACACTGCTTAAATTATTACTGGTGTCTGTAATTTACTTACACATAGTAATATAATTTGGTCCCATTTTCTCCTGTCCATACAATCCCTCAATAAGGTTTGCTGGTTTAATGTAAATTTCCAGAATGCTCACGGGACAGTGAAAGCGTCCCAGCGCTCCCTGCCTTCTTCTCTTTTTTCTTATTTACATAACCCATTGGGCATACACCTCTCCTCTTCCCTCTGTATGTGAATGTCTCTTTACTGCAGCTATAATGTTACATCTGCTATCAGCTGTCACATGCATAGGCCTAATCATATTTAACATCTTTACTCCTTTTAGCCAGCTTGTCTTCAAAGTAACATCAGTCCTGAGTCAGGGCATATGTTTTGAAGATAGGGGCAATGCAGCCAACTGTACATTGAAATGAGCCTTATTTTATCTGTTGATTCCCATGGCTCCCCAAATATGACAAATCGCATCAAGCCCTTCTGGAAATTGTTAGGGTACGTAAGTGTTGTCCTAACGTGTCCTAAAGTTGTACAGAGGCAGGAGACTTTGAATGTCTGAGGCAGTTTATGTACCATCAGTCTGGGACCTGGTGAGTTTGAATAGTCAACACTACACATTAGTGTTGACTATTCAAGCCTGACTATGCTTCCACACAAGGAGGTTTAAATAGGAACTAAGAAGAACAGCTTAGAGACAAGCTGACTGAGATAAAAAGTGCATAACACTGATTTTATGACATGAGTTGACCAAGGAAATTGATAATGTTAAAGAAGGACAAATTGAGTAACAGTTAGATAATGCCATAGCTAACCACAGAAATGTCAACAATGAACTGGAGGTGTCCCTGCTAACACTATGCAGGGGATGCAAAATTCCACAACAGCAATTATGTTTTATAATAGATGGTTCTAAAGTTGCCTTCTCTCTGTATGAATTCAAAATGATCCAAAGCAAACTCACCTCACTTAACACTATGTTGAATTGAAGGCTTGATAATAACAATGTAAACTGCTGTAGCTTGTGTTTTTTCATGTTTTGTAAACACAAATGGCTTTCAGCCTCTATTCCTTGAACAAAAAAATACAGACTTTTAATAATTTCCAATAAATACTTAATATAAAATCTGAACTCTTCTTCAAGCGAACATGCTTTTACTGACAGAGGATTGGATGTAGATGCCTTTATTTAAAACACCAATTTAAAGCATATCATTGACAAAATGTAAAAACTTAATCTGGAACTCATTGGAACTTATGGAATTCATTGCAGCCCTAATGAGATATCACTTTTTATTTTATTGTTAAACACTCCCAGGGAACTATGCTGTTTTTTTTTTATTAAATTTTGTTCTCTGTAGCTAGCCCCATTCTTTCACACTTTCAACAGTCTCTCTTGTCTTGGGATAGACTGTGTTGTGAACAGCAGGGAGATTCATGTTTAACTTGACCTCAGCCTGTTGGGGGCCACTGAGGGCACTTCTAACTGTCTTTAGTGCCTCGGACTCAACGCTTAAGGTGTTGAAGAGGAGCACAGAGGAGTTGTAGGCTCCTGCTCACTTCGAATGATCGCACGCTACTGCTACTGCTGAAGCTGCAGGATTATGCAAGCGTGCATCTTTAAATGAGAATTTCCTCTGGTGCCCCAGGACAGGAATATGGTGCAGAGGAGAAATCAGAAACGCTTAACTGGCCCACTGGAAATATTTTCTGCCCACTAAGCAACATCAGACCTTCACTTCTACAAGGATTATTGTTTTTGCTGGATATTAAAGTTATTCATAGGGTCAAGTGTAAGTCATACTCACTGATAGAAAATTTGTAATAAATTGAAACTCAAGAGTCAACATGATAAAGTAGACAGTTTAATTTACTTGGCCAAGGGAAAAGACAAAGGAAACACCATTTCTAATCGGAGATCCAAAAAATCTCTAATGAACAATGGGAGCTGAAGGCTTTTATACACCAAGGGGAAGGGAGAGTTTTACTAATACAGAGTTTAGTCTGTTTAGGATGAGTTAACTGGACTGAATCTCTTCAGGCCAGGAAGAGATGTATTTTTTTTCTGGAAATGAGACATATGTCACTTTAAGATGATGTCTATCATAAATATAAATATAGTGTGAAGATATAACACATTTTCTAACACAAGGATTTTTTGTGTTTTATGATGAGGATCATATTTAAAGCTACAGTATAATGTGCCATTTAACTTTTACCCAAATAAACCCAAAAATATGACAAACTGTTCCTTCCATTTAATAGCCATGGCTCCTATTGATTGTTGTTCATCACTATTAGTATCAGTTCACAGCTTCTTTTAAGTGGCAGAGGTAATAAAAACCTGAGAACTATGGTGAATGCTGTACTCTGTCTTTTCTTTTATGTAGTCTGCTGCCGTTTTTCTCAAAGTTATATCTTGGGTTCAAAGAGTTTTCATGAGACCATATGAAAGTGAAAAGCTTGATGACACATAATGATGTTCACCTCATTGTAAAGATATGGAAGACTTCTCCACTGCAATTACTCCATGATAAGCCTTGTTCCTCTTCTTGAAGCTGTATGCAATGCACTGAAACTGGCCCACTCCTTTCCCTTTGGCCAACACAAGGTTACTGCATAATGAGTGGATAATGGAATACTGCAAAGTTAATAGGTTAGGAGTTGATTTGAATATAATTTAAGTGGGAAGACACGGCATAGCCTTGGTGTTTATCTCAAATTCTTTGAATTCTTTGTGTTAAAATATTCCTTTTTGAGTTTTTGTCCTCACTGTTTTATTTTTTGTTTTGTTGTTTTTGTCTTTTGAAATGATAAACATTTGAATAAAAAAGAGGCAAGACACCTTCAGGGTGTTGTTAAGTAAATTTTTAAGTAAAATAATTCAACTCTGAACTGAAGAGTGGTGACACTTATTCACTCTTAAAAACTTTCGACTAGTTGGCACAGTTACATTCGTTTCTTTTATTATCATTATTCCTTGTTTAGTACTAAAGAAAAAACAACTGCAATAACAACAGAAAAAGAGTGAATGTGGTTACAGTGGAAGGCTTCTAAATCCTCTTTATACACAATATAAACATAAAAAACTAAAAAGGCTTGCACCAAATGTTGCCAGTTTTATATCCTTTAATTCTACCTATTGTGTTCATGGACTAATACGCTCATCTTTCCTTTCTGTAGCATATCGAACTTCACCCCTAAAGTGGGGGAGAAGGACACGCAGAGAGCCATCCGACAAGCCTTCAACGTGTGGCAGGCTGTCACGCCACTCTCCTTCCAGGTCTCTCTCTCTCTCTCTTGCCATTTCAAACATGCAACAGAGCGTATCTATTTCTCTTCACCTTTGACCCCTGGGCTTTGTGGACATGTCTTACAGGAAGTGCCCTATTCAGAGATCAAAAATGAGGGCAAAGAAGCTGACATCATGATCTTCTTTGCCTCTGGTTTCCATGGTGACAGCTCTCCGTTTGATGGTGAGGGGGGGTTCTTGGCTCATGCCTACTTCCCTGGCGCTGGAATCGGAGGAGACACGCACTTTGACTCGGACGAGCCCTGGACTC
This sequence comes from Boleophthalmus pectinirostris, assembly GCF_026225935.1. Lineage (NCBI taxonomy): Eukaryota > Metazoa > Chordata > Actinopteri > Gobiiformes > Gobiidae > Boleophthalmus > Boleophthalmus pectinirostris. Next base: position 39,078,773 of record NW_026571299.1, on the reverse strand, counting down.
TGGGGAATGCCAACCACGATGGTAGGACACTTGTTCTGCATCAGAGCGCACACTGTCAGGAGGCTTCAACCAGAACTAACAAACACACCTCTTAGGTCCACCGTTCGATACTCCAGGCCGACTAACTCTTTGACCCTCACTTGTTTGTGAATACTGCAAACCACAGCTTTGATACTTGTCAAATAAAACTGCAATTATACAAGTAATGTTTTACATATGGTGTAACAAACACAAAGCTGTCTGTAGTGTTTTTACACTATAATGTAATCCCAATTCAAGCCTCACTGCATAAGATTTTTTGTGAAAATATATTAGAATTAAAGTATTGCTTTGCATCTCCATAAAACTGACTCTTTCTTGGCCTGGCAGTGGGCTTCCTCCTGCATGGCTCTATGGAAATGTTGTTTCATTTGCTGTAATATTCCACAGTATGACATAAAAAGTATTTATCTCCATAAAGAATGTTCCATGATTCTAACTTTCTGTTTCCATGGAATCATGCAGATGATGCGCCACCAACAGAAAGTGTTTCTTTCATTTAAAAATATTCAGAATTAAGTATGATTTAGTACATTATACTTAGACTTAGACAAACATTATTGGACCACAAGGAAAATTATTCGGACATTATTTGGTACATTCAGCATTCTTCCCTACACTGAACATACATTATATATAATCCAACAACTAAAGTCAGCAAGTCAACTTCAGCAATACACCACAGTTGAAATGTGTTATCATGACAGGCATACAACTAACATTAATCACCATCTCATCAACTTTTTTCATAATATCCAAATGTGAGTTTTTGTGAGCTCTGTTTAGTCTTGTGAAGAAAAAATGAGTCTGAGATGCCACTTGACTTTGTGGTTTTCCTTTCTCTCTTGCACTAAGTTTGACAAATGGCTGGTGCCAGATTGGCTCCCTTTGACAAACGAATGTGTGATAGAGAGAAAGCAGAGGGACAGTGATGGAGCAGGAGAGGAGTCTGCTTAGAGAGATTAGACAGAAACAATTAGCTGAGACAAAAGAGCACCTATAGCCGCCTTGCCCCATGCTGCACTGTCCTTATATAACAAATTATTTCCACAGGACCTATTTCTAAATATATATCAAAGATGATAAGAGCCCTGTGGAGTGCCATAAATTATACAGTACATGTATTTTCATCTTCTCTCCATGTTTAATTGCTAATTGGTCAATATATATACAATGGAGACTTATCTATAAATTAATGATTTATGCCTCTAGTGTGTGTGAGTATTGCTTGTGTGTGTATGCAGGCACTTTGCAATGTCTCTTTATCTCCAAATCCCTGCACACACTTCCAGACACACACACGCTCGGAGTAATTGAAAGATTAGAGACATGATAGGAAGACAGACTTCTAAAAGCGGCGGCTACAGGAAGGTGTCAGACAAACTAGGACAGTCTAACTTTGCTTTGACATCTACAATTTACAAACATTTGTGAAGTTGCAATAAACCGAAATGATTATACTGTGAAGCCAGCAATATTTGGAATGCCTTATAATGCCATGGTAATAAATAGAACCGGAAATAAACTCAACTAAGAGTGAATAAATTAGCTCTGAACTAGGCAAAAGAAATCTGATCTGGTCCCTGTGACAGTATGTTGTTTTGGTGACTCAGTGCTTTTTTGTTTAATGCAGCTCTGTGTCTCATACACTCTTCCCCAAATTCCTATTGGCCAGTCTCTGTCTAGTTCTTGCTGATTGACAGGTGGATTTGACCACTTCCAATTTATCAAGTGTGAACTTTTTGAAGCTGCAGATTTGAAGTCTTCTAAGCTCACTCCTTTCTACCAAAGCCTGGTTTTAAATCCAGGCCTCTAGTTTTGTCAAGTGTCACTTATCATACACATCATGTTTGTGCACTCTGATAGTTAAGTCTGCAGATTCTGAAGCTAAAAAAAGCCTTTAATACCTCACAAGAGATGGGAGGACTATAGCCTGCTTTCATGTAACACATTGTATTGAAGGTGGTTCCTGAACCTAAGTGCAGGTATATGCTGAAAATTAAATGCAGTTCTAAAAAACTCTGTTTATATCCTTGAGTAAATGTCTTTTTTGTAGTGTTGTTACTTAAAGCATCGATTCCATTTGGAAATTACACAGCCATTGGGCACAATATTTAGTAAATGCAATTACCTGCTCTGTAGCTGATATTTTTAATTGGGCTCAAATTCACACATTCAACTGTTCTCTCACAGCTGTCATATTTATTATATATCATTGCTGTAATTGTTAAGTCATATATAGAAGTTAAGTGTGAATTATAAAAATATGATGCCTTTTGTCTAGATGGCAACACATTTTTACTTGAGGTCCTACCCTGAAGTCGTCATATTTAACTTCCCACAACAACCACCACTAACTTCAGTAACAAAAAAGCTGTGACACCCTTATAAGAGAACAAACTTTCTCTAACCTTTCTCTTCTTAGCTCTACTTGAGGTTTTTCAGAAGACTTTGTATCAAACCTGGCAGCAGACGTCTGGAGGGCCTCAGATGAGGGGTGGCCACGGGGGGTCTACTCTCACGAGAGACCTCCTGGGAATTCCCTCAGGCTGTCAACATGAAGCACTGTAAAATGTGGTGGGTGAGAGATCAGATAGGGAAAGGGGAAATGGAAAGCAGAGAACTGAATAACTATAACATATGAAGGACGCGTGACTGAGTTATTGTAAAGATATGCCTTAAACATGAAATATTCTTGGAAAGTCTGCTCTAGATTTTAAGAGTGATACAGATTGCTACACAGTGAAGACTTACAGACTCAACTAATGGCACTTAGCTAAACATACTTTACAAAAAGACAACAGCACCAACCCATGATGGATGGAGCTGATGAGCATGTTATGAAATTTAACATTTTGTTACCATTGCTTGTTACTTAAATATTGTTGTAAAACTGGTGTGTGCATGAACGCATGTCACCCGTGATGATATGCAGATATATACATTGTGGTGTGTAATTGTTAGTGTAGTTGTTTCTGGTTAAATTGTATTTCTCAAAATATTTAGTTAAACACAACGTTCACCGGGGAGATTAAAATATAGTTTATTGTCAAGAAAACAATAGCTTGAACTAAATACTCAGTTCTATTTTTTTAAATCAACAAATTATACTACAATATTCAAAGTAAGACTTTTGATGGAGAACTCAAGCATCAAGAATTCTGTTTCAAAGTCTCTGTTTCAAACACATTGTGATCTTATTAACAGCAATAGAAAGTGCCCCAACACATATACAGTGTTCCTGTAATCCAAGACATCCATCTGTTCTTCTGGTAAATGTCCATGAGCCTGTCTGGTCACCAAGGTACCAAGTCTCCAACAGAAGATAATGATTTTGTCTAATTAGGTTCAGAAAGAGTCAAAGCAATTACAGAGCTAATGAAAAGTATTCACTGAAGCTGTGCTCTGAGTCTGTACTGAGTCATTTAGGGTTTGACAGCAGAATGACTGAAGACAAGCCAACTAGAAATACATGAAATACTTTCAGACTATGGACATTAAAGAGGATGCAAAGTTGTTATGAGGTGTGCTACTATAAGATGCATTGTCTGTAACTTACATAACAATGTTACAGCAGGGTGAAGCGCATAGCTGGAGGATTAGCCTAAAGTGTATTTGTGCATGGATTCAATGTTTTTGTGAGAAAAATTTTTTGGGCAGACAGACTTGGAAAGCTTTTACACAGCATCAGACATTGAGGCGAGACTTTTTTCGAAGTTTATGCCATTTCTGGTGCTCTCGATAAGCTGCCTGACTGAAAACATCTAAACAATGACTCATTGTATTTCGGGAGTGCTTTGCTTGTTCAAGCGCGAATATTTTAAAACTCCAAGCCGTCGCACGTATACATTATTAACTAGTCATACAAATTTAGAATCTTGTCTCATACAAGTCTGAGCTTTGCACTTTGCCTCTGCTGTAATCTTCAGTGAGCTGCAGCATTTCAACAGGATCATGCTGGAGTTTCGGCCCAAAGCTCAGGATTTTCTCACTCACAGCACTTTCAGTTCACTCTAATGCTTCTTTTGATGTGAGATTCATACAACACTACTGATGAGCATCGAACTGCATTAGCCCCCTTCCCAGTGCTTCCTTTGGTCTTTATATTGTGTTTCCACTGGGGAACCTGTATTGTATTTCAATGTTGTATTTGCTTTTTATGTGAAATTTGGCACAAATTAAGGACACCCAAAGCACATTGTTTCCACCATAGCAATAGAGATATACATTATAGAGCTACATTTATGTTGAAATGATGTTAAAGCAGACATCTTCCACTCCAATAGATACCACAGACTTTATATATATATAAATGAACATAGCTAACCCGCTAGCCGTCTCATTCCAAATAGGAGGTGAACATGGGAGAGCTTCTGGCTTTTTCAAATTGGTTCCAATTGACTTTACATCTCTCTGTAACTGCTTCTGTGAACCTCGTCCTTTTGGTCTTAAAATGTTCTTATTACCACGTTCTACATAATACTGGCTTTTATTTTGCTATTTTGTCTGTAAATAAGTTCCTATTCCTAATATGGAACTCAGCTCCAAATTTGCCCCATCACCACTAGCATCTAATTCTAATCTACATAAACCTCAGTGTGATCATGTGGCCTGACGTATCTTAACCAACAGGAGCGAAGATGAAGACAAAATGTGTATTCCTTTACATTTGTCATTGAAAATCTGATCAAATCAGATTTTTTTATTCCTTTCTTTCTGCTCTTTGTCTTCAGGCAATGATTTGTTCCTTGTGGCTGTTCACGAGCTGGGCCATGCATTAGGTCTGGAGCACTCCAATGACCCCAGTGCCATCATGGCTCCGTTCTACCAGTACATGGACACACACAACTTCAAACTGCCTTTGGATGACCTACAGGGCATTCAGAAAATCTATGGCAAGTATAAAACATGACTTTTTCCAAATACAAAGCAAATATTAATGTAGGATATCTACGGGCGCTGTCCATGGTGCTGGTATGGGTGAATGTGTTTCTTTTTTTATTTCAAATTGTACTAATCTACACTAAGACTCTTTAAGTTGGCCTTGAAAGCAAAACCTTGCAAGAGCTCAAACCAAAACCCGAACTTGTACATTATTAATCATAAAACCCAGTGAAGCTGAATTATGAAACAGTGTGGTCCAGTGGCCAACCCAGAGCTTTTGTGTGTGTGAGGAGATATTAAAGAGGTTTAAGGCAAAATTAGAAAAACAGAAATGGTGCTTATTTTGTCACTGCTCCAAATACGCCCAGGAGGCTTTGTTCTACTGCAGAGAGAAAAACAAATGCTTGTCATTTTGGTAAACTTTAAAGTGAACAAAGAACTGTGAAAGCTTGTCAGGGACATAAGCATCCCTCCCTAGTCTCTCTTTATCACAACAACTTAAAGTCCTGTTTATGTGCAATAGTGAAGACAAAAAGCATAGCAAAGAAACTAAAGTATTACAAGATATATAGTATTGAGTATCATTTGGGACCAAATGAGTGGAGTAAATCCATTATTAAAGTTAAGTACAGATAATGTACAACACATCAAATAACAGTTATAAAACAGATTGGTGCTGTCCATGGTGCTGAGGTTACAGCTTGCAGCACTTTCACTCTTGCACTTACACAACACAAATTAGGACTAATCTGGGACTAAACCTGTAAGTAAACCTGACTAGACATGATCAAATCAAATCAACATCAGGATTCAAACCAGGTCCAAATAAGAGTGAATCTCATTTAAATTATTTAAATTGTTTAAATTATTATTATCATTAAAGCTTGACAATAAAAATGGCACAGTACATCCTCCCAATAACTTATTAGGATTTCTTGTATTATTTTTCACAATGTAAATTCACAATTGTCATTTCTTCTCACCAGGTATGCCCACAGCCATGCTGGAGCCCACCCGCCCATTGCCCACTTTGCCCTCTCGACGCACCCACTCTACTTCTGAGAGGAAACATTCTCGTCCAGCCCGCCCCCCTGGTGACCGCCCAGCACTGCCTGGCAACGGCAAACCAAACATCTGCGATGGCAACTTCAACACTGTGGCCTTTTTCAGACGAGAAATGTTTGTCTTCAAGGTGAGCCTGTGGAACACTTAAAACTCATATACTACAGCAAATGACTTTATTTGTTTTTTTGCTTTTTTCACACTAGTTTATCCATACAACAAAGCATTTAGTCCAGACATTCAGTGATAGAAAAATAAAATGTTTTTTTATAGAAAATGTATAAAAGTAGATAGTAGCACAGGACCAAAGCATGTGCGTGAGGGAGAGGTTTAGATGTGTGTAGTTAGTGGACCATTGCTCCTACAGACAGTGAGTCATACGACTGTGGGCTGCCATAGAAAGCGCAGCACCGGGGGACGGAGATAAGCTTTAATTGAACATTAAGTGGAGGATGAGGGCTCTGAGTGCTGTGAGAGGAACATGACAGTCACTCTGCACCAAATAACAGCTTCAACACTGCTGGACATGTCCTGAACATCTGTGCTTTTATAACGACATATTCAATACAAAGACAAATCTGTGAATATGCAACACATGCTGTGAAGTAAAGCTAATTTAATTCTACTTATCTATTTGCAAATATGTCAAATGTAACATGAAAGCAGATGTTGTAAATAAAACTATCATGGACTAAGATATTATAGATACGATTTATAGTAACACTATAATATAACAATAATACTCATTCATGCCTTCATAAAGCATGAACATAGATTTAAGTGGAAAAGAGAAACTGTTTCATAATGATCTATTTACAGCAAGCATAATGTTTGTAGCTCACCTAAACCCAGTATAATAAGGTAAGGGACCCTGAGTTTCTTACTAACTCTAAACTACAATCAAAATATATAGAAATCAAATTACATACCACTCTAGTGCTATATTTCACTCTCTAAGGATACACAATAGCACCTTTAGTCACACACAGTAATAGAAATGACCAAATAGAAGTGAATGAATACATTTACTGAGCTCACAAATTTTAAAAGAACACTGTTACAGGTCAAATAGTAACGGTTAACATGTATTAAACAGTTGTTAATTGTCTCTTTTTTTTATACTGTACCAAATACAGTGGGCCCTCTCGCACACTTATTATGCAGTTATAACCCCTATTGGTGCAGGTCTGCGAGGTGCTTGGGAGCGATGAGGCCTAAAACTGAAAGGCCGCTTCACTCTATGAGCCAAAACCAAATGTTTTGTAGTTCAGTGTCTAGTTGTTGTCACCACATTTTGGATGAAAGAAGGCCATGGTGTGTCCCAAGATGGCAGAACGGTCACGTCCACTGATCCTCTTCTTGCACGCCCCTCATACACAAATTTGGGCCGGAAAGATGTCCAGATGTTACTTTACAGTCAGTTAGAGCTTCTGAACAAATGTTCAAATTTCAAGTCAAGAACATGAAACTTTGTTGCAAGCTGATTTAACTTCACTACTAATTCAAATGAGAACACTCGCTTGGATATCGAATGCTAAAAGACTGAAACTAACGACTGGAACTTTTTTCTAATACATAGTTTAGGGTGACCAGATGTCCCTATTTACCCGGAACAGTCCCAGTTTTGAGCCCTGTGTCTCCTGTCCCTGCAGATTTGTCTAAAATCATTGATTTGTCCCAGTTTTATACAAGAAATGTCCCAGATATCCTTATTTTTGCCTATTTAATACCTGCCAACAGTAAAAAGAGCCATACATTGTCATTTGTTTGAGTAAAATTCAGAAAAGCTGCTTAAAAATTACCAAAGCATAAAGAAAATGTGACTATACTGATTCACATGTTAGTCATGAATGGGTTGAGTGAAGAACTGTTCTCCTTAATTACGTACTCGTTTCACAATTTTATTATTACCAAACACCTCAAACCGGGGATGTCCTAGTTTTTGATTTTGAAAATCTGTTCACCCTAACTTAGTTGCAGGTCTGTCTTTAGGCTGAAAAACCTCCAGGAGCTCTCAAAATATGTGTAAAACAAGTCTCCATCTTCGACTATTTGGTTAACAGTCAAGAGGCTTATTTTACAAAAGTTCAGACATGTCTCCTTTTTTTCCTGTCTCTTTTCTCTTGATGTTAAGCTAATGCTCACTTCCGGTTCGACATGTGTAAAGTTAATGCACAAAACGACCAGCAGCAGTAGTACACATGCATAGCACTTCCTGTAGATTTTCGCTATAAAATACATTGACTGCTATGTACATTGTACAGTTTTTTAATTTATTTCCAAGTACTTTTAACTGATTTTAAGAACATTACATTACATTACATTTCCAGCTCCTCCTTGAGCCCCTAGTATATATAAGCAGCTGGTTAGCTCAACTGGTAAGTCACTGGACTTTCACATGGGGTACCAGGGTTCGATTGACTGGACAATGAGCTAACCAGTGTGGGTCCTTGGGCAAGAACCTTTGTGCTACTGCCCACCTCGTACAAGATGCCAGCTCAGATGTCGCCTGGCCAAACAAGGTCTGCGTCTAAAAAATCTAAAGTCATCTTACTTGTTTTTATGTATTAATATTAAACATTATATTATTAAGGAGGTCTACAATACATCAATTTATTTAAGTTTGCTGCCATGAAAATATAATACTACTAAATAATATAATAATAATGACTGTCACTGTTAATGTAATGTAAGTTTGTTGAGTTGGTAGATGACAAATAGACTTCTCAAATACATGCAGTAAATAGGAGGCTGTGTATGGACACTGGATGTTGGTGGAGAGGATGAAAAATCTATGGTGATGCCTGTGATCTTTAAAACCGAATGTTAGAAAAGGTCAGGGCGTGTCTATCTCTCTGCTCCACCTCCTGTCTGTGTTTCAAGTCTGCTCACCTGTCTCCACTCCACGCTCCAAGCACCTACTCTAGTCTGGAGAATTCTAAGCTAGTATGATTATTACTGTGGTGGTTCCATTAAATACCCATGCCTGATCAGTGAATAGTACAACCACTCTCCACCACAGCAGAACAGCAAATTAATTTGAAATGCCCTTATTTTCAGTTACTAGAGCCTATGATTGTATTCTTCTTTGTTAAAAGTGCACTTTGTAATTCCTCCATCGAGATGGCTTTAGCTGTTGGGTTACACAACATGGCATCACTCATATCTGCCATGCATTTATTCAATTACAGGTGCTTTTCATGCAAAAAACTACTTGGGAAAAACACATTCTTACTGTGAGCCCTGTGAGCTCTCTTCAGATCTGACCCTTAATGTGGCATGGTTGTGCAACAACTTGCTTGACTTATCTACCGAGATAAGTTTAAGTATAGCCCTACTCCAGCATTACAGGAAAAGACATAACATATCTCTGTGGAGACAAGCAGGTGGTGGATCCTCCACCGGAAAAGTTACATAGTGCACCCTTTGTCCCACTTTGGCGCAGGGTCTGCTTTCTGCTATAGTCTCCTCCATCTCCATTCTCCTTTCCAAGGTATGTTCACCAGAGGACGGGATTTCTTTAAGATGATTTTAATGATGTCCACCTTTTCTTTGGTTGCCCCCGTGGCTGTCTTCCCTGTAGGTGCAGGTGTAGTGCACAGTTTACCATAGATTTGGGAATGTTTATGTAGTTGGGGATTCTATCAGGGTTTTCTCACATTTGGTGAGACCTGAATGACAGTTACAACACTGGCATCTCCATGGAGGGCTTGATGGTGCAGGGCAGCATTCTCATCCATCTTGAAATTAGTATGTTTTTTGTTGATTGATAAACTTGATGTTAGAAGTATAACAATACTATAATTTTATGCAGTAAAAATTATGTCTAATTATTAGAACAAACAGCTAAACCTAGGTGTTAGTGAATGTTGAAGACGCTAATCTTCTCCCTGGTGTGAGCGTAATATTTCCTGTGTTCTCTGTATTTGTCAGAAGCTTGGGATGTTTCAGATATACTTTTGCAGGAGTTTATTTTCAAGCTGTGCCTGTTCTATAAATATGTCCCATAATGCTCGTACATGAAATGCATTAGTATCCCCGGCAGATGTGCAGCCCTAGTCTCTGAAGTAAGTCTTAAGTGTTTGTGAGACATTTACTAAGTAGCACTTTACACAACAGCAGCTGCGCTTGTATGGTCAGAAGGGATTTTTGCAGTGTATTTTAAGCCTTGTTTACCGTACATTTTTGAGGATGCTATAATTTAAGCAGGACATTCCACCTGAAAAAAATGCATGTTCTGCAAGTTTAGATCTTTCTTGTTTTATGTTACCACAGCAATGTGTACACATACATTTTTATTTGTTTTGCTTAAAGGTGCATTCTTATTATTATTTTTTTTTTTTCTGGTAGAGGGCCCATCAAATGCTTTTCTTCATGGACATGTTATTGGTTTGTCTGTAATTTTTCACAGTATGGCATTAACCCTTTCTATGTTCATGGAGACCAAACCAGACCAGTTACAGAGAGGAGACAACCCTGGTCACAAATAGGAATGCTTGTTTTTCAGGGTATTTTTGAGCTATGAAACCAGCTACAATTGCATAAATCTAGGTAGAGCTGTTTAATGTCATACTGTGGAAAATTCTAGGCAGAGCAATGACATATCCATTGAAACAAGCAGGTGATGGACCCCCAACCAAAAAGTTACATAGTGCATTTTTAACATTAACTTAATGTTCAGTATTACTACTATAGCTACAAGCATATTACTACCACCTGTAGAATAATTTAAGTAACCTGACATTTGTAAAGTGAGGCAGGAGGCTCTGATGTCTAATGCAGAAGTTTATTTCCCATTCCATTCAATAACTATATCGTCTATTAATATGAAATGATGAATGATGAATAATATACTGTGCAAAAAGTGTTTCTCCGCTAGCATGCAGAACAGAGGTTGTGTCTAGACATTAAGAGGTGTTAAAAGCAAGTGTCCATTTTAAAAGGCCCACTCATTATGGGACGTTTCCTCTGTGAGAAGCGTTTCAGTCTTTTCTGAGTCATTGATTTGATTTTTTCCTCTTCTGGTTCAGACAGACATTAGCGGTCTGCGGATAGTGCTTGATAATTGCAGCTGAAATATGTGGCATGTCTTTGTGACGACAATGGAAATCGTGTTACAGACTAGAATGGTTTCCCCGTATCATTTTTAATCTAAGTATTGCAAAGCCTTATTTCTGATAGGTGAAGGCAATAGACAATAGACAATCAAGCCATATAAGACAAGTGGTGAAGTAAAGTTGTCAATAAAAAAAAATAAAAATGTTAATATGTTTTCAGTAGTTAATCAGACCAAATAATGTTACATGTATTTAGTGGAACCTTTTACCAGAAAATGCAATTGACTGTAATACAGCGTATTGTGTGCGTCTTTCCCAAATTCGGTTAAGTGAGGAGGCTTTCGTACACAAGGGCGTCAGGTTTAAAAATTATGGATACATGATATGATTGTCACTGCACACTTGATTATCTATGGCAAGTATATTTTGTAATGTGCTATATAAATGGTGTAGTGCAGCAGATTACTGAAAAAATTATTCACTTTGGTATAAAAGCATGAAATTTGGCACAGATACTCTCTAAGGGCCACTATTTTGGAAAAAGGCATTGTTACAAATTCAAGATGGCCACCATTTTAAAGATGGCAACTGTTCCTGTAGAATATTAATTATTTCAATTTGTGGCCATAACAGCTTGTCAAAACCTGATTCCATCAGATCTCAGAAGCTAAGTGAGGCAGGGCCTGGTCAGTACTTGGATGGGAGACCGTTGGGAAAATCGGGTGCCACAGGGGGCGCCAGTCACAAAAACTGTTTACGTTGTGTCCTTAGGCAAGACACTTCACCCACATTGCCTAGTATGAAAGTGGTGTGTGTGGCAGTCTGCCCCAGGGCAGCTATGGTTACAATAGGAGCTTATCACCACCAGATCTGGAGAGAATGAATAATGATCTGTAAAGCATCTTTCTGACAAATGTCTGTGAAAAGCTCTATATATATTTAAAAAAAAATAAAATTACTAATTGTTCAGATGGTGATGCAAACATAAAATCAGGCAGAAATACTTTTCCTTCTCAAAGTACCTTCTATATCACCACTTTCATCAAGTTGTTCTAGGTCCAGGGTCATTGGCATTTTGTTGACCTTGTGATAGAGTGGAATGTTGGTGGCAATCATTTCAGAGCCATCATGTTCAGAAACATGATGGGTAGATCATGATTGGAGGGGTTTCTTTGTGTCTTTCTGACCCAGTTCTGACACACTTTTACCACCTCAATCATAGACATAGTACACATTTATGTTTGGGATACAACTAGGCTTGGGTCACCTACACCTCACCCAATCATTCATCCAGTGCCATTTAAGTCCCGTGTGATCTGTACACCTTCAGGGTAAGCACACATGAACAAGTCATGTATTACCCTGCTTACCCTTGGCTCGGCTCTCTCTCTCTGGCACAACCTGTCAATTCAGCTCATCTAACTCAGAGTCCTGCTCTGGATACCCAATGGGTACACGCAATCAGGTGCTGAAACAGGCAGGATTTAACGTTCTGGAATTTTACGGGCGGGTATGCGGGCGGGTAGTGATTACACGCGGGCAGGTAGTGATTACACATGGGTAGGTCAGGTGAATCAAATGAACGACGAATGGGAAAAAAATACTTGACCATTGCGTCCGTTGCCCTGGAAACAAGTGTAATTTCCCGTCTTTTCCTGGAACAATGACAGACCAGGATGAGAGAGACTTATGTGTATTTATTACATAAAACCATCAGTGGAGGTGATCAGCTCAACAGCTGCGCTCCTCGTCTAGTCCCGGTATAGTCCTGGTGAAGTCCTGGCGATCAGCTCGGCAGTTGTGGCGTGTATATATTTATACCAATGACACTGGTTTAGTCCTGGTTTAGACCTGGTTAAGTCCTGGTTTAGACCTGGGTTTAGACTTGGTTCAGTCCTGGTTTAGTCCTGGTTCAGTCCTGGTTCAGTCCTGGTTCAGTCCTGGCGATCGACTATGTGGTTTGTGGAGTGTATATATTTAAAATTCGCTAATGACATGGCGTAGCTTCAGTCCTGGTTTACTCCTGGACTACTGGCCTGTCGGACTAATGGGTTGACCCTGATTTATCATGGGCACGGGAGGGTAATGGGTGGAATGTTAACGGGTGTGGGCGGGAGCGGATTTAACTTTAATATAATCACTGGTTAATGGGCTTGCTGTATTGCACAGGTGCGGGCGAGTGAGGGTCTCCAAAAATGAACCTGTGCAGGACATAATGGTGGCCAACTTGAATTTTTGAGTGGCACACACCTTTTTCCATGAGAATGTTCCTTGAAGAATGTTTGTACCAATCTTGATGATAGCGTCACCATTTGATAAATTGATGTAAGAATTTAAGAGAAATGGCAGCCATCTTGAGAAATGGTGGTGGCATCTCAACCGTCAAATGGTTGTCATTTTGATTTTTTGAGGGACAAGCACCATTCTCCAAAAAAAAAAAAAAGAACAATATTACACAATATACATCACAGTTTGAACGCTCGACATAATTAGCATTTGACAGAAATAGCGACCATCTTGAAAAATGGCCATCATTTTGAATTTTTGAGTGGCCAACACCTTTTTCCCCCAAAGTGACCCTTAGAGAGTATCTGTGCCAACTTTCATGCTTTTATACCAAAGTGAACGATTCTCTTGAAATATGCAATTAATCTGCTGCACTAGTAAAGATGGTGGACTCTTCATGGTTTAAACTTCACAGGACATTGCACTGGAGTTGTTTGTCTGATTGTCTGTGTTAGCACCTGTTTGGGAGCTCTGTATAATGGCGTGTATTCAGTGGGGACGGTGCTTGGCTGTGTCCTAGATTCACTCAAGCCAAATGATAATGAGGGAAGATTGATGCTTGCCTTGCGCTCCTCCTACCTCTGCCTCCTTCTCTGCCTCCTCCTTTGCCTTCTCCGTGGCTCTGCTCTGGGCACAGACACACCCTTTTTGTCCTTCACTTAGCATGCATCATCGTTCTTCCTCTTATCTCTGCTTTCACCGAAGCCCCAGTGCTGCTCTGGTGCTCCTGTCCCCTCATTTGTCTTGGTTCATCACACCCACTCCTCGTGCTCCTTTTGAGTAAACAGCATTGGACATCAAATAGTCCAACATATTGTCAAAGCATTCAAATACTGCATTCAAAATCACAGCCGCAGACATCTGCATGGCTAACGAATAAAAAAATTTGAAAACGAAACAGTGAAACATGTCAATGATCAATAATAGCAAATGAGCAAATTAATATTTATGTGTTTATTAGTTTTTATTGAGATTTGAATGCATCCTTCTTGTTCCGTAAAGGAATTTGAATTACTTTGTGTATGACTTGTGTATGTTCTACCTGTTGAGATTGGCATTATTAATCCATTAGAGCAGCCATTCCCAAGGTTTTCTGTGCCATGACCCCTCTGTCAAAGCGAAGATTACATGGAGACCCCAAATAATAATTTACTCTATTTTACAGAATATGTCATGTTTTTTTCTATAGATTTTCATGTTAAACAATGTCTACATATGTCTCTAGTCTTAATACTAATTCTGTCTATACTTGTTTTTGTGAATAACCTTTTGGAGACTATTGCATTAGAGCTAAATCAGCTTTTTGGAACAACAGTAAATGCCTCATCCAACCGATCCAATCTAATATTTATTACAAAATAATAAAGGGGTATGCATATAGAATATTTCCACAACTGTCATTAATGGTCACATTTTTGTTTTTTAGGACCGATGGTTTTGGCGTCTACGAAACAACAAGGTGCAAGAAGGTTACCCAATGCAAATTGACCAATTCTGGAAGGGTCTACCACCTCGTATAGATGCTGCCTATGAGAGATCGGATGGAAAATTTGTCTTTTTTAAAGGTAAGAAAAAAACACTGACCTGTACATATGACATACAAAGGTGGTGTACTAAAAATAGTCTTTCTTTCAATTACTCACTAATTTGTTATTTAAAGACCATGCGGCTAAACAGTG
Source organism: Boleophthalmus pectinirostris (assembly GCF_026225935.1). Lineage (NCBI taxonomy): Eukaryota > Metazoa > Chordata > Actinopteri > Gobiiformes > Gobiidae > Boleophthalmus > Boleophthalmus pectinirostris. The sequence goes on along the minus strand of NW_026571299.1, from coordinate 39,063,766 downwards.
AGCAGTGATGAGTGCGTGAACAGAAGAGAGAAGGTGCTGTACATGAGTAACAGGCCTCATACACACTTGACAGGAACAATGGTTTTCATTGTGAGAGTTTTGGCACAATCACCTCAGCGCATCACCAAATGTTCACATTGAATCACACAGCTCCAGAACAATGATGCTCTTTTAACTCCAGTACTACACTAGACTTATTTTCATAGACAGACACAGATTCTATTTACCACAGCTTTTATTAGACTAAAGAAGGTTTCTCTCTAAAAGTTTTAAAAGAGAGGCCAGACTTTCCCACTGTATGCTTTTTAACCATGTAGTAAAAACAAAAATGATGTATTGTTAAGGATCATACATAATATAATGATTCCAAAAACAACTGCATGCTATAACCCATTATGCATAGCAGAAATTCATACAGAAACACATGATCCCATTGTTTTACAAAGTGTATGTCAGTTCATTGTTTAGAATAAAATGGCTTTGATATTTCGTCACTTTCTCATGGACAAAGTTTGCAAAGGTCTGGAGAGCTGTTAAAATCGCAGTCTGCCATCTGCTCTAATGTTATTACACTGTGTCTTTCCCCGTACAGCCCCTCCCTGCCCTGAGATGATATTTAATAAAGTGTGAAATAGAGAATGGCAGAGCAGTTGGGGAGAGCCAGGCTGCAGTCATGTATCTGTTTTCAGTCAAAGACAAACTCCTGACCCTGCCCACTTAAAAAAATAAAATGAAATAAAAAATAAAAAAATAAAAATCTTGTTCTGAATGAAATGGACACATTATTATTTTTTTTCCAACTTGTATTTTATCAGGTATATGTGAACTAATTCTTTTTCAAATTTGATCTGGACAAGAAGCACCAGCCATATAAATGCATACATTCAAATAAACAAATGAACACCTGTTAAATAATAATTGAACATGGTGGACATTTTATAGTGCAATATAATGATATCAGCCACCTCCTTTTCAGAGTTATGTTATTCTCTGTTTTATTGAAGTGTTCAATTTGGCTCTGTTAGCCTGCAGAGGTTTGAAAATCCTGTCAACACTTCTTTCTGAAACTGGGAGGAAAATCAGCCTTGGGCCAAAAAAGTCTTGATAAGATTTTTGAATGCTTTATACATTAACAGTGATATAATCCTTCATAAATAATCCAAGGTAAGCATCACTAGAGGGTCTGTTTGAAGACAAAATTGGTGAGTTACTTTGAAAGCTAAAGTTTCTGTTCTGTTTCTGTTCTGTGTTCTGTCTGTCCCAGGCGATAAGTATTGGGTTTTTAAGGAGGTTACAGCTGAGCCGGGGTACCCTCACAGCCTGGTGGAATTGGGCAGCTGCCTCCCCAAAGATGGCATTGATACGGCACTGCGGTGGGAACCAGTGGGCAAAACATACTTCTTCAAAGGAGACCAGTACTGGCGCTACAATGAGGAAAAGAGGACTGCAGACCCAGGCTACCCCAAACCTATCACAGTGTGGAAAGGGATACCCAGCTCACCGCAAGGAGCCTTCATCAGCAAAGAAGGATGTAAGTCATAGCTCTGAAGTTTTGTGATGGTGACAGTGATGGGACTTTCGACTCTTTTGCAGCAGTGGGATCTTTGTTGTGTGTGTGCGTGTGTGTGCGCGCACATGCGTGCGTGCATGTGCGTGTGCGTGTGTTTGTGTGGTGACCACTGAGACGTGCAGGTGTTCTAGTGTTAGATGGGGAGCTCAGGGAGGTTGAATGTGCCAGACAAATGAGTGTTGGGGAGTTGTGGAGGTGATGGAGTAAACACAAATGCAGACATTAGACAGGACTGGTGCAGCTGAGCAGTGTGCATCATAAATATGTGTTGTGCTGACCTGATATGTGTCACAGTAAATGACTAGATTTGAGAATGCTAAATGTAGATGTCTCAGTTATTACCTTTTCACATAATTGAATGCAGACATTATTTTGCATATGAATCCAATTTATCAGTGAGCATTAGCTTGGACTGGACAATATGACAAAAAAATTAAATAAATAAATAAAAATCACCATTTAACAAAAATGCCTGAACTCTAAACCACATGCTTATACTGACGGAGAATTGACTTTTGACGTCTTGGTTAAAAACACCCATGCTGTTGAACAGAGAGGGCTGAATCTTGATTCAAATTAAATTATTTGCAGTCTTAACACTAGTTTTGGATGTAAGATATTAAAATCTTCCAAACACCCTTAAATTCTTGTTGTCTCTTTGTCCCACCAGACTACACCTACTTCTACAAGGGCAAAGACTACTGGAAGTTTGACAACCAGAAGCTCACAGTGGACCCTGGATACCCCAAGTCCATTTTGCGTGACTGGATGGGCTGTGACCAGTCAGACATTGAACGCCTGGGGGGCAGTGGTAACCGAGGAGACCGTCAGCTGCCTCTAGATGATGTGGACATCATGGTCACCATCAATGATGTCCCGACTACTGTCAATGCCATCGCCGTGGTGATTCCCTGCATCCTGTCTCTGTGCATCTTGGTCTTGGTTTACACCATTTTTCAGTTCAAAAACAAAGGAATCCAACAGAACACAATGACGCAGCAGTACTACAAGTACCCAGTACAGGAGTGGGTATGACAGGCCACCTTTTTGATCAAAATGTACTGACCAAAATCAGGTTGTAATGTTCTCTGCCAGCTGAATCTGGCTTAAGGCAGGAAACACAAGGTTATACAATGGAACCTCAATGCTTAAAGACGCTAACGTGTTAGCTAGGGGTAAATGTCGCAAGAACGTGTGCCTGTTTTGTGCCACAAAAAAAAAAAAAAATTTGCTGTTGCCATGGTTTCCACGATTCCTGGTCAGACAAAGACTTAAAGCAAGAGTTTGTGGATGATGCTTAAAAAAGAAACACTGACAATTTCTTCTCGGACCTACAACATGTGACTTTTCTTCTCAGTGAAAATACAAATTAAATCAGGCCAGACATTTTGTCTTACAAATGCTTATACATGTGAACTACTTCAAGTTACAAAGAGTATGAAAAATCTAACTTTGAAATAAACAGTTGTTAGAAGGCCATAACTAAAAGAACAAAGCAGGGGTCTCAACTCAGATATGAAAATGTATTTATGCTTAGAAACATTATTCAAAGAGGACCTTTTTCTTTTTTCACTAAAATCACAGCCATAAAACTCAATAAATGAAAATTGTCAGGCAAAGACAAGGCAGATTAGTCAACAGAAGCCATTAAGCACTTAACCTAACTTTGTGGTATTCATACAAATAGTTTTTAGCCTGTGGAATTAAAAACACCACAATGAAAAATGACAAACAAGTTAGCTTAGATGTTGAAATATGTCCTTTCATAGTGAGAGCACAGGGCTCTAAAGAGAACCAGTAGAGAGAAGGTGACCATGGCTGTATATTAGTATTCTGGCAGTGTTACAACATCGACGTAGCTTAATGAAGTACTTCTGTTAGCTCTAATAGGCTCTGCTCTAGGTTGCACAATTTTAATACCGGTGTCCGCATGCGTCTTTTATTTTTGTCCATCAGGTCATCTCTCTTTCATACCTCCTCTGCCAAACCCTACTGCATTTCAATATCTTTTTTCTATGTATTTGTGCTTCCCGTATTACTTTTCGATGTTTTGATCAACATGCTTTCTTTTGCCAAATAGATCATGCTTGTGATGTCCAAACACACATTCATATTCAATGTCAACAATTGCTTGGAAAGGGCCAAGTGGTGGCTGGTGTTCTTGCTTTGAAGCATTCACTAAGTATCATGTGTTATTTTATATTTCTGCCCTGAAGTTGAAGTTGAAGAATGAAAATCCACATTATTGAAGCTCTGACCTCTTGGTTGTTGATTGAAACATGTCATGAAGGCCCTTTTGGAAAAGTGCTGAAGCGTTGCAAAACTGCTGCACTGTGGTTTGGAGCATAACGTGTTCTTTATTTAAACACACTGGCTCCTCATTTAAATGTCATTAACTCTCAAATGACACATAATGGTTCTTTTAGTGGCCATTTAACTCTGCAGAGGCGTGCTGGAGTTCCCCGTCTATGACCCCCACTCTCTGGGCTGAACTCGGCGTTGTTAGGGATATTTGTGACAACACAGTTACTTTCTGTTAAGATTTTCTATAATTATCTTCAGTAGGAATGTAAATGTTACTTATTTTTCCTTTGATGTAGTTACAGTCCCATGTATTGCACGACACTGAAATTATCTTTCCAAGTCTTCTTCATTTATGGAAAAATATGAAGTCTTGGTCTCCCTGTGTCCTCCCTCCCTTTCTCCCTCCAATTGTTCCTGTTCCCACATTGAGCCTTACTCACTGAGCGCCCTGTCCTACAGTAATTGAATGTGTTCTTGGTGCATAACCGTGCAATTACTGGCCGCTGTCGTGAGCAGTTCAGCACATGCAGCATTCAGCAAAAATCAATGCAGTTCAATACCCTGCAGCGCTATTTGGACATGGGGTAAAATGCACATTTTGTTCTTTCAAGTGGGACTATAAACACAAAACAAGACATTCCATTCCAGGTACTTGAAGAAAATCCACAGTTCAGGTTTTCGCTTATAGATGCATGAATGTCAATGGAGTCATATTGTTTACTCAGCCTATTCAGTGGGCAGAGATGCATAGCACAGATCAATACAAGTGAATAGGCAAAAACTACATTACCAATCACCCACAAAGGACAAGCTTGGGGCATATTTTATTATTGATGTGCTGTGTGTGAAGACTTCATATAGCTATAAGCTAAAGAGGCAGAGAGGGGGCAGGGATGGATGCTTTTTTTTTTTTTCTCTGTGGAAAAATAGTATTATTCTTGAATTTTCTTGTTTGTATACACTGAACTGAACAGGCAGTTGTCAAGTGTATAATACCTATAACATCTGAACCAATATGACTAATTTATGTCATTATGCCCATAGAAACAGTTTGTTGTGTAAGCCTCGAAGTAAAATTGTAATTATTAAAAACTGATTTAATTACATTGGCAACCACAGGACTTAAATTTCATAAGTTGTACAAATTAAAGTGACTGCCTTTAGAGGTACAGGCTACTATTGTTTCTACATTATGGTCCTCTTTGGTAACAGTTGACTTTGGTGAAAACTGGCAAATCTACTTCTTGGCACCACTGAGTTGACCTTGTATAATGTACTGTCTTCCTTAATACTTCAGCAAGGAGTATTTTGCTGCTTTAATCATGAATCCAGTTCCCTCCTTTGTGGTTAGGGTAGATCTTATTCAGCAGGTTCATGAAGTAAAGAGGGGCCATAATAACCTTTACCCGTTGCTTGTGCATTTTTTACCCAATAGTGGAGCCTGTGGCTGTTAGTATTGTGTGTTGGTTATGAGATGTTATGCTGTAAATTAAAAGGAGAGTGTTTACCCTAGTGAGTTTACCCTAGAGGACATTGGGCTGATAGAGATGGCCACTCCACTGTTACATACCCGTAACTAATAATAATCATACATCTCATTTATTCCACCTATTCATTTATGTAGATGATGTAAATCAACAATCAGGCATAGTCATTTGTGCATTCTGTGAATATATAGAAAAGTGCCTTGCTTAAGGACACAGCGGTTCATTCTATTTTGTATCCATTGCCAATGGAGGTATTAATCTTGGCTTCTTATTCTGCTTTATTGTTGCAACCACTAATGCTAGCAGAACATCAAAAGAGGATGATTTAAGTGCAACGTTATGGAGCAATAGAAAGGTAATTAGTTCAGTAAAATAATACTTATTATATAAAGAAGTATATATAACGTATTTACTGAGATTGCTGTTTAAATAACATGTATGTCAGCAGATGTCTGTGGAAACAGAAGAAAGTTAACCTATGGTAAACATAACAAAGCATTATTCATATGGCACACAACACTTTTGAAGGTGATCGACCCAGACTCAGAACATTTACCATGTTTTATTTCCAAGATCTCTGTTTGGAAAAAGCATCTTAACCAGGTGCATAGTTTAAATATGGTGACCTGATATTGAAATGTAGGAAGTTAGGCTGTAATTTATACTATGCTGGGGGTTACGCAAGCCTGCTTTCAAACTTTATATTTATTTGTTGCTGTTGAGAGTAAAAGGTCCTCTGTAAATATGCCTGTTCTTGAGATTGTTCACAGATCTGGCACAACCGGACAATGAGATATCAACACTGATCTGTTTTCTGCCTAAAACACTGTTTTTGTATTCTTCCCAAAAATGCTGTTCATTTGAATGGAAGATACTGGTGCTGCTGATAGATCTTAGCTGCATTTGTCCAGGTCAGAAGGTAGATGTAGTTATTTTTTATATCACTCAATCTGAAGGACACTGCCTGAGATGTTGGTGGGAAAGTGATACAAACACAGAGAGATTCATTCAACACATTTCAAAGACCACAGTCACACATTATATATCCAAACAAAGGCATTCTCCTGCAGATGTTTACAAGGAGCTGAATGGTGAAAAACATGCTATAAACATACCATATTCATTGGTTTCAGCTTTCTATTATGAACTTTTCACCATTCAGAAGATAGGATGTTTTGTTTTAAATTGTTAATTACTACAGCAACAGTCCTGACTTTTCATCATTCTGAAACCCATGGCTACAAGCGTTTTGTCCCATCTCTGGTTCACTGTGAGTTTGGGTGTGGCGCAGAGGCTAAGTCTTCATTTAACTTGCCTGTTGTTGCCTTTCCTTTCTAATCCTCTTTTTAGATCAACAAAATAAATACATATTAGCCTATAGGTGTATAAAACATATCAAAGTCTGATCAAACTTTTGAAAAAACTGATTTACTGAAGTCCTGGTAACATGACTATGGCTAGTACTTTTAGTCACCTCTGCTATAGCTTTAAGAGATCTTTTTGCTGTAAATACTGTTTAAACTTTGACAGCTTTTTTTGATTAAATGGGTTGGTTATAAAATAATAAAAAAATATGATTAAAAAATAATAATCATGGCACTCTTTACAAAATGATACACTTTTAGTTTTGAGGGGTTTTGTTATGTTTCTAGTCAGATTTCTTGTCTTTATAGAGAGAACAACAGATCTTTCATTATTTAACAATTAATCTTTTGCACATTTTTATGACAATGGTTATGGCAGAGGCATGTTTACGTTCATAACTTGAAAACACTTTCTATTGCAGTATATTGTTTTACTATTTAAATGCCGACTGGAGCATAACATTTTTTAAAATATTGTTTGGTTTTATTGTCCCACGCCAATTATATACCAGTAACACTATGTTCTGTTAACTATTAAATGTCAATAAAAGTGAAAACTTCATTGTCTCATGATGTTATTAGTTGCAAGCTTCTTCTGACTCACCTACTCGACCAGCTCTAATGTACACAAATACAGACCCATAAAGTACACTGTAATACATAAAAAATAAAATAAATTTAATGTTAATTATGTGCATTAGTATAACATTAGTTTAATCTAAAAACTTGGCATGACAACACAAGCCCAGCTCTTTATGTATGTCAAATATCTCTAATTACATGTGAACAATCTGAAAATAAGCACTATTTTACTCTAAATCAGGACTCCCCAACCATCCAGGACCTAAGACCAGGCTACAGGTTATTTAGTACTGGACCCCAGAGAAAAATATTATATATCATTACAAAAAAGTAGCAAATTATAACCTAAACAACAAACATGTTCATTAAGATTTTTTTTTCAAACTATGATTAAGAGTTAGAAGCACTTTGTGCTGTTATTAGTGGCCCTGCACCCGTCACTGGCGCCTGAAAGAAATTTTGTTTGAGCTGCTCTAAATAACTTTAGAGATAATGCCCTACAGTGAGTTAGTATTTTGATCCATTATTAGTTTACTAAATCTCCATGACTATTACCATCGTTTGAGGGGCTTCTGTCCAATTATGTGCCGTGTATCCTGCTGAAATAACCCTTTGGGATATACAGCTCCCCCTCTGCTGATACGCAATATGCTCTGCCACCTGCTGAGTAGCCAGAGTGGACCTGATACATTCTACAGCGCAAACCTTATTTCATGGCCATTAGCTGAGCCCATTTAAACATTCATTTTAGCTCTAATGGTCATTAGATTATGTCCATCTTTAGACAATTGGTTCATTTTTACCTTTATAGCTAAAACAACACAAGACATTTATTCAGTGAAGAAAAGGAGCTTTCCAACCAGCACCAGCATTCATTTAAAGCAAGCATCTGGTATTAATTACTGTTTTTGATAAATATTGATTTTAGGCTGCAACATCATATTTTTATTTTGAACTTAAAGTAAAAAGTAAATTAATCATATTAACAAAATAAAGAAACACAGTTGTAAAACTTGTCACATCAAGCAAATATTTGGTGAGTATAACCAGCTTTATATCAGGTCTATAATAGGGCTATTTTAGGTTGAAATTAGGACTCAAAATAGGACTTATTCTACAAAGAAAAATACAAAGGTGGACAAAAATGTGCATAAAATTGATTTAAAATCAAACAAAACAATGGAACTGGAGCAGAATCTTCCATGTGTAATCACGTATCACAATTTGAGAACCACTACCACATTCAGATTCACATATTCACATATTATTTCCATTCTTCCAGTTTCTGTCATCTATTTCCAGTATGTTAATGGCAGTTTATCCCAGCAGGTCAATACCAGTTTGTGCATGAAATCATGAAGCTCATATTGTCCACCTTCCTGTTTCCCATCTTGCACTGGGGCATTTCGCCGCTGTATGTGTCTGTTGATAAAATAACAATTGGTGGAATAACATATACATAACAATAACACATTGGCACAAAGTTGTTGATTAATATGGTAAATTGATATAATTCCTAACAAAAGATTAAAAGATAACAAAAATGACAAAAAATAGTGAAGCACCCATAATTATGTAGGCCCTTCACCATTCTAGGATGTTGGAAATGCAACCTATTTTACCTTATAATAAAATCAGTTCCATCTTATGTGGTTACCTTTCACAACAGGTTGTTCGCTGTCAGAGCTGTTGAACTCCTCTGTACTGTCATCCTTTTCCTTGTCTTTGTTCTGAATACTCTGGTCTCCTCCCATTGTTTAAGTTCTGTCCTGTATATTTAAGCAAAGATGAATCAGAAATCAGAAAATAAATGTATATTTAAATTCTTATTGTTATTTACCACTAACAAGTCCACACAGCCCTTGTAATTGAATATAATTTATGGTTTAGATATTATGGTAAATTTTACTTTTTATGTTTTTGTACTTTGTAGGTAATTAAATTATAGGAATAATGTATCAGAGGGACCAGGTAGACCTTGACGGTGAGTGTGTAACATAGTGATAGGGACCAGAAAATGAGAGGAGATCGGACAGTGGGAAAGTGGATGGTATCAGCACCACCTCTGATTATCAGGTTGGACATCTTTAATCCTTTCCAGACGTATCCGTCCGGGACGCCAATCCAATCACACACTATACTATCACTTAGTTGAGGCGAGCGATGGGATCACCATACACTTTAGCTGCCAGTCCCTCATAGCCTCCTCATGCTCTGTAATGCACTGGACTATTGCAGAAGAAGTTTTGTTGTGTGTTGTGTTGTTTTGGCAGTGGATCACTGGAATCACTATTGCTTGTGAAGATTTTTACTTTGAAGAAGTTTACTAATCAATTATTCTAAGTGTTACCTCTTTCATTTATTTTGTCTGAGTAGTTTTTCCCTCCCTGAGGACAGCACATGACCTGCTATGACCCTGCACTGGTCCCTTAGACCATCACTCACTGTCGCGCTGTGCTCCTGTCAACCAACACCTCAAGGCTTTTCATTCAATGGGCTTTCATATATGTAAATATTTGTACTATTTTACTCTTCTAAGAACTCACGACATGCTTTTAAAGTCTGGGCATAAACCATGAATGGTTATTCAATTAGTTGACTAAATTAGTTGACAATGATTTCAATTTAGCTGTGATTAATTGGTTCACTGGTTTCAGTCCCAAATATAAGCTTTTTATCTGAATAAAAGCTTATTCTCAATAGGCTAACCTACGAAGATACATAAAAACAAAACTGGAAGCTTGTGGCTGGGAACATTTACTAAAAAATAAACTAAACTACACTAAAAGAAGTCTCTTAACCAATATGTTTATTGTAAAATAGAGGCAATGTAGGCCATGTTGTTGTTATTCCTGAGAGCTCAAGGACTCGGAGTCTTGTTGTTTACAACATTACCCCACCAACAGAGCAACGGAGTTGTGGCGTTAGCTTAGCCTTTAGACCTTTTAGCCTTTACAGCAGACGAGACTGACGCTAAAGAAATGAATTTTAGCCCACCTAAATGAGGCGACCCCAAGAAGCCTACGCGACTCGTCCGTCTCTGTCGGCTGCAGATTCCGACCCAGGCTAGTCCATGGGCTAGTCTTAATTTAGAACATAGAATATACAGAAGGCTACGTGATCCAACGATCATTTAAGAAGCGTCCTTTTATTTCCGATACCAAAATGAATATAATCAGAAGCTGGAATGGTTCCGCAGTACCTTAGAGATAAATAGTAACACCTCTGGTTTCAAGAGCCTATCTTTGGTGACCCCTCCGTCCTATGTCCGCCCATCACTCACGTGACTCACGTGAGGCTGAGGCTTGGAAAGTTGCTGCATTCACGTGATCTCGGAAACTGGGAAGATCCAAACTCCTAACTCGGAAAAAAACAGAACGCAACACGGGGCTGGGAAATTCGCTTGGTATTGGAAGACAGCGTGGTGAAAAACTGAAAGGGACTTTGTTTAATATTATACTGAGGGTTTTACTTCACAAATCAAACACATTTAAGCCAAAATGCAACTGTATATTCTAATTAATGAAATATTTTCAATGATTTCCAATTAATCAAGTTATGTATATTGTTGTCGTTGATACAGCATGTGTTTCACCGGCTGCACTCATGAACGTTATCTTCGAGTTTCCGAGATCACATGAATGCAGCAGTGTTCATAAACAGTACGTCACACAGAAAGGGGCAGTGATTGGCTCAAAGCGACAATTGAGATCTGCAGGATGGAGCGTAGACTGTGGGATGTAGGAGACTTGTGACCGCTGTTGCTATGCAGGTTCTTCAAAGGGGAGGACCAAACACTCCGACTCAGTTTTATATTGCACCTGTGTGAAGTATTTTATTAAATTTCGACATCCATCTGGCTCTCTCATGAATCTGGTTCTTTCCTCAACTTCACAGAGTTCTAGACCCCTTTTGACACTTTCACAGTGCACACGTAGGAAGAATTATGCGCTGGGGGGTTATTGCACAGTTTGGGGATTTTTATTTTTTTTTAAACAGCTGCTCCAGTCCGACGAAAAACGTTTTGTTTGAGTTTTTCTCATTTACTCAACTGTTACAGCGTTGAATTAGGTTAAATATTCAAACGAAAAAAGGGAATTGGGGATTACACAGAGAGCAGGGCTTCTGCCATTACCATTTCAATACTCTACCAAAAATTGCAACATTAATTGCGTTCTAGAGCCGTAAACTATATATTCTCGTAATCTTGTATAATTTACAGGTTTGCAAAACAGTCTGTTGTTTGTAATAATACTACTAAATATTAAATTAATAAATAAATAATCATTAAATAATTAAGAAATAGTAAAATTGTAAAAAACAAAACGAACAAACAAACAAAACAAAAAAAACTAACATATTTTTGTTGACGTCCTACGTCATCACGTTAACCCTGGAGCGGAAGTGAACACGTGTGGAGGAGTCAACGCGCATGTTAGAAGGCCAAAAATATAACTTGGGTACGTTTATATCTTGTTTTTCCCTCACGAATCGAAAACAATATAGATTACGTGTGTTTATCATTAGATTTGTTACGCTGATGGTGGTTGAATCTTGAGCTCATGCGCTTTTCTGTTGTTTCTGACATTTTGCTGTTAGCATATCCACAGCTAGCAAAGCCACACAGCACACTGTTTTCTTTTAATCTTTTTAAAATTCTGTTTCTTTTCTCTTAACAGTAACCGTATTCTTTCTTCACAATGGCTGTAAGATCAGCATTTGAGAAAAATAATGAAATCGGATGTTTCTCGAAACTAACTAACACGTACTGTCTGGTGGCTATTGGTGGAGCCGAAACATTTAACAGGTATTTATGTTTTGATATCGAGCAGTTTAATTTTTAAACATGTGTACCGACCATTTGACTGATGTAATGATCATGTAACGTCGGCTGTGACACACACATCAGCCATAGAATTGTATGAACTGTATGAATCATTCACCTTCTCAAATGTTAATGTCATTAAGAAAATGCTTAAACTGTGTGATGTGCCAGACCATGTAGAAAGCTGTAGAAAGTGTATGCATTTTTGTCCACAGTATATTTGAAGGTGAACTGTCAGAAACCATCCCAGTAGTTCATGCATCAATAGCAGGTTGTCGCATTATTGGAAGAATGTGTGTAGGTAAGTGTTTTGTTGTCCTATTTCAACTACTCTGTTGTGAAGTAATTGTGCTCATTTGTATTCATTTTCCTATATCTTATATGTGTCGGATTTGATTTTTACTTTTTTTTTGTAGGAAACCGTCATGGCCTTCTTGTTCCTAACAACACAACAGATCAGGAGCTCCAGCACATTAGAAACTGCCTTCCAGACCCAGTGAGAATTCAGAGAGTCGAGGAGCGGTTGTCTGCTCTTGGGAATGTCATAGCCTGCAACGACTATGTTGCACTGGTCCATCCCGACCTTGACAGAGTGAGAAATGCCTCTTATGGATGTATGAAGTATGTCCACATAAGTTAAAAGTGTCCTTGACAAACTTGTCATCTTTTATCAGGAAACAGAAGAAATCCTTGCAGACACACTAAAAGTAGAAGTTTTCCGACAGACTGTGGCAGAGCAGGTGCTAGTTGGCTCTTACTGCGTGTTCAATAATCAAGGAGGTTTAGTCCATCCCAAGACATCTGTAGAAGACCAGGATGAATTGTCTTCCTTACTACAAGTTCCTCTTGTGGTGAGTGGTGAGATCGGAATACCTATACAAGCAGTGTATAGGAGCAGTGGCCAAAGCAAAAGATCAAACTGAATAGGTGCACTGTATATATTCTCACTCTGATGTGAACTTTGTGGTGCAAGAAATAAGCTTAGCTTTGGACTTCATTCTCAAATTCTTCTTTGGTTCTAAATGCTTTAAGGTTTTGAGGATGTTTGACTTTGCTTCAAATAACAAAAGATCTTAAAATAACTTGTGCTTGTGTTTATAATGCAAAGTACAGTGGATTTAAGACACATACCTGCTTTCTTTAAACTGTCAAATGTCTTAATTTCAGGCTGGTACAGTGAACCGGGGCAGTGAGGTGATCGCAGCTGGAATGGTGGTGAATGACTGGTGTGCTTTCTGTGGGCTAGACACCACAAGCACAGAGCTGTCGGTTATTGAGAGTGTATTCAGACTGACTGACTCCGCACAGCTTTCAGCCATGGGCCGCACCAGCATGAGGGATTCACTAATTGACAGGTAAAAACACTTTTAATTTGGCAAAGCCCACTGTCCATTTGATAGAATAGTGTGGTAGGGTTTTGTTTACACATGTCTAATGAATCACCAGTTCTGTATGCTGCTACAAGTGAAAAAAAACAAACAGGCAATAGTAAATTGAGAGTTGCCAATGTCAACACAATAGGCAGATTCACATCAGTATTGCTCATCACTCTTCAAGTCGCTCATGTTTTCTGCATGGTAGACATGGGACATTTTATAATTACTTGCATGGTCCTTGCAAAAGCTTATATTTCTCCTAGATTTCTACTACTATATGTAATTTTCTCAGCTTGATTATGCACCTTATTCCTATACAAAATCTGTATGTTTTAGTATAACATGATGTAACAGGGTCTGAATAGTGTTTTGGGGCAAATATTCACAGTACCAATGTACCAGTATATTTGGGAAATGTTAAATAACCTCAAACCAGCTTTAATTTTGACATTTTTTTTAACCTTTCTTTTTTCTTGTAGCATGGCTTAAACCCTGGAAACCTCAGCAGCAGATTCAAGTAGTCATGTTCTTTGTTGACTGAAATGAAAAAAAATAAATAAAAATTGAGAAATACTGCTGCTGTGTTACGTTCTGTAGTCTTTGTCACTACATACACCCAACATGTAGAAGACTTCCTGTGATTGTGTAAAATAACAATTGTTTTGCACAAAGATGGACTAAAATAGTAAAATAAATGTAATGTTTATGGGATGGGTATTGTAGGAGCCATTCGTGGGTTTTCTATTGGTTTCCTCACGTGACTAATGTGCACGCGCTTTAACTCTGTGCACTACACTGCGGTGTCTGGGGGTGGCACGGTGGGTGTGGTGTGGCCTATATATGAGCGCGCTCACCTGTTGAGTGTAAGGCCTTGGATCATGGCGGCGGGGTGAGGACGGGGAGCAACTTTCTGTTGACCGTATTTTAGCAGGAAAGATTTCCATATAGAAGGAATCGGTGCATGACTACGGACGGCAGCAGCTTTAAATTAAGTGCTCTATCGCGTATGCCTACCATTACAAACAAGTACCGTGTATATGTGCATTTTTTTCCGAGTTACGCGTCCACAGTGTTTTACCCCGTGTCTTAGCCCGCCACGGCGTGTGGGATAAGCATTGGGCTACATACGCCGCAATAGGTATGTTTCAATGAGTAAGTGAAGCCAAACAGGTTGTGGGTGACCATATGAAATTTCTCTCGTCAAATCTACTCTAAACAAATGAACTCTTTTCAAATAAAAAGTAATTTTTATGTGTTTGTGAGTCTTTTATTTAACCAAATAGAGCAGTTAAGAAAATGCCATGTAAGATGCACATGTTGTTGAATGATTAAAATGTAAAAATGTAATATGATAAAATGTAAGCAACAAAAAAGCACTAGTAAATACACACGACAAACACGATTTTAAAGGCAACTTTTTTATTGGCAAATGCTTTGAATAAGGTAGCAATGCATCTACTGTATATACAGAACACTTTCAAAGTGTGACAGTATAAGAAGCCTAAGACAGTTTGTAATACAGTTTGATTATAGGATCCTTTTATACACTTACAATTTCAAACACTTATTTTAAATTTTTGGTATGGGAAACCTCTATAAAAACTCAGACTAAAACAAGAAGGTTAAATCTGTAGCACACATAAAAAAAAAAAAAAATCAACATGCTAAATTTGTAGTGCATCACAACCTATTATTTTTTTTATATAAAATCTTTCAAACAAAGTTGATGGATGTACAGAAGAGGAGCAGAGAAAAATGTTGCAGAATAAAAAAACAATTTTACTAAGGATACGGTAAATTTGGAAAAAAAGTCAACCCCCATGCCCTTTTTTTTAATTAATGTGCAAAAGAAGCTCATTCATTTTCTACAGTAATACATGTCTAATGCTATTCTATCAGGACACACACATAGCCATCATACAAGCTCTCAAACACAGATGGGAGAGAAGTGGGGCTCACAGTGCAAAGAGCAGATATTTGAAAGCACCTCCACTCAGATGAAAAGCTCCAACAATTTGGAGAGTGATGCCTCCTCTATAAAGTGTAATCATGTAACTGTTGACAACAGCAAAAACCAACAACAATGAAAAATATGTAATTTCCAAACGTCAAATGTGTAATCCTCATCTGCCTTTCAATAGAACTATATTTTCTTATGGTTGAGCATTAAAGCAGTGGTGGTATGTGCATGTATGCCAACAAGTGTCAATAAGGTGATTTGTGCTCAAAAGGCTAAATAAACATGAACTGCATGATCAAGTGTAGCAGCATTTGGCTAAAGGTGCTAATCCTAATATCCCTTTATTGTGATAGAGCAGTTTTTAATTTACTACAATTAAAAGGGGTGACTTTGAACAGGTCATTGATTAAGACAACACCATAGTGTGGTTGGACCTGTTAGTGTCTGAGGATAAATATTGCACACAGAAATGAACAAAATAAATCAGGATTATAGTAGTTCTTACTAAACATAGATGTCAGTGAAGAAAATCGTAAACTAACAGGCTGACAAAATGTTAAATTATACTGACAATGAGAACAATTTTAACTAAATCTACAGTAATAACAAACAAAAAAAAAAAAAAAAAAGACTAAAAAACATTTTAAGCATACATAATAAAACAACCAATCTTGCCTGGTATTATAAACATGGTAATAAAAAGTAACTGAAACTACTGAAAGTACTGTTGTGATGGATTTGTATGTACTTCATAATGTGCTCAGTAGCTAAGCTTTGATGTTGTGTTTTATGCCTAGCTTGTAAATTTAGTGAACTGGAGAATTTAGTGCAAGATGAAACAAAAAGCATAAGAATACCCCATACTGACGTGTATGACCCATAGGAGCATCCTCTAGTGTTAAGGTGTAGTTACTGACCAATACTAAGTGTGTACAGGCTTAAACTCAATGGAGGAGCGCTAATGTGAGCCTGCAATGGAGCACAGTGTACAGGATCACAACGTGTGGTGGTTTTATGCTCCCAGCCCCTGATGTCTCCTCCAGGCCCCGCCATGACCATTACTCCTCTCTAGCACCCAAAAGTCTCCTGCGAGGCGTAGACCATGTAGAGGAAGCCGTCCTCGTCTCGCTCTTGCTCATAAATCTCAGAGATTGGAGTGGATACGGACACCATGCTGTGCTGGTTCACCAGTAAGAAGAAGGCCTGAGTGGGGTTCAGCTGCAAACGGCGTCTGGTAGAAAGAAAAGACAAGGTTGATGTGCCTATGTTAATAGGGTAATGTGGAATCTTGATAGATCTGTTATGACTGCTCTATATAGCGCAAAATTATTGTTTGATATAGCAGTGTAGCTAAAATGTAGTGTAGAAGTGTTTGTGCAGTATTTCATATCAGGTTTTGATTTCTAATGTGAGAACACTTGAATGGCAGATTGGAGGTTGAGTCCTCTATATGGGCAGTTTTTATAGTTTTTCTTCCACATTTGAATTCTTGTCCAAAGTTCACTGAAGGATTTTTAAGCCCGCTTGTTTTGGATCTTTGTTTTGTTGTTAGTCCATGTTTACTTCTAAACACACAAGGAGATTGACTGGAGTGTAACATCATCTGCAAACAACTTTAAATACTCACACATACCACATGTACATTCAAAACAGCTTAATGGTATTAACAGTTTTACATCTTCAAAGTACCTGATGATCTTCACAAGCTCACTCATGTTGACATGGTCTGGCACCAAAAACTTTGTCTTGTCCAGAACTGGAAGCTGCTTCTCCCCCTTATATCTCTCAATAATTACCTGTAAACATTAGAGAAGACAATGCATTCAATACGAATAGACACATAAGAAAACCTGTATAAACGCACCTGCTGGTTTTGAATACTTGGTGTTAAAATAAAACAAAACATTATTGTAGTGTAAATTACTGCATATTTTGCAATGAGGGGGAAAAAGTAGCTTGACACTCTTTCTGAACAAAAAAGTGACTTACAGGGATTTTGTTGGGATGTTGCTCCCGGATCTGCTGGACCTCCTTGCACCGGTCAGCTGTAGGTGGCAAGTAAAACAATTTTATAACCAACTGTTAAAACTGACAACATGATATGAGATACCAAAGTAAATGCTGCAAATGCTCATTTCTTGCCAATCCCAGAATGACCAAGGTCATAAAAAATGGCTCAAGAAAGACGCAACATTTTGTATGTTTGGTTTGGTTCAGTGTTTATGTTGTTTGGACAATTCTTTACTTCCATTTGCAAAAAAAAAAGTATGTGCAGTTTTTTTTAACACTGATAAGGTTAAAAGCTCAATGGCATTAGGGGAATAATGGTTTCAATAGTCCCTTTGTTAAACTGAGCTGTTTAACAACTCCTCAGTACTGCGTGGCAGCTATTTTAATTATTTATTTTTTAGCTATTGTTACAAGAGATTTGTCAAATCCACTGGCATAGTGACATACTTCAACCAAATGCACACGTAATGTATTGCAACTGGTAAATTCAATATTTTATCTATCATGAACAAGGTTTTTTGGGGGACAAATTACACTCTACAAGGCATGTTACTTAGCAATAGAACTAGCACAAGATTGTTTGTGTTTGTATTATTAAATCTGGGTCACTGAGAATACAGCTCTGACTGCCTGACCTGTACGGGCATGATTTTTATATCTTGCTTTTGATGAAACTCTGCTTTATTCAGAGTATTATGTTCCAAGTGGCCAGTTCCAGGACACATATTATGCAATGAACGCCTCCCTTTACCAGCTCAAGGGCTGACTACACGCATCAAATTACAGCATAATTTACAGAACACGTGTACTTGGTTAATGTACTTTGAGAAGTATAAACACATTCAGGTCTCTTTTTGCAACCAATTATTATTCAAAACAACTTATAGGTGAAAAAAGGGCAGGCCTAAGGAGCTTCTTTAACGTCAGAGCCACCATTTGTGACCTTGCTATAGTGTCCAAGATATTTAAGAACCGACGTACATAACCTAATCACATGAAATCCCAGTGCCGACTTTGCAATTAACCAGATAATTTGAATTATAGCATTATTTAACCACTTGTTAGAAAATATCCTGCAACGGACCAATTAGTTTAACATTATAGCTCTCGTTATCACTACGTAAACCCCTCGTTGCGTGTTAAGCAGTAACAAACAAGGTATTAAAGCGTAATAACATTTGAAACAAGTAAACAAGAAGCTAGCAGGCCAGCAGGCTAACTTTAAATGCTAGCGCAGACAGCTGCTTTTCAAGCACCTTATCAAGCCCAGCTGATATCTTACCAAATGTCCTCCTTTGTTTGAAGGGTCTGTCAGACGGCATCGTTGTGTGTAATTACACAGTTATTACGTTATGAATACACTCTTCTGTCCCTCGTGAGTAACAGATAATAATAACACAGAAGTGTGTTTATTCCTCGCTCTGCTCGTCGGTCAGTCTTAGGTCTCAAGCCCAAACAGCTCTGGACAAACAAAGCAAGAAAACCCACCCCTCACGTCATGCGCTCTCTTTAAAGGCGACGTGCACATAATCAAAAAACTGGCAGAGTGATGTTTCCAAACCAAAACCAAAGTTTATGCAGTTCTATTTGTCTGATGGGTTGGCACAGTACAGCACCTAGGACAGCCAAACCTTTCTAAGCATACACTCCGGGGAGAGAAACAAACACAAAAAACAGGGTGGGAAAAGCTTTTTCATAGGAAAAAGACTAAATAAAGTTGAAGTACATAACCAGATTTTCGGGAGAACCCAGCACTGATATTTAACGACATTTATTACAAATATTCCTTTGCAATACACTTACACCCATTTTGTCAAAAGTTGCATTGTAGACCAATAAATTGGTCTGTGCCTTTAAATCTGCTCTCGAAACCAAACGGGTCCCATGTGACCAGGAAGTGAGTGTTTCTTATTCCATGTTTTCATAAGGTATGGAGCTGATTATAAACTACCCAAATGCTAAACTAAATTGCGTTTGCCTCAATTTATCTGTCCCCTCAATCTGTGAGTATGGATATAGTTTGAGAAAGTTGTCTTTTGTCAATTATTCACTGGCGTCAATTGGGCCACGTGACCACGCTTGCACGCCAATGGATTTCAGATGATACGTTTTGCTCTCAAATATTAAAATAATACAAGTTGAGTGGCAACCCAAATCTTGTCTGTTCAACTTGTGCGCTTATTCAAGTCATTATGTGTTGCGCTTGTAAGTGTTATAGCAAAACATGTTTTTGCACCGTGACTGACATCGGCGTCACGAAGAATGACTAACTAACCACGACACATTTAAGTTATCGCTTCTCGGCCTTTTGGCTAAGATCAAGTGTAGTATCTGTTCTTATCAGTTTAATATCTGATACGTCCCCTACCCGGGGACCATATATTAAATTGATTTTTGGAGCAGGGAGATGGAATAGGGGCTTGCTCCGTCCACTCCGCGCATCGACCTGGTATTGCAGTACCTCCGGGAACGGTGCACCCCCTAACAAGGTGAAAATCAATCAAGAAATCTTTTCCTGATGGAAGAATAATAGTGAGGCTTGACGTTGTGTGTACCATAAAAAAGTCTTCACATCAGCACAGACAACGGATGGAAGATTATAATGTATGGATTACTTTTAATTTAAAACTAACTTTAAAAACCCAATAACAATAAAGGCATACTTTGTGAATATACATTAAGACATTTGGGCGTTCTTAACAGCACTTTCTAATATGCTCAGTAGATGCCCTCAGATTGCCATTTTACTACATTTAGTGAATCACTTCTTGTAACCACACAGGCGCCTTCAACATCAAATAAACGAGATAGTCATACCTAGATCCATGATTCATATCCAGTGTTTCCTTAAGACTGTTGGCATGTGCAACTGTGAGGAAAAAAGATGCATATTTAATCCTCACCTATTAAACATGACATTTAAAATAACTGAAGCCTTTCCCATCCAGAATGCTGTTACCATTAAAAATGTAACAAAATACTCAGTGATAGTACACATCTGGAGAACATTTTATTCAACATTTTTTTAGAAACTGACTTCTTGTTTAATACAGTAATCATTTGCTTTTGCAACGTCTTCCCGATAGGGTCTGAGAGCTTTGTAGGCAAACTTTATGTAAAACAAAACAGTACAGCAAACCACAGAGATATGATAAGAAAGAACCTTTAACTTGAAACATTTACAAACCTGATTGCCTCATATAACTTGTATTCAAAGTTAAATTCACAGTGAAAGAGCAGTGACAGATGTCTTCAGCCTCCACCTTTGCTGGAGCAGAGTGTAAACATGAGGTACAGAAATACATGTATAAATAGAAGTATTATAAATAAAGGGGTTTGTTCTCTTGTTCACACAGAATATGCAGTGGAAGCTCTCAGAACCAACAGGATGAATGAGATGGAGAAATATGGCATTTCCCTGTCACAGATAGCTGGGGTCATAGATTAATGTGTGAACGTCTGGTTGAAAAAAGAATCCCAGGCTGAGTATCCTGTTAAAGGGCACCCAGACAGGCCTAGTCCTGGAGGATAACATTTGGAAAAGCAGCAAGAAAAGAAAACAACAGAATCCATGAAAAGTGACACTAAGCAGATGGGGGAAATGAAAAGCAGAGCGTTTAACGCTACAGAGAACATGCAGATTTAAGATGTAAAACATATTAAGCCTATAGGAGAGGAACACTTGTATAGTGGCAAGCTGGAATCTGCAGCTTTGTTTCACAGGCCAGCGTCGTTGTACGTTGGTGTTGTCACCTTCAGGATACTTTGTGCATTCTCCTCCACTAGAGGGCGCCACTTGACTTCTCCTGTGAGCAGCAGATCATCTCCATCCAACGCATCAATGAACTGCATCTGTACAGAACATCACAAGAGTATTTACTATTAGCTCAAGGCTTTTCCGATTAAAATGGCTCTGGCTGTGGTGCTCTAATCTAGGAGCTAATACAGCAAAGTACAATTCTCTACAGAGGTTTCCTTATAAAATGTAAACACACACAAAAGGGAGAAGGCTTTTCAATGGCATTCTGACTTCATTTGGTGATAAGAAAATACTACAAGGCTTAAACCAAACTAGAGTGGAGTTTGAATACAGGTAAAGCTGTACTATCTTCTTTGAACTCATTTATTAGTTGTAGAGCCAGCTTCAGGTGTCAGCCTAATGTCTGAACCTGGTAATTTTACTAAAATGTAAATCTTGGGAGCAAATTGGGTTACTGTAAACTTCTAGAAACTGCTCCATAAATTACCAGAATGCTGTTGTTTATTTGCTTCTTTTTTCCAATCACACCTAAGCAGCTTGTAAAGAGACTTTTGATACTCCCATCTTTCAGTCATAGCCAAATCAACAGCCGCTGAGCATTGAGAAACCAAAGGGCTTCTTTGTCCAGTAAACTACATCCTCTCAGTGAATGAACACTACAATCAATACAAGGAAATTATATTACATGAAGTTAAAATGTGGTCAGTAATTTCAGTAAACAATTCACAGAAATGAGGCCTATAACCTCTGTGTGAATAATGAGTTAGAGAACCATGTTTTTTGGAGGAGTGGGGCCTAGCTCTTCACATGTTTCTATTTGTTTGGGCATAGAGTCAATGGCACAGTGGCACTTCACCTGACAAGCTGTTTACCTTCCCCGCGTGCAGAGGAGCAGGAGGTGCGTACACACTGAGCAGCAGTTTCTCAGGCCACAACCAGGAATACAACAGTGGATCTGTTCAAATGTATTCTACCTCAGAGGCCATTTGGATTGACACGATTGCCTGGGAGGCATTGTAACAGTACCATAAAACAAGGATAATTTCATTGTGACAAAACCTTGGGTTACAGGATTAGCAATTGCTGCACAATATAAAACTGAAATCATTTGTTAAATGTTTGGTACAAACAGGTCTGAACAGGTTTGAGTTTAAAAGGTTGCAAGGTGGCTGTGTGGCATACGTTTGTTTTCTGACGCAAAACTCTGTCTCTGCAGCTGGACATTGCGTACACAGCCTGAGAATAGAATCGTATTCTCTGCATTGGCTGAATCATTGTGACACTGCTCTTATGACTTTTGACCCACATGGAGGTACATTTGTGCGAGCAATCCTCAGACCCGGTTTGACTGACATTACTAAGGCAAGCAGAGATCATTAAACTTGAGACATATTTAAGTATTTGATGTAAACACTGAAAAACAGGGAAGCCAGAGTTAAACAAAAAGCGGCCCTTACTGCAGATGGAGGCCTGCAGGTGTTTCCAAAACCAGGAGTGTTTTCAATCACACAGAGGCAAAGAAAACATACAGCGAAGTGCAGGGAGGGGTAGGGGTAAGTTAAAAGTTTCGGAAAAGTGCTCAGTAGGGGTGGGTGAGGCGGAAATGGGTAAATGTGAAGGGTCAAACTTTGTAGAAAACTGCTGACATCACCAGCTCACATGGAGCATAACAGTAAACCATCACAGTTACCACTTTCCTAAAGAGATTGCTGCTTCAGATTTTACAAGATCAGGAGTTCAGTCCTCAAATGAATAGACACGCTGCAATAAATACTTACTAATCTACTACAAGCACTCCCACTTTTGTAATATAAAGAAAATGGCACACACCTGTTTGCGTACATATTCAACCATGAGCTCGAGCTGTTTAGGGTCCTCACATTGGCAGTTGAACAGGTTCCTCCAGAGGGCTGCAGCTAACACACTGTCATCAGAGAGAATTCCCTGCAACATAACAAAACACAATCACATTACTCATGAGAACACAGACACACCATCAAGCCAATCCAACACCCCCATTATAGGTACATGTCCATACTTCAGACTGCATCTCTCACCTCATCATATCCAAATATTGCTGCATAGAAGGTCTCTGTCATTGCCTTTGTTGCTTCTTTTCTTTGGATGGCATCAATCTGCAGAACATAGAAAGCACAGAATGATAAACTCTTCAGACTTCGGTATAATGAAGCCAACACGCCTGAGCTGGTGTTGGTGAAAATCAAACCTTACCATCAATAGGACACAAAAATTGTGTTTATCTTTAGATTTTAAGCACTTATCTGTTAGAAAAGCAGCCATACTTATTACAGACATGCAGCAAACTGAATAACTCAATAATGTTGTGGCAGTGAGACATGTAGAAGTTCAGGGAGAGCGAGGACTGGGGTAATTTACTCCATGTTCATAATTACTTGTGCTTTCACGGCTCCTTTCCACAATTATCATGAAATCTGAGAGCGACTCCAATCACTGGCTCTGCTTGTGACTTGTGCAAATACAGAAGCTGCTGATGCAGGTTTCTAAC
This sequence comes from Boleophthalmus pectinirostris, assembly GCF_026225935.1. Taxonomy (NCBI): domain Eukaryota; kingdom Metazoa; phylum Chordata; class Actinopteri; order Gobiiformes; family Gobiidae; genus Boleophthalmus; species Boleophthalmus pectinirostris. The sequence continues at coordinate 39,040,001 of NW_026571299.1, read as the reverse complement.
CTGAACATTGTGTGGACACTGTGGCAGTTTAAACTGAAGACTGTATTTTAGAAAGAAAACAAAACACGACTCCAACAGAAAACATACATGTGCTTTTCATGGTCTGCTCTTCCAGAAAGCAATTAGTGTTAGGCATATCCTACACTGAGCTACTTGCATGAGACAGACACACACATCATCAGGTGAGAACCATTTTTTGTTATAAAAGTTACACAGATCTGTCAAAAAACAAGTACAATACAATTTTCTTTTTTACAGTTTTGTTGTTATGACAATATGATTTCAAACTTCTGATTGTAAGGAAGAGACTTGACAGTTAAAAATGGTATCAAAATTGATGTTTTCAGTATGGATACTCGCTCATATCAGTATCTGGTCTGGATATTAGCTTTACTATTGGCATTTTATTTTACACACATTTTCATAATTCTTTACCATTACAATGTAAATGTCATTGCTGCAAATCCAAAGGTGCCATTGACGTAAAAGTTTCACAAGATAGAGGTAACTAAGAAACCAACCTATAAATGTGCGAAAATTGAAATGACCAAAGGAAATTCAAAGTATGAAGAATGAGAGGTGCAAAAAGGTATGGAATGTCAAAACACCAGCTCAAAATGAAGGATTTCTAAACTTAAAAATGTCCTTGTGAGCTCTCCTTGTCACGGCTACCATTTGGAAGTGGGAGGGAAATAATCCAGAGGAGAGACAATAAAAATCAGATATGTTCATGAGCACACGGCCACCTATGGGAAGTCTCAGCAAAGACAAAGCACCAGCAGGTACAGCTATTAAAAGTAACACAAAGGGTATTACATTCAGCCACTATTCATGCTCGCCCACTACACAGGACTGCAGTTTTTATGTACCATCTTGAAGCTCTGAAGATTTGGTGCACAACTATTTGACTCAGGTTCCCACAGTTTTCCTCCTTTTACTCACAGCAACAAACTCATCCACATTCCCTCATTAACTTCACCAGTCAACATTCCAAAAATTGAACAGACTATATTCTAATTAAAAATAGTTGAGCAATTAAATCTTTTATAGACAAATGAAAGAAGTCACTAAATGTGAAATAGATTTCAATGGACAGTTACTTAGAACTTAAGGTACTCCAAATTTTCCCTCTGTCTTTGTTTCTGACCAGTCTGTATTGTTTTTATATTGGATATATAAAAAGTTGGATCAGTACATTAATGGTCTGCATTCATCCATTCGTTACGACACTCCACTGTTTGTGACAATCTGAACTGAAACCATACAAGCTCCTATAGTCACAAACTGTTGTAGACTAATCTAGTTGTAAAACCTGATTGATTCATTGGATTGGATGAAGAATTCTGACATTTTGTGCCAGGCAATGAGAATATATAGAAAATGTACCTTAGCATGCTGATCAAAGTTCACATGGGCAGCTGTGAAAACACCTGCAGACAGAGTCCCTTACTGCACCTCCCCGCTCCGCCCAGAGCACACGCGCGCACACACCACGAGTGAGCTCACCAAGCACAATGTCATTTCTCATCTCTGACCTCTTTCTGTCACACAGAACCAAAGAGCAAAACTGAAGGGCTCATTATGAAACGCCTGCTTAACCTTGGCTCCCGCTCAACCATCCTGTGATGTTAAAATCAATGACAAAAGCTAATTATAAAGCTCATAGCATTAAGACTGACACACAGAAGGAGGCAACACAATGTGCTGGTTTCAATAGCAAATAATGTGACACAGAACTTGTGGTTAAGATTTTCACAGATGCTGGTTGTAACCAAAAAGAAAAAGTAATTCTTGTTTTTAATACAAACACCTGGAAATCTAGATGAGTTTCTGCTTCCTGATACTTTCTGCAACATTTTGAGGACCTTTTCCCATTCAAAAGATGTATTCCCATTCAAAAGATGTATATTTAGTTTTAAATTGTTAATCACTATGGCAACAGTCTTAATTTGTCCTCATTCAGAAGCTCATGTATATAATCTTCTGTGTCTCAAAGAATAAACTGCTGCACAACAGTATTTTTAGGGGAAAGGCTTTGTTTTCTTTTAAATTATCAAAAAAAAAAAAAAAAAAACACACAAAAAAAAAACAAAAAAAACAACATTAAACATTAACTGATTTTGTGTTTGCTTCTTCATCAGTTTTGAAGATAAATTTTACATGGAGGATGGCCAAACTAAATGAAATAGCCTGTTAAAACACCATTTCCTAAAGTTCCCCTCTACTTTCTGGTTATGTAAAAGAGCTCTGTGTGGTGATATTTACACAGTGCTGGCTGTGGCTGCTCAATGTGACGTCAAGAACACAGGATTTGGTGAGAGGCTTAAGCACAGGCTGACTTTTTAATTTCTTGTTTTTATATGGATTTATAGTGCCTGCCATTTCCAATAGTAAAGCAAGTGTGCTGGCTCATTAGAGTAATGTTTGTCTTCAACAATTAAATGTCAAGAATCCACGCCATGTTTTTGTAAGCAATCAGCTTCGGTTAATTCCAGATTTAAGTATGACAAAATGTTTTCAAATGCCCAACGCAGCAAAGCAAAAACATAAGTCAGTGCTGGTCCAGTGACAGAGAATAGAGGAGCAGCTCTGTGGGCACAGGGCTGTAGCCAGGACAACTCTCTTGGGACTTGGCTGCACGTTTGACTGGAGAAAGACTGGCACAATTACAATGAGGCGAAACCTTACTAAAACTAAGTCTGCATCCTATGTTGCATGCAGCAGCACGAATTAAACTGAGAGCAATTCTGAGGTGTGGTTTAAATTATAATTATATTTCGTTAAGAGAGTGTGACAGACAGACACTTATGGGGTAGGTCTGTAAGGTTTATAAGAGCACAATTGCATTGGGGACAGAGGTGGGAGATATATATATAAAAAAAAATGACATACCAAACTTGGTCAACCAAAAAAAAAAAAAGCAAATGTAGTGTATAAGGTTTGAAAGAGGGGGTGTAACATGATATTTCTACACTTTTTCAGGTCATTTTATGGTTCATCCACTTTGTGTCAAACTTAAACCTCAATCACAACATTTACAGGTGCATTTTAGCATAGTAAGGCCGAAATGCTTAAATATGACCCAATTATTGCCATTGGGACAATAATACAAAAACAAACAAATCAAGACATTACCCACCCCGAATTGGGGAGTGGGACCTATAATTCTCTCTTTAACATGATATTTAATGACACAAATAGACCAAGATGATTTTGAACATGTAGTTTTCTTTCAATATTAAACACTGACAAAAAAGTTATTTAATTATATCCTTTACCATTTTTAAACTTGTTTTTAAAATCAGTTTTAACTCTTTCCCCCATGAAGACGACATTTGACGACCCCCCCTGAACCCTTAATGACGACTTTTGACACCTCCGCCGTATCACTAAAGATGAGATTTGACGACCTTTAGAAACGGCTCGGTTTTTCACATTTAAACAGAGACTGTGATAGGTGGGGGCCACTACAACCCACACTAGACTGACCAATAGGATTCAAGGATATGTTTTCGCCGATTTTTTCCGAAGTTAATCGAAATAGTGACGATGGTAGCTTCCGGAAAAAACACAACACGAAACACGTGCAATGGAAAGATTGCGGCGCACAGTTTTAGAAATAAGGAGCAGACGTATTTTATGGATAAGTTTAGAGAAAGTGACTTTTATAGATTTCAAAGTGATGATGTTGAAGTTGATTATAAAGTGGAAAACAGCGACAGCGACGGACTTTCGGGGAGAAGATGAGAATGCCGCTGATGCGTCTGTGTGGAGTCCTGCAATATCCGAACAAACTATCTGAGCTTTATACTCGATTATGAACCAAAATTGCCCTGAAATCTGGATGTTGCCCAGGCCAGTCCTCTAAAATATTTCGTCTTTTTTTCCAAGATGCGATGTATAACAGAATCGCTACAGAAAAAACGCTTATGTGGAGCTCTGCGCACGAGAAAATAGCCAAGATGACAAATACTGGACACCCACTGACGGGGAAGAGTTTTATTATTATATTATAATAAGCTAAATTAGTTGAATAAGCTAAATGAGTTGAATAAATAAAATAAGTTGTATAAGCTAAATGAGTTGAATAAGTTAAATGGAAAAAAATTAATTGGGTGCACACAGGTGTACAACAGGTAAAAACAGGTGTACACTTGGCTATACTGTATCTGGTGATATGAAATCTGTTTAAATACTTTGACAAAGTATATTTTTTATGAATATAGTACTCAGAACATGTATATATCAGATGCTGAATGTAGTTTTTTGTTTTCGAGTTTGCACCTGACCAGGTAAACTCTCATTTTCAGTGAGCTGTTATACACCTATAAATGAGTTGAATCACATTTAAACATCCATAAATGAATAGTTCAGAGTGTAAGGTTTCCAGAGATACCAAATATGTCTGTGTTACAATTAAGTTCATGAGTGTAAAAATCATTTATAATCACTCGTGGCAGTCTGTTTTCTTTTATGCAATTATGCTCTATGGGTAGCTCTAGTAACATATGTATGGGTTGTTCCTAGTAGGCGTCCAGGGGGGAAAGAGTTAAAATGTACAGACTTTACTTACCCCCATGATTTTGCTCCTCTGCTCTACATCCTCCCACATTGAGTGAACAACATAACGGCACATGTATTTCCCCTCTCTGCCCTCCTGACGCATCCTCACCAAACACATCCTAAAGCAAAGATAATGTTGTAATACATACATGGGTTTAATTGAAAACTGTGCACAGCATAATGCTAAAAATGAGAGACTTACCATACATGTAACTGTGCTACCAAAAACCAGGAGTTGAGTGTGTCTGGAAGGGAGCATTCTAAAACACAGAAGTGAACAACACAGTGAACAAACTTTGAACTTTCTCGGCAAGTGATAAAGTAAATTAAACAAGAAAGAAAAATAATAAAATGAGCTTGGTCGTTATGTCACAAACTCTTAAACTCTGAATCCCAAAATATGAATCATGTATCCAGTAGATCAGTTTAGTATTGCTTACTTTCAAAGAACTCATCATAATTGATTCTTTCTACACAGCATGTGTACATGCGCAGGGCAGCAATCTTGATTTTCTGTAAAATAAAAATAAGAAAATATTGACAAAAGGTAAAATTGTTGCTGTTCATTCAATGAGCTCTTCACTAGTTTTCTAGGTCCATCTCAGGTCAGCAGGGACACACTTTTTATTAAAATAATGATGTCAAAACAAAGCCCTGATGAGGAACAAGACATGAGGTCAGAGATAAAGAAGCACTTTTGGTCCAGCTCGCCAGCCTTTAGCGTGACTCTTAAAATGACACAACAACCAACATTCCTGTTCACAGACGCAAGCCCTATTCAAAAAGCAGCCAATAACTGTAACAGAGCAAGGCTGTGGTCCTTGGCATGTTCAGAGGAGACTGTGATGTAATACCGTTACTGCCATTTTCTACACAAACCACATGATTTGTATAAACTATGCACTTTTGCCACACCCACCCGGTACCATCTCCACATAAAGGGCATGTGTGAGACATTTGTGTTACACTACTTGGAATTATTCATACAGTACATATCTTAAAGAATAAATGCATGAACCATACCAAAGATAACTCTGAAAGACTAAAGGAGAAAGGAAACAACTATATCATGGTTAAAAGCTGTAAAAGTCAGTCTGCTTTAAGAAGTAGATTTGAATTATGACTCTTGATTACACTCACTGAAGTGTTTTCTCATGTTATTAATCCTTCATCTTATCATGAGCAAAAATGAAAGACCTGCATGAGGAGTTTCATTAGAGTACTCTAAGGAATAAGAAAGCACCGTTCTGCTCAGATAAATTAATTCAAAATTATAGTACTGTCTCTAAATAAACAAGCTTAATGTGTGTTTCTCATTGGACTGGCAAATTTGAATGCTGAAAAGCTTGTCTATCGTTTATAGCTGAATATGCTAGAATGGCACGGTGGCTGAGTGGCTAGCACTCATGCCTCACAGCAAGAAGGTTCTGGATTCGATCCCCGGGTCGCCCAGGCCTTTCTGTGTGGAGTTTGCATGTTTCTCCCCGTGTCTGGATGGGTATCCTCCGCGTGCTCTGGTTTCCCCCATCAACCCAAAACATGTTCCAGGTCTCCAGAACAGTTGATAGTTAAGGTCAGTTAAATACAATCAATTCAATCATTGTGTCCTTAGGCAAGACACTTTGCCCACATTGCCTAGTATGAAAGTGGTGTGTGCGTGGGTGATAGTGGTGGTCGGAGGGACCGATGGCGCCGAGTGGCATGGCAGCCGCGCTTCTGTCAGTGTGCCCTAGGGCAGCTGTGGCTACAATAGTAGCTTACCATCACCAGGGTATAGAGTGTATGAATAATGCTCTCTAAAGCGTCTTTGGGGACAGAAAATGTCTGTGAAAGCACTATATAAATAAAGACTTACTTACTTAGAACACCACATTAACAAATGCATCTCTTTTACTTAGCATTAATTATAAATAGTCAAACACATATTTAATAAAGACCTATGCCATTCCTTGGCACTAAAAGCTTTTTGGAGAAGTTATCGCTCAGTGTCTTGTTAGACACTGTATCTTACATGCCCTTTATACTCCTGCCGGGGCTTTCTGCGATGCAGAGCACTGACTGCAGGAAAAATGCTGGTGACTGACAGTATATGATTTAAGCCTCCCACTGAGAGATTCAACCTCACCGCTCCTATGACCACCTCTCACTCTGGCGTCACATAACTGTCCTTCAGATTCTTCACCACTCTATGTACTGTAATCCCACTGGACGCAACTGCAAACAGGTCAGTGACACCTATTTAAATGCATTATGATGAGATTAGATAGATACTTTCAAGAAATTCAAAAGTAAGTTCTTAAATCTTTCCCACTTGTCCTATGTGGCTCTTATAAACCTTTTGGGACACTGCTAGTGGTCACCTGATTGGATTTGAGAAGATCTTTTTCAGACTGAGGAGTGAAACAGAATAGACCGCCTATGCACAGCTAATCCACTAACGCAGTGGCTCTTTATTGCGAGTTTGCAGTTAAAAAACTGTTTTACAATTCTTTGCAGAGAGCATGCAGTAGTCTGATTTTGTCTTAAAGTACTGTTTTTACAAAGCACTTTATGTGGGTAAAATATTTACTCAAGAGAAAAGTAGCTTTAAAGTAGTTCTCCTCTGGCTAAGAAGAATATCACATTTTTTGCTCCCAAATCTGATATTCCCCAATGCATTTCCGGGCTTCTGTAGCTCAGCAGAGTTCAGCATAAGTGTAAACAAGAGGGCTGCCCACAGGCACAGATTGGGTTAGATCTGTGACATCAGTCACTGCACTACGCTTTTAGGAACAGAATGAGCACCTACTACTGTGTTAGTCCACTGCTACCATGAAACTGGAGTCAACAATATATATATTTATATGTGATCATCCAGCCCTACATCTATCTAAGAAGAAAGCACTTAAAACTGAGGAAAAACTGAAAAATGAATGCTAAACTAATTACTCACCCATTTGTTGTACTTTAGAGGCCCTGTGAAGCCCATGGCCTCAATGAGCTTTGTAAAGGCCCCAACTTCTTCCTCTGTGTGTTGGGGAGTTTGTTTTACATGAAAGAGCTGAAAGTTACACAAAAGAAGAAAAAAAGCGTTACTAATAGGTCCTTAATAAAACCGTGTTCAAGCATGCAGTGTCCACTAAATATCACAGGTACTTTCTTAGGTCATGGCATCACACACCTGGACACTGTGGCCTTTACAGGACGAGTGCAGCTGCACAAATTAAGAGTGACCTATTCTAGAGAACATGGTGTTTTGATAAGCTGTCAGTTTTGCTGCAACTTTAGTAATAATCAACATTATGGAATAGTCATTACAAGGGCAAGTTAAATAATGTGCTTAGTACCGGAGAGGTGCTGTGTAGTGTCCGACATTGTGTTAAGCAGGGAGGTGTAACTCTGGTAAGTTGGTATGCAGCAGATGCTCGAGCCAAACAGCCTTCTTCCAGCACCTGAAAACACAATATATATTGTTACAGGATCCACAAATAATCATGAAGATTATGTGCCAAACTGAGATTAGCAAACTGTAAGGTGATATTCGTGTGCTTGCTTGTTGTTGTTTTCTTTCTACATAAATATCTGAAGGCCAGCACATACATTTGGCCTTACAGTGTTCAGTATCATGAAGCATGTTCACTGAAAGCCCATCTAACAGCCCACAAAAAATGATCTTATAAATGGTGACAAAGTAACACATCTGTCAATAAGCCAACACTGCACGTTATATTTGCGTTATATTTGATCTTTTGCTGATATCTTCTGGACACACAGATTATACTGTACATGCTGCTTTGGCCCCGCATGTTTCTTATGGGAATGATCAAGTTCAGAGTGTCGTCTTCACCTACTTCAAATCCTATTAGCAGCTAAGCTAATGTTAGCTGTTACCTTTCCGTAGGCGCCTCTAGACACAGTCACATTGAAAATGCTTTTCACGGCAGACTGCAGTGGCCGCCGATACATGACTCCAAGATATCCAGACACAAGAGCTGAACTGCGGGTCGCCACAATCCCGCGGCTTCCCCTATAAATCCTATAGTTTTGCAACGCGAGTCCTTTCCCTCCCCTCCTCCTCCTCCAGCAATGTCAACGGGATCTGTCCGCCGCCGACTTATGCCCGGGCAGAAACACGGCCCTGAGGAGAGAGGGCCTCAATGCATCAGGCAGGCACACTACAAATGGGATTAAATGCACTAATGTTTCGTTCGATTTCTTCTAATTATATGTAGCTCTTTTATATTTCTTATTTTACTTGTACCTTAATATGTTTTGCGATGAACCACTGTAAGGTAACTTCAGGCTTAGTCTAGCCTACTTGTAGGTTGACACAAATTTAACAGATTTTTCTCAAATAATAGACACACATCATTCCATTACAGAGATATGTCTATATTATAGATAAGCGGTTCCCAAACTGCACGCCTAACACAGGGCTATAGTCTAGGCAAACTGACCCATGGGGTCTCCCAGGCTTGATGCAAATGATTTAAAGATATTAAATGTATATATATATTTTTTTAGATATTGTCTGATGATATCAAGTCTGTTGGAATAGAAAGAACACAATTGCCCATCAAAAGTCTAAAAAATAAAAATAAAAATAAAATTAAAAATTGAAAAAAATGAAAAATTGAAAAAAGTGAGAACCACTATACAAGTTATTCTGCAAGAATTACAAGTAGGCCATCATTTTTATTTAATTTATTTTTTTCTCAAACATAACGACAGAGTGGTTGGCTGTTTTTGTGGCTGCCTGGCTCACAGACTGACCTGAAACTTTTTATTTTTTGAACTCAGTTTTTGACATCTCTTAATGGGATTTTAAGGGATTGTTGGATTTTGAAAAATGAGCTGCTTGTTTTTCATGTGTCTATGGAGATTGTACAAAAGGAGCAAGCTAAAAAGCTAGCTATGGACCATGGATAGACATCTGAGATGCTACAGGGTTTTTAAACTATATGTGTCAGTAAATCTAGCAGAAGACCTTCAGAGGAAATACTTTAAGGAAAGAACCATTTCATCCCCAACCAAGTCCTGTTCCTGATTCCCCCCTGGACACTGCAGTGATTCTGCACGACACAGAGGAGGGAAACTTTTGGCTTTTCCTCTCCTTAAGATGTCCTGACACAGGATGTGCTAATCTTACCTGACCGGTCCTCCTGTTAAATTGCACTAAGACCTTTGACTGAGTCACAAAGGTGACTGAGAAGCACAGTGTAAATAAAGGGTTTGCAGCAGCAAAATTTGAATTTCCCTCAGGAGCTCTCTCCATTTGTCTGACACAAACAGTAAATTTCAATGCTTTAGCAACATTAAACATTAAACAATACAATGGTTTTATGTGACAAAATATGATATATTGTATGACTAATACCAACAGAAGTCTTTGCCAAGCACTAAAACACTGTAAATATACAGAAGAAAAATAAAGGAAACAGAAAAATAATTGTGAGAAATAATATTTATGGGAGTATGAATGGCATAACAAAGGTCAGCTGGAGTTTTCTGGACTAAAGCTTTGTTCCAAATCTCAGCGTGTATACATTCAAGTGAAATTTGACTTGCATAGTTCTTACAATAATACTTCAGTGGTGAGTTATGAGACACGACCTAGAGGGGTAACGTCAGGTCTAGCCAGTGCTATTTCCTCGGCCTGACTCCCTGCAGTGACCTCACCTGACACACAAATACACATACACGCGCACACACATACCAAGTCAATCAGTCATCAACGTCCTTGATCTCCTCATATCTCATATATCTCAAAGGAAGCAGACCACAACTTTCTGCCATTGTTTCATTCTTAAAACATGGCAGCAAATTAATCTCTGTGTTTCCACAAAACGTCATTCTAATTTAAAAAAAAAAAAAAAGTGAATGCCAGACCATCAAATATCATCAGACTGTGCAATGGCGGTGATTTTGCATATAGAGGATCCCACTGTGCAAAACCATACAGTGGTTGTACTGTCAATATTGATATTATGGTCCTGCATGCCCAAATGGTGAGCGCTTCCACCCCCAACTCCTCACGCTGAATTGATTTTCTAAACATTTGTGGTCAGTTAGAGGGAAAAAGTGTTATTTTATCTTCAGAAGGCGGCAAACCAGCTACTTGCTTGTTTAGGTTTGACACAAATTGCTGGGTAGGATTTTTTAATGTGATATCTTAGCCTTACACAGAAACATTTCCAAAAAATCTGATTTTTGGATTTTGATTTCTTTCCCATATTTATTTTTGTATTATTGTTTTAAGTTTCCATTTCAGTGTCTTCCTGGCATCATTTTATTTATATTTTGATTTAACACCATGTCTTGATGTATTCAGTCACTGCAAGAAAAAAACAAAACAACTTGTTTTAGCCTTCAGATTGAATAATAAAATATGAAATGATATCAAACTGGCAGCTATCTCTTACAAATGCAGAAACTTTACTGAGGACAATGGATCATAAGCCATTGTCCAAGAAAAACAACATGTTATGCCAAGAGCGTGACAACTCAACTAAAACACATCTGTATGTAGACATGGGTTGTTAGAACATGTGATAAAAAAAAGTGAAATGTGACAAATAATTTCTTTCATCCAGTGTTCTTAAAGTTTTGTTTAAAATCATATGACCAACTATACCAGTTTAAATATTTATTTTAATATAAGGATGCATTTATTGTGTTTTCAAATGCAGCTTGTGGGCCCAAAGTTAAATGCATGGCTCTTCATGTAGCTGTATGTTTTTGTATTAATAAAGAGTGATAAATGGCGGCTCAGAGGAAGTGGTGAATTCCTCCAAGGCTCCAGTTCCTGTGAGAAACCTGGCTAAAGAAAGCAGACATAAATAACAGCTGCCATCCCACCATCCTGGCGAATACTGAACTGAGCGTGACCACTCGTACATGTGTGTTGGTCAGCTTTTAAAACCATCCCCACTGAGAATGAACGCAAAGAAAACAGAGACCCAGGATGTATTTTTTACATAGAAAAACCCATCGGAGTGATGCTGTCTCTGCTCAAACGCACGTTGTAAATGTAGCCTAAATGTGCCGGTTCATTCAAAGTATTACTCAGTTGGGTATTCTCAATTTTTATCTGGTGTTTTAGGAATACACCAGACTTTTTTATAATGTTCTAGAGTCATCAAATCAAATTGTATGAGAAAGATAACTTCATAAGCTATGTAGGTTTTAAAGTACTTGCCAAATCCATTATCACAAAATACATACCAGGTATAAGTAATTTTCACTTGTTTCATCTCTTGTTTTCAATATAATTGGATGTTCTGTCTTTTTGGTAGACTAAATTCAACAGCACACAGTTAAAATGAAGGAAAGGGGCAAAAGAAACGGGGTGTGGGTGACAGAACTACTCTCCTGCTAGGACGAACATTTCCTGAGTGTCTACATGGTGAGGCTAAAATAACAGCACAGATGACTGGTTAAGCCTTGGGTTTTGCTAACACTCTCACTGCTGTAGTTCTTTCTGTCCCCCTTCCCCTGCTCCATTCTCTAGCTCTTCCTTCCTTTAGACCTCTGGCTAATGTTAGCTCTAACAGGTTGTGATGTGAAACAGGGTGCCAGCCTGCTGTACAAACGCATGATCTAACCTCCACAGCTCTTTCATTTGGTGTTGTGTGTTTTGTGCAGGTGTCTTGGTGAAACATGTTGATTCAGCAGGGCCTTATATTATCTTGCACATTGGACCCTTTGGTATCCAGGAGCTTTGTAGACCCCAACATAGTTTCAAAGAAGTAATTCATCAGCTACCAAACTTTGCAAGATCTGTATACTGTAACTAAGACCTCTACAGGCTTGCTTTGCTATTTAAACTTTTTAATTTACTCCAACCAAATAATCCTACAAGTTACTTTAAACAAGTCACTTTAAATCTAACACAACAAATCATAACAATTTTCCTTTATTCTGTTAGTATCATAACTGTAATGATTTAATTGTTGTGCTGTGAACAAAATGTCTAGGTTTATGCTGAACAAAACAGCCTGACACTCATCATCACAGATAACCTTATTTATTTTAAATTTTTTCAGTTTTAAAGCTTACTGAATATCCGAAGAAACAAAAACTTCTATATAAAATAAGTGAAACAGTTTTAAAGCACGTGGTTTGCCACTGTTAAAGTTCATCACATTTTCAGCTTTGAAAGTGCAGACTCTTGCCAAATCTCTGTTGAAACAAGACTGAAGTGAAGATGGTCTGCAAGCATTGTCTCCAATAATAGTCTATGGCTACATTCAACTTAAAAACAGCTGTGTTCTTTCCGTGTGATAATTTACTTACAAAAACAGGTCTGAAGAAACATTAGAAGCTTTGGAGACTTACCATAGAGGGGAATGTGCTGACAGAATGGTGTGGACACAACAAGTACAGATTTTGTTCATGTTTTTTGTGTTACGTGGATGTTGTGGGCAATCTTCAAAGTTAAATGATTCTGTGGCGTATCTGTGGACCATCATACATATTTGTTTTTATAAGTTTAGACTGCATTATTAAATATTCCCTACAACAAAATACCATCTCTTCATAGTTCTTGTCTCCTTGGCTGGAATGAACAGTCCGTCCTGATGGTATCGGCAGCACAAACCTCCAGCAAGCATTTGTACTGAAATACATTTTCATCAGTTTGTCTTGGCCTGGGCGTTTTAATAATATTTTATATTGGCGAGACAATGCCAGTGGTTGATTTCAGTAATGGTAAAAGCTGGACTTCCTTGTGAGCTAAGATCTCTTGTTCAACTTGTCATCACTTCAGTCTGACTACAAACTCACAGTACCGGCAGGAAGATTAGTATATTCTGATCCTTCTAAAACCCTAGTTATTCATTTCATTATGACATATGGCTTCTCATGCAGAATCTATTTTCTTTCATATGTTTCACAGCACATTCAAACCACACTGACCTCAGGCTAAGTGGATACTATTTCTTTATTATATCACCTACTCTATAATTTTCATCAGGCCACTTGTACAAATGCAGGGCCTGTATGCATTCTCTTCAAAACCCCTTTCCTTCCTTAGTCTGTCATTTATTCTATACATTTGTGCTCATGGAACCAGCTGGAGGATTATATTCTGTTGTCAGTGTTTGATTTGATGCAGAAACAAAATCAAACTTCTTTCAAGAACTTAAATACCATTTGTCACTCTTATCATTATTAAGGGAATGTGAATACACCACAGGTCCACAGCAGGAATCCATTTATAGTAAATTACATACTTCATCAAATACAACTATGCATTAATTAAAGTCTGAACCCTCTGGAGTACAGACAAATGGCTGGGCTCTTTGTGAAGCTAAGGCTCTGTAGTATTGGCCTCTGCTTTCTGATCTACTCTTTCTGTGGCCTTACTGGCTTGTCAAAGCCTGATCTGGTCATGTCTCAAAAGCTAAGCAATGCCAGGCCTTGTTAGTACTTGGTTGGGAGACTGAATATCAGGTGCCACAGTGGGGAACCAGTGGCAAAAAAAAAAAAGTTGTGTCCTTAGGCAATACCCTTCACCCACATTGCTTAGTATGGAAGTGGTATGTGTATGAATGTTGGTCATTGTCAGAGGGGCCGATGGCGCAGATTGGCAGCCTTGCTTCCTTCAGTCTTCCCCACAGAAGCTGTGGTTACTGTAGTAACTTACCACCACCAAGTGTGTAGTGAATGAATACTGCACTATTAAGTGCTTTGGGTGACTTGAATCTATTGTGGAAACCATGAGTCTTTGTTGCAGTGTGACAATCATGTTGTTCTGAAATGCCCCTTTGGACTGTGCGATGATGATGACACTCATTTATATGGATGCTCATACTAGCATACTAAGGTTATGAGGTAATAGCAAATAACATGGCACTTGAAATACACCCGTAATTACACAGGCCATGGGAGCTAAGCCAAAACAGAATTTAACACAAAATAAAGGCTCACTAAACCAGGGGAAGTGAACATAACTGTGCAACTCAATGGCAAAACTGACCTAAGCACTGCCAAGGACAGAAAATAACATATGAGGAGACCTTTATAGTAAACTAAACAAGTGGAAAAAATCTTGACGAGGAAGTGAATGTCTGTTTTGTTACTGTTGTCCAGACAACACAGATGCTAACAATAGTTGTCATAATAAATGTTTTTTCTGGATTTTACAAAATAAAACATTGTAATGAGTGACCTCAAATTTAGTTGTTTTAAACAGATTCATGGACATTTTTTGACCGGGCCACAGGATGAATGTATAATATGAGCTGCATGTTGTTTTGACAGAACAACAGAAAATTGGCCATGCATTTGACTGTTTAAAAATGCTTTTGCCACAAAACATCTAAGGTGCCAACTCTTTCCCATTACATCAATATGTAAAACAACACATTATTGTGAGGTAGGACAGTTTAACATTTTTTCCCATCTCATGTATACCCTTTTAATTTTAACATAAATTGACATTTAAATTACAGTTTGCTGCAAATAATTAAGTCAAGGAAAGCAGACCAGTGTATTTTTTGCATAACAGTGTTGTATGATGTTTTTTTGGCTAGTGGCAGAAGAAGCTAAGGATGAAAGAAAGTCCTCCATGCCTAAAATATCTTATTTGTGCCATGAAGCAAATTATGAGTCGACAAATGTTTTCTTTCTATTCTGGTTGTATATTATAAACCCTTGAGAATAAGTAATTAATACTAGTGTAATTAAATATGACATGTGTGTTTTCACTGGTTAATGCAATCACTTCCACAATGAGTGTCAATGTACCATGTAATCCTGTTAACCAAATTAGAAAATTGACATATGAGTGACTCAGTGAGCTAAGAGAACAAACAACAATAAAAAGTATGGGTGAATATAATGAGAGAAATGGATTGTGGGATATTAACAGTGACAGGCCAGGCTCACTAGTGCAGTGTTGATCTTGGCCTGTAATTGCTGCACCCACATGTACCTCCAGTGGAGGTGAGCTCACTGTGGTGAAGTTTGGCTGAGGGGAGACTTAATACAAGGCCTCCTGAAGCGGAAATCACCCCACATATATTTTATAATATGGATACATCAGGCTTTGCTACAGCAAACCAGTTGCAGAGTGATTTTTGCACATGTGGCTAGAGTGGGCACAAGAGTTATAATGAACTAGAACCAACCACCTTCTGCACTGAAAGCACTGAACACCAACACCATCAACAGTACACCTCTCACAGTAATGACGCACATTTGTTTTATGTTTGTTTTATGTTTAAACAAAACACCCAAACCATTATGCAATAGTACTTAAACTCCATTATAGACTGGACTTTTAAAATAAGACATATCATTTAACTTTCCCATCCTTTTTATGCTCTTTTTGCATTGTTTTTTAATTGTTTGCATTTGGTTTTTATGCTTTAAAAATATTATACTTCATATATATAATGGAATTTGAATACGGAATATGGCTCAGATAAATATCTCAGGTGTTTGTATTAACTGTGATTTTTGAATTAAACTTAAGTTCTTTCATGTGATTGTCAGGGAACACTGAACTAACTTGTTTTACTTTCTGATTGGATTGGAGTAGTTAGCACACCTTCATTATTCAACTGCTTGGCATTTTCTCTGGACTAATACATCTGTTGTCATT
This sequence comes from Boleophthalmus pectinirostris, assembly GCF_026225935.1. Lineage (NCBI taxonomy): Eukaryota > Metazoa > Chordata > Actinopteri > Gobiiformes > Gobiidae > Boleophthalmus > Boleophthalmus pectinirostris. Next base: position 39,023,851 of record NW_026571299.1, on the reverse strand, counting down.
TTCCTCATTTTAACTGCATATTAGTTAAGATAAAGCATGTGTCTTTTCTATTGTCAGACTGTAGCCTGGGCACAATACTTGACAAACAGGATAGACAATGGTGTTGTTTTAGTTTTTATGGAGGGCTTGACATCCCTGGTGGCAGGGAGCCCCACCTGAGAGTGTGTGCATGTGCATGTGCATGTGCATGTAGGAGGTCGTGGCATGGCCTCAGAGCCTTGTTGTTTGGCTGGCAGTTTATTGCTGCAGCCTGGTTTTCATTGGCCCATCAGAGTCTTAACACTGAGCAGCCCTCGAGACCCACTCTAAACCACCCATTCACATCCAGCTGGGGTGGGTTACACCAGATTCAGGAGGTTTGAAATCTGTAGGCTCTTAGTAGTGCTAAAATGACCTGGAGAGGACCTCCATTAGATACAATGGCAAAAAAAGAAAAAGTTTACACAAAAATTTAGAAGCAGTATAGCAATTAACAACAAAAATATTTGAATGTGAACAAAACCCACATGCATACTCCAGATTTAAACCCAGTGCACCACCAATGTCACCAGAGTTTTAAAGTTGAGATGTTAGTTTGCTCCTCAACCAAGATTTGGGAGTGTTATTAAAAATGTAATCGCAGAGGATTCATTTCACAGGAAACAGTGCACTTGATGGTGAACACACTGATACATTCTATTTATGATAACCGAAGGGCTGGTGTCCAGCCCTCTCTGGCCCAGTGTCTGTATAAGATCGTATCTCATATGTGAACATTCAATGAAGCTTCTAGACTTCAAATGACAAATTAGCAGCTCAGTTTATCTTTTTAAGCTGTGTATAGTGGAAAATGTTAACAAGAACTGGACAGAATCAGAATAATACCTTTGAAAACAATGACTCCACAGGAATTTTTCACGAATTCTACTCCCATCATATTGAGAATATCGTTAGCCATATGCAGGCTCAGATTTTCCGCGTGTTGCAGTTATGGAGCAAATAATCTGTTTAAGTAACAAGAACATGAAGTGGCACCCAAAAAGCACAAGTGTTTGAGTAATTTACAGGTGGTGTTAAGTATGACTAATGGTGCCGTTTGTTTTGCTGTCATACTGTTTTCCTGCAGTGCTGTGGAAATAGCTGCATGTCAGTTAATAGAGCTGATAATGACTTCATCACTCATGGCAGAGCTGTGCCTGTGACTGCAAAGAGTTTGTTTGTCCAATAGAAAAGCCAAAGGTGAATGGTTCACACTCAGAGTTGGGAATAGTTTACAGTGTTTACATTGATTGACAGACCACAATGGCAGTGTTTTTAAAGTTTTAGTTTCATTATTTTTAGATAAATAAAATATAGAGTAGCCTATACTGCTGTTTTTTTCCTATGGTAGAAGAAATATTCTGTTTGACACATAATGTCTCATAATTTCCCCACCTCTGTGTGCATATTTATGAGATCATATAGCCTGTTATATGGCTTCACTCAGAGCTGTATAAGATGAGTAAACCTCCTTGTCTCAACACCCCAGTGTACACCATGAATCTCACATTAAGAATTGTTACTAAGCATTGTTCAGGGCAGTGCTCCTTCTGGCTGTGTGATTAGAGAGACATTGGCTGTGAATACAAGCCTCAACTCCCACTTGGTCAATAAATATGACACTTTCACTCAATTTATTTTAGGTTTCATAGCAACCAGCCCAGTTTGAATTGAATGTACTCTGAAGAATGGGAGTGTTAGCGACAGAAGGATGACGTGTTGATGTTTGTGTGTGTTGACCACATCCAGGAGCTGAGGAAACAGTAGGTGGCAGCTATAATATAGTGGAGCAAAGAGGTTAGGCCTGTCACACAAGGGGAAAAAGTGTGAGTGAGAGAAAAGAGAAACTCCATCAGTGTATTGTATAGTGCTTGTCAGGATTTATTAGGCTACGTAAGCACACTGAGCCCCTGGACTGTCGTTAAGAACACAAGTAGCCTGCACTGAAAAGTATACACATACGCTTGAGTCATAAAGTGGCTCAAGATAACTTGAGCTCAGTATTGGGGCTCAATGACATCATGACAGCTATTGGGGCAGCGCTTCCTTTTTCATGTTTTCCTTTTCCAGGGAGAAAGTTTAAGTCTCGCATCCATGAAAGTGAAAGTGAAAAAAAGAAAAGAAAAATGTAATATGTAGTGAGATGCAGAGAATGTCTCAAACTGAACTTTGTTGGGAGGAACCAGCTAAGGTGGCTGACGCATCTGTTCTGGATGCCTCCTGGACACCTCCTTAAGTATGTCCCGGACATATTCCACTGGGAGGACTCCCCGGGAAAGACACAGAACATGCAGAGGGGACTCTGTCTCTCTACTGACCTGGGAACACCTTGCATCTCTCATCTCTGCACCAGTCTAGATGAAGTCTGTGTAATAATCACAGGATGGGATATGTATTATATTATAGATCTCATTCAGGAAGGCCCATTGGGGCAACTACTTTTGTGATTTGTTTGGTCTAAACAATTTAAAATATTTTAATTAAGTGCATATTACCTGTAACAAACAATATAATAATGTTAAGGACTCTTTTTATGGTGTTCAAAATTTCACAAATGAGAGGTGCGTGATTTATTGACATTGAAGCCTGAGTGGATCGACAGCAGTTCAGTGGGACAGATTGAAAGGGCCCATATCATTTTATTGAGGCCGAATACAAGCCCCCACAGTTTGTCCTAGTGTAATGGGCCGTCATGTCCCCTGCAGCTGTCAGCACAGGGCTCAAGTGAACACCTCTATGGACACTTCCCTGGGGCGGTGCACATGGACTATTGCAGACCAGGCTGGAGAGGGTAAGTGAATATTGGCCCTTTGCTTTCACACCACTGGTTTGCAAGACTGGAGCATTCAGGAGCCATTTTACTGCTATTAGTCCAGTAAGGTGTTGACATTATGGCCGTGACAAGGTGGCACAAGAGGCGTCACTGGGGCTGGACTCTGTATTCATGATGCCTTTGCACCATTTTATGTGTCAGAGGGTAATTGTAGAGCAGCAACTTGGTGAACCATGGTTATAAACAGAATAAATGAAGCTTAAAGTCAGTAAAAAAATTTCCAACGGCACAGCCTTGTAAAACATATTTTACATTGCCACAAGAACAGGTCATTGAAAAAGACAAACTAACCAACAGCCACAGTTTAATGCCACTAATGAGAGGCATAAAATGTATATATAAATACTGCTTATTTTGAAAATGAACATACTTTTCTCCAGGTTCAGCGCTAGAGGTACTGTTAATTCGGAGAAAAAAAATTAAACAGTCCTTACCTTGGATTAGTAAACTAGAATAAACACATCTTTATACAATCACCACCAACATCACAAGTAGCACTTCAGATCCTACGAGGTTTTCAGCAGATGAGGAAGAGTGTAGGTGCAGTTTTGAAGACGGTCAGATTAAAGTTGAATTGAAACATATGTGCACTTCTTTCTGTTTCAGTGATAGTGGGTCCCAGGTCATGGCTTAGCTCTCCAGAGCAAAGCTGCAGGTCAAGGGATAATGGTCTGCTTCACTTTGTCATCACCAGGGGACACAGCACACAACCCACCTCTATTATACACCTCTAACTGTGTTTGACAGCTCAGCCCGATTACACAACAGCTGTCTCTCCTGGCATCTTTATCGAATAATAATATTATGACAATTCTATCAAAACACTGGACCCAATCCATGCTTGATAACCAGCACACATGTGTATTACAGCCTCATCAGTTCCATGTACTGTATAATATGATCTTTGTAATTCAAGTATTCACCTCTTATGAAAGCACAGAGAAGAAAAAGAGAAATTTAGAACTAAAAGCCCTTTTTCCATTTACATATTACCCATTACAAATGAACTTACACATTATATAAGCAGCTCTTGATGTAAAACAAAAAAAAAAAAAAAAAAAAAAAAAACATGTACTCTCTGCAACTAATTATGGAGTGTTTAAATAGTTAGTTGATAGTTGATAGTTGTTAGCGTTATTGTGATGGCAAAAATCTGTTCGCTGAAAGTTGTGAAAGAATCTTATAAACTATTTGTGAAAGAATCATATAAACTATAGAAAACCAAGGTAGATATATTGAAAATGTTTGATTATTGATTTGTTGTAAGTTCCATTGTGCTCCTGGATTAAGTCGGATAAAGCAAAAAAAGAGAAACAGAGAGACGTTTCTGTGATGTCCAAATCAGACTCATTTCATCTTACTCATTTCATCTTACTCTTCAAACAAATAAATGTGTGTTTTAAATTGTTCCACTTGTGTTTTTATTGGAAACAAATGCTGATGTTTCATTTGAGTATAAATTGCAATTGAGTGAAATCAAAAACAAAGAAATATTTTGAAACAAGATACACTGAGAAAGAAGGGTACTGAGAATGACAGCAAGTGTCTTAAAATGCTACAAATATATTGAGAATTAACATGAAGATGTCAAAAGTCAAAATGATAATACAAGTTCATGTAATTGGAAATACAAAATATTAAGTAATGCACAAAATCTGATATTTTCAAAAATGAAAAAGAAAAAAACTGGAGAAGTAAGAAACATAAATGAAACACAATGAAAAGTTACCAGAACCTTTACTCAAGTATGAGTATAACAGTACTCTCAATAAAATATATTACTGAAGTAGAAATGCAGTGTCCAAAAACTACATTTACATTTAAAATACAATTACTGAATTACTTTAGAAGCATTTTGGCATTAAGATGAGGCAAAAACTGAGAATAAATAAGACAAATATCTATGCGCTGGTTTAATGCTCTTCCTAAACTCTGACTTCCTCATGCTACGTCTTTAATTCACTGTGTTTTAGAAATACCACTCCATGACCATTATTAGATCTTGTAGCTTTGACGGGAGACTGGATTGTACTCTGTGGTGTTTAAGGTGGTTTGCCAATGCCATAGTCATACAAAATTTCACTGATTGGTTAAGAAATATTCTTCTGTGCACAGGCAGGTGAAAGACATCATTGGATCTCCAAGGAACAGTGCAGCCAACTAGAAGTTTTAACATGTGTCTGAAACAATGCTGTTTGCTCGTGTGTGCATGTAAATGCTGGCAGGACAGAAGACATGATGGCTGTGTGTTGGCAAGATGGTCTAGCAACAATCAGGTAAAATGCCCCATTACAGACATTCCTTTCTCCTGAGATCTTCCAAGTTGTAAATGTGGTAACAGACATTATTAAATTGTGGTTATATTTAGCATTAGATAATGTTACAGCTATTGCTTCAGAGTCCAAATTTAAATCTCATGGAAGGAAACAGGTTGTTGGCATAAAAGCAAAGCACATTGTATCTGACTGTGAATGTACTGAGCTATACTCAGACTCTGGGCCTGATCAAATTGCCTTTACGTGCTTAATGACTTTCAGGGTGCTGAAACCTGGGTTCTACCAAAAATGAACCATCCTGAGCAGATTGTGTATCAAAGGATAATTCGGTGCATTCATACATCTCACAGCCACGTACACTCACACCAGGTGTACACTGACAGCAAGTGCAGTGGGGACTCATAGAGGTCCCACAAGACTTTAAAAGTCATTAAAACCAATGCGCCCTGCCACACTGACCTCTAAGGGCCTGGCCACACTGCACACATATTTCGCCCTATGCGAGCGTTAAAACTTTTGGACGAGTATTTTATAGAAAGCATTAAAGGTGAATGAGGTCCTCGCTAGACACGTGTATAGAGCAGCTCCTCCTGACTGCGTAGATTTTAGAAAATAGGATCCAACCTATTTTTGACGCTTTACGTGAGTGTAGGTGCATATCCCCTCAGAACACATAGAGAGCATGCATCTATTGTATCTGTGCATTTACCATCAGCACAGTGTGTTCCTGGGGCAGTTACGTATCTTTTGAAAGAGCCCAGGTCCAGGAGTTAGGATGCGAGTGAGGTGTGGGTCTGTAGAAAGAATATGCAAGAAGTCTGTTTTTGCTGGACACCGCAGCGGTCTGGAGCGTTTTTCAGGTCATTACATGTGATTACAGTTTTGGGAAGTAACTGATTACAGGCATTGAAAGTACATATTCTGAATACTAATTTTGAGTAACTGTATTCTGGTTCCAGTTACTCTTTCATTTGTTGGTATTCAGAATACAGTTACTTTTCTAAATGAAAAGGAATAGATGCTTTGAACTGGTATATTGATTTATAGTCTCTGTCATAACCACTGCATGTAACAGTGCAGTCCAGTTTACAATAGGTGCATACTAGGAGAGGCATTCACTGCGGTGTAAGAAACAGCCAGGCAAATATTAAGCAACGTGCTTATTTGTGCAGAGGAGAGCAAAATAACATGTGATTTCCTCATTTCATGGCGATAGTACATGTTTAGATGATTGCAAATGAAAAAAATAATCAAAATGTCTCTTGCCAGTTTTAACAGAAACCTATTTATAGGAATATGCACAGTATGAACAACACACACATGCACACATCTGCAGTGTGTTAGAGGAACAAACAAGGCACCCAGCCAGAGGAGCTATTTGCACAAAGTATCAATAGCTGTGAGATGCACCTTCTACGAGGCAGTAGATTTTTTTTCTAACTTGGCCGAGGCACTATTTGCCCAACACCTTGCAGAGAGAGAAACTCTGTTTTCTTAATGACAAGCAAAACAGCAAGCAAAACATGTAAAATGTGAAAGGGGTTAGGATTGCATGAAGGCCCATACACTTATCATATAAGTGGGCATATGAGAAGGTCAGATGGATGGATAGCAGTGAGTCAACTGCTGTTAATTATAGGGATCAAAAAGAGTCAGGGCTTTAGACCCTTAGAGCAGGAGACCCTTTTAAAACATGCTTGTCTCAAAAATGGTTGTTTTTGTTTTTTGTTTCATACACTTGGTGCTGTGAAAGACTTCAGATTCTGTTATGGTCTTGGGGGGGTTATTTTCCTCATGACGAAAGGTACAACAGCAACTAGTTAAGAAATAATGTCACAGACATGCAGCATATGAAATGAGTCAAGTCAAGTCAGTCTCTTTTTTTTACATAAGCCAATGGAGTTCACAGGAAGGCCACCATTGTCATCCAAAACATGGCTTTTCAACAGTGGACTGCTGAGTTTAAAACAAAGTACACTCTGTTCAGGTGACGTGAAACTCTCAGAAAGTCCCTGGAAACATTTCTGGAAAACTGGAAATGTTCACAACTGTGTTTAAAAATCAAAAATAATCTAGTTTGTAAAAGCACTAAGTGGGAGCAGGTGCAACATTGTGCTCACCTCATATGTTTAATTTTGCAAATGTAACTCAAAGGAACTTTATTCTAAACTCTTGAAAATCTGACCATGATGTTGGAGATCTGGATCCAACAATACAACACTGTAAGAGAAGCGGGTCTAACAACAAGGAGAGGGTGGCGAATGGAGGGATAAAGCGGCCTTTGTTGGGGCAAACCTCCGAGGAACGGCGTCTGAAGCCAAGGTTGAGATGAGGAGATAAAAACACACTTTAGGGGTACTTACCCTGCACTTTAACTGTTACCCCCTGTTGTTTGGGTCGAGGGCCATTGCTGAGGTCTTCCTTTCATAATAACAGTCATTTCACTGCTGTGTTCGGCTGCAGTGCGCTGCTTTAAGGTTCACTGCAGGTTCTCCAGAAGTCCAGCAGAGTCAGCAGGACCAAAAGAGTACAAAGGGACTGCTAAAGCTGCAACCAAGAGATACAATAATAACAATCTTGTGAGTTTGTGAACTCAAAAATATTGCTTGAATTGTGAATCTTACGGTGCAAAGCAAGCATCTGCCCATTCTGGGTTCAATACCCAGACTGCTCAGAGTTTTCTGTGTAGTTTCTCCCCATGTCTGGATTTCCTCCAGTCACTCAGCTTTCCCTCACTAGAATGTGGACATGTGGCAAAAATATATGTTTAAAATTGATGGAAGTACTATAGTATAGTGATAGTTTCTTTTCTTCCATACTCCACCCATGGCACAGTGATGTTCTCCTCCTGTTGCTAAATGCAAAAGCAGAATTATTGTGCACTTTAGCAAAAAAATAAAAATAAATTAATTAATTAATTAAATTCTATCAAATGTTTTTTTGATTGAACAAGTTTTTGACATTCATCCAAGCTGCTTCAGTGTCTTTAATCAAAAAATAAATAAATAAATTGTCCAGTTGACAGAACTGAATTTATGAAGCCCACCTGGACAACAGAGGGATTACACAGATATTGCAAACTTTATTGACATGCATGTACTACCCAGAACAGAGCAGAAAAGCAGGTTACACTCCCGTGTGTGCTGTTTGTAAAGGGCTTTTGAATAGTGAAAATCTGCCTCTGTAAAATTATTAAATAATCTTTATTATAAACGATGTTTGGAAATTAAAGACTACATTGAGTTTGTGCAGTTATTACTTATAATGACTTGTGTTTGACCCATACTTGCATTTGTAGGCTACATGCACACAGCTGCTGTCCCAAAGCTGCATCTAATTTTTAAAATATGTAGTCTGGATGTAAAGGGCATGTACATATAACACATGTTTGCTGTATTAAAAAGTGTATTCATCATTATGTCTGTGCAAATGAGAGTCTATACATGTGTTTCTGAACTCGTACTGACAGCAGGGGATGTTTCCTGATTAGACGGAACTATAGCGCAGGGGGACCTCTTGGAAAATGATTACTCATGTTGGTGTGCAAATGCAACCCAGAATCTTTAAAGTGTATGGTGTTCGTAACCCTTTCTCCATGCATAACATTAGAAAACATAGGGTAATTGTGAAGATATGGGCAAAGTCCATGCATGTCTGTTAATACAGACTGTGATGGTATGGTTACAGTAAGGCCAGGACGACAGGTTGACAGGGAGAAGATAGACAGTGAAAGAGAATAGAAAGTTAGTTGATATGAGAAGTGGTACCGCAGTGCTGCCCCCAGGGGCCTATCTCCAGATCTTGAACTAGGCTTAGCTGGAGATTTTTACCTATGGTGCATGTTTTGTGTTGATAAAAGAAAACCAGAAAATCAGAGAGCCTGGAGGAAGCCTACCCAGACATGAAGAGAAAGATGCATACTCCATATAAAAAGCCCTGAGTGACCTGGGAAATGAACCCAAAGGCTTTATGCTGTGAGGTGAAAATGCTAGCCATTCTGCCATTATAAAATTACATAGTTTGGAAAAAGATAGATTTAGAGAGATGTTCTAATTGAAATACACAATATTTTATTAAATCATCATGACATTTTACAGCTCAGTATTCGCATGAAACCAATGCAAACTGCTAGCACCCTTCGAAGCTCTAAACCTGTGTTTAGTCTTTTGTTCATATAAGTGTTATATGAACTGTTACCATTACCTTGCGTATATTTGTTCAAACAATGAGCTCTTAAATTCCACCTCACTAGTTAGTCCTGGATCATTCAGCGGTTTTATATAAGCCTTTTACTTACTTTTAACGATTGTGATTCATGAACATCAATTATGCCTATTGGCTCTTAAAAGATTCTCCCTAAAGTTCCCCACTAACAGTGTTTTCTTTCGCCAGAGTTCATTCAGTGTAGGCATCACTCAGGCCAGTCTGACTTATAGTTGCCCGATTGGTTCTGGTGCACACAGTCACAGCTACAAATTTATTCCCTTCGGGGTGTCCTAGCTCTGCACAGTTGTTTCTTTTACGGCCTACTTGTGCTGAACTTTTAGCCCTTAGCTGCTTCCTGACATGTTTTAAAAGCCATTGTAGATGCAGTAAAAGACCTGTTAAATTTTAGGAACACAACAGCCAAGTGGAGAACGTTCATCAATATTTCGTTGGCTGAGGTGAACTGTGAGATGGGGAGAGCACACAGGCAGAGTTAATGCAGGAAGTGACATAAGACTATACATGGGCAACTGCCAGCTTCTCAGCCACTAACGGAGAATATTGTTGAAAACTTTATAAGCCTTTATTTACACGTAAGGCTTAAGTTTCATGCAAGGTCCACTTGCTATAAAATTTAACAAAACATACCTGTATGCTGTCAAAGTCCCACAACGTGTTCATTGGAGAGTTGATACTGCTGCAAGTGCTCCCTGTGGATGAGACTTTGCTGCTTTCTCTGCATGCTCAAATTCAGGAAGCCATTGCATTAGAGCCACAATAACAGGCCTCTTGTGTTTCATGCAGTTCCACTTTCTGGTGAAATAGCGTTCCTTGGGGTCTTATTAGAGAAGTCGAAGGAGAATTTATTGCAATTAACGTTTTAATTAGCCACAGCAAATCTAAAAGCTCATTGGGTACATAATAAGGCCAAATGCAACTATACACAACTATACATTTTTAAAAGTGAGCCATATTGGCTAAACAATGCTGCTAAATAAAATGTGTATCACCACTTAAAAAACAATGGAGAATGCAGTAGGCATGTATGGGGGGTTGTAAACAGGATCTTTTGGAGCACAGGTAAATTGATTGCATTTACAATACAGATTACTCACAACTTTCAGTGGAAAAATGAGAAGGGATGAAAGCTCTTAAAAGTTGATTTTGCTTAATTTGTCTTCTTAAAAATATGCTTAATATGTCTGCTTAAAAATAGTAAACATCCCTTAACCTTTAGGGATTCTATTTGACAGACAACAAACAATGACCATCCACCTTCACTTTCTGCTCAAAAATGCCAAAATATCTTTTGTCTGTTCTTGATGCAATGGCTAATGATTGGATTGAAAACAATAAGAGGGATAACAGACAACCCTGTCTTGTTAATGATTTTGGAAGAAACTGAATTGTGTCCTCGCTTGTGAGGATATCTGGAGAATGATGAACTCTTGCCATTTCAAAATTAAAGGTAATAAAGTTAACTTTTATTCAGTCTATGCACTAGCTGAGAAAAAAACAACAACAAAAAAACAAAAACATTCTATCCTACATTTGGGATGTCATTGGTCCTTTATACAATGCTCCAGTTGTTGCAGCCTGGTTGACATTGTACATGATCGAAGCAAACATCTAGACAGGCAGTAACATCACACAGGAAGATTTAAGTATGACTCTCCAGGGACACCATACTTTTTATGTCATCTGACTTTGAATTTGGTGGTTTGGGAGGTTTGGGTGAATGAAGAGGATACATACTTTGTGGTCTAAAGACAAAGATGGAAAGAATTATTATGAAATCATATTATCATATTTACTGCTGAAAAGAACAATACAGTTGTAATGGAGTTGCAGTTCATTTATATGAACCAGACATCTGCTGCTTTAATGAGGCCAAAGGTTAGGAAACTAAAACTACAGCATCTGGTCATATTACAGAAACTGTCTTTCACTATTTACTGTTCTCAAATCTGAGGACAACAGGCACTAAACCACAAACCTCTTGATCTGTTGAGTAAGCAATGCAGCTGCATTTTCAGGACATTTCCATGAAGGGATTATTTAGCTTCTTGTCAATTTTTTTGTGTGGATATTTTATTTTGTTACCACTATCTATAAAATCTACAAACAATATGAATAAAAAGAAGGTTCGTGTTATTCTAGATTTGAATGAATATAAAGAAAACAGACATGCTAAAACCAACCTGGTCTAAGCTGTATTTTAAACCAGTGATTTGGACACGGCCTTTTGATGTGAATGCACACTCCAGTGCTAAGGTTAAACAAGGGATCCCTCTGAGATAAACTGTGGTAGACTACAGGATTGTTCAACATGACCTACTCTCTGCAACTGAGCAGCTCTCTATAGAAGGTCAAATTATACCTCTGACTGGACTCGACTGAAAAGGCCAGAATTAACAATGACTCAGCAGCTTATGGTGCATGTCAAGTACGTCACGTTCCTGCAAATAACTGACATTTATCTTAGACTCTTGAATGAGCCAAAGTAACCAGAAGGTTAGCAGTACCTATACCCATAACCTGCAGGGCTGTTGTTTCCGGGCCTGACATGAATGCTTTCCTCTGATTCAGTTGCTGCGGTGTGGCACCTGCGGCTATAGAAAGAGGTTTTCAGCACATTCATTGCGGGGTAAAAACACATCAAGCAAAAAATAAAATAAAATAAAATAAAATAAAAAATAAAAATAATAATAATAATAATAATAATAATAATAATAATAATAATAATAATAATAATAATAAAATGTGAATGACTAAATCATTTGGGATGTTGGTACCCCCCCCCCCTCCCCCCCTCCCCAAATAAATAAATAAATAAAATTAAATAATATAAAAAAACACCCAAAATCAGAGCAACAACATGCTTTACATTCTGTAAATGTCAATTTCTCTGGCACATGCAGATATCGGAGGGCAGAAGGGCCACCCGGTGGAGATATTTATTTGTCTGTTAATGTGGTTAACAGCATGGCTGTCTGCTCCCTTCTGAAGTAGACGTGAGGACAGAGGATATGTGTGGGCGAGAGAAGCTAAATTTTGTCCATAGCTGACTGTGTGGGTGTGCAGTGTCTGTGTTTGGGTATGGAATAATGCTTTATGCTGTCTTTTTGGCAGTGGTACAGAACTGCATTCATGACTATTGGACAGAATAGAATGATCTGCACTTCCTTATGTCCAAATGGGACCGGACTGAACAGAAACAAGAAGCTGTCATTTACAAATGATACCAGAAGACAACAACAACTTATATTGCATGATGGCTGTCAGAAAACATGTTTGACTATAAAATCTGAAGAATTATAAACACAAGAGTAGCCAAAACTCAACTATGCCAACTGTGACTCACAACTGGGAAATTTTCTTTGAATATTTGTCATCGCTTACAGGAATGGAGAAGACGTTTTGGGGACCTTTGTTGATGTATAATTACAAGATATGTCACCTAAAACACCCCATAAAACCATTGTTGCAAAAATTGCTGGATTTTGGTATAAGTGTGGATTTAAGGGATTATAAGGGATTTTAATTAATTTACAAAGACTTTTGGTTCTAGAACTGTATCCTGTCTCCCAAATTTTAGATAGTTGTGACTGACAGGTGGATTAATTAGTCTTTGGCAGAATCAACAAGCAAAATTCTAAACTCTTATGTATCTAAGGTAAAAGATGTTATAGATTTTGTTCTAAATGATTAAAGAAATGTCTCTCATATTCCGTGCTACAAATTACCAGTTGTGATTGAACTTTCCAGTGTAAGAACAGTCACACTTTATGATCTGATTCCAGGCTTTTCTGCATTCAACCAGAATGTGGGAGGGACTGGCTGGTAAGGCAAGTTAAAAGTGACATCGCACACCATCAATAATATAAAAAAATTGCACAGTAATTACTGTCTAAATGTGGGTATACCTGAAAGTTACACTGCCAGGTTTTGTGAAAGTTTGATTACCCTGGTGTGAACAATATCTTCTTGTGCCAGTCAGAGTCTCAATTTTGCAGATATTCATACAGAGCAAGTGAGAAAATGCTTACAAAGTTATGCTTCAGGTGGAATACTGGGAATGTGTGTGGTGACACCAGCAGTAAAGAGCTGCCTGATATAAACGTGTGTGCTAAGAGAGATGAATGACTTGAGAACTGTGGGGGTATTGTATACTGAGTAGACAAAAGAGGAGCACATGATATTTTTTTGCACATCTTTAGTAGGTGTGCGATGGTGTGTCTGCACTGTTTCTGCAGGTGGTGGCCATATTGAGAGAGTAAAGACAAAGAGGGAGAGCAAAGCAGAGGTGACAGATACTTGGCAGCTCACAGACCAGAATAATGCTGCTTAAATAATCCTCTCTCCCTCATGTATGAACATGCTCAAGCTCAAGCTCTCTCAACCCATCCATGAGCGACATATACCAAACAAAGTGGACTCATATACAAAGATGGACAAACTTAGCGATGACTTTGAGAATATAATATAATTTTACAAAAGGTTGCAGGTTAGTTGAGTGAGAATCCATTTAGTTACCCAACATTTCTTGAAAGCATCCATTTTGTTCTTAATTTAACAGTGCCCATTTCAATGAGAATGAGTCACTCCCCTCTGCCATTTTCTGGAGGTGATATCATGCTGCTAAGTGACTGCAGCCTGCTGGCCTTGTAAATTGTTCCTGCTCACTTAAACCAATCTATTACTATTATTGTCAGTGTAAGTACTATCATGCTAATTCTGTGTGTGAACCAAACTTTAGTACCAATGGGACAAATTTTCTTCTCAGTCCTAGTTCCCTCATCAACCCAAAACATGTACAGTTAAATCCTTCAGTCCTGACTAAATCTAGCACAAAATCTGGAGATATGTCCCTTGTCCACTGCTACTGCAAAGTTGTCCCAGTGGCGCTGAATGCTGGGAGTGCAAAGTCAGAGATTATTAAACAATTTGTTAGCCTGAATTAAAGGTGGAATAGAAACAAAAAACATGTAGTGCCAGTAGTGAATATTTAGCTAAAACACACAAACAAACAAACAAAAAAAAACAACAAGAAAATAATAGTAAAATAGTGTGACTACTGATGACTTGCATAACCTTTATATTAATGAACAGCAGATAGGTTGTCTTTCTGTCAGTGTCAGATATATCAGGTATTGAGATATTATGTGTAAGTACCCATAAACCACATTACTACACACCTTCTCTCATTCACAAATACAAAGCTCTAAAGCAGCTGTTAAAATGCAAATAGGAGGAAACAGACAAATTATCTGTCTCTCCTGGAATGCCTTGATGGAGAAGAGTGTCAGCCAACTCCTGCGACTGGAGACTGTGAAAGAATGCAAACCACCCGTGCTCTCTCAGCGTGCTCATGGTGCTCAGGGCGCTCAGGGCTATGGACATGTTTCTGAATGAAAACAACTTGGGCAGGGATTTATCACATTGTGGGGATGAAAATCTGTATATACATTCAATTCATGGGGATCTGCCTCCCTTCTGAGGACAAAAAGTCAAGCTTCCGTAACTATCATCATTTATCATTATAGCAACACAATGTAAAGCTCTGGGTAAAATGGGCTAAGGCTTAGACTAATGTGAATCATTTGAATTGGATATCATTTGTTAAAAAAAACAACACTTATATTTATCTTAAATAAAAAGTAAATGCAGTTTTAGGTCACCACAAGTCACAGCTTTAAGTAAATAAAGTTAAGTAAATTTATTTTGGTATAAAGTGTATAAATATATATATGCAAAGATATTTATGAAAGATACAAAAGGCATGTAATTTCAGTATTGAATATCAGAAGAAAAACTATGTTTTTGTTATGCTGTGTGGTGAGCCAGTCCCTTCTAGTATAGAATCACATTATAGACTGCAAACAACTGCCGTATTTTGAGACATTCCAGTTACTACTGCTTATTTGTAGCATTGTCTCCTAATGGTGGAAAATATCTCTCTTCAAATGGTGGTGGCTTACGCTTCATACAAAGGGGGTTAACTCATGTGCCGGACCAGGCCTTTCTGTGGGGGTTTTCATATTTCTCCCTTTTCTTGGTGGAATTCCTCTAGGCATTACAGTTTCCACTGTTTTGTTTTGATGAAGACACATCATCAAAACAAACATGTTTTGCATCCAGCCAGATTAGCCAGATTCTGACTAGTTAATTCTTCTGTCCATCACACCCATCTGAACTGTATGTCTTTGTAAAGTCATATAAAGGCATACGGTCTTGGCTGGCAAGGCAAAAAATCCATCCACTTTCTTCAAACTTCCCTTCCAAGGGATCCTCCTCCTGGTAGGACATGCTTTAAAGACCTGCCCAGTGAGGCATCTACCTTAGCTGGCTCCTCAACATGGAGACGGAGTAGATCTCCTCTCCTCCACTTGAGGCAGGACTCTCCACCCACATGGAGAGAGCCAGCCATGTTTTTCTGGTTAAAAACAATGGCCTTGGATTTGGATGTTGCAGATCATGGTCCGATGAAGCCATCAGGACAGCATCATCCCCAAACAGCAGAGATGAGTTTCTGTGGTCCCCAAACTGGACATCCTCCAGCCCCTCACTGTGCCCAGAGTTGTCTGTCAATATAAACAATGAAGAGAACTGGTGACAAAGGCAGCCCTGGAGGAGTCCAACATGCACTGGAAACAGACTTACTGCCAGCAATGCAAACACAGGTTCTGCTCCACTCCTATAGGGACCGAACAACTTTTAGCAAAGGGCTTCAGACTCCATACTCTCAGAGCAACCCCAGAGGACAAAGAAGATAATGTGGAATGTTTTATCCAGCTCCACAAAAATGTGGTTGGGCAAACTCCCATGAACCCAATAGAGAGTATAGAGCTGGTCCAATATTCTGCAACCAGGACTGTGACGTAGGTTGACCGTGAGCGGCTTGGGGTTCAGTGAGCGAGGTTAAAAACAAATCCAGACACTGACAGGTAGTTGTGGTCTACGGTT
Source organism: Boleophthalmus pectinirostris (assembly GCF_026225935.1). Taxonomy (NCBI): domain Eukaryota; kingdom Metazoa; phylum Chordata; class Actinopteri; order Gobiiformes; family Gobiidae; genus Boleophthalmus; species Boleophthalmus pectinirostris. Next base: position 39,007,552 of record NW_026571299.1, on the reverse strand, counting down.
TACTTTTGTTTTTCAATGATTACAAAAAGTGCAAGTGCAAAAAGTGCAGGGTGCAAAATGGAGGCAGGCAGCAGTTTCCTCTCCAGCAGCAGAACACAGACTGATCTTTGGAGGCGCCTTTTATGCTGGTCCTACTGATTGGCTAAAACCACTAGGCTAAAACAGGGATGGTAAAACTTATAATTAGCTTAAAATCAAAACCTAAACCTCCATAAAACAACCCAAAACCCAGATAACTATTAAAACCACCAACTATATACATAAAAACCCTAAAACCATACACCAATTAAATGTTAAAACCCATAAACCAATAAAACACCTAACCTAAAACCCCTGTACAAAATGATACACGTGGTCCAGCCCGGAACCATAAAAGAGGGAGCTCGTGTCCGGGGGACTCTTTTCACACCTGGACAGAAGATAAAAAGGGGAGGTAAGTAAAAGCAGATCCACACCATTCATTAAAACAAAATAAAATACACTATACACATCAACTCAACATGCACTGGGGCGGTTTGCAGCTGAGTGTGAAGTGGCTGGCATAAGGATCAGCTCCTCCAAATCCGAGGCCATGGTTCTCGACTGGACAAAGGTGGCTTGCCCTCTCTGGGTGGGTGGAGAGTCCTTGCCTCAAGTGGAGGAGTTCAAGTATCTCGGGGTCTTGTTCACGAGTGAGGGGAAGATGGAGCGTGAGATTGACAGGCGGATCGGTGCAGCGTCGGCAGTGATGCGGTCGCTGTATCGGACCGTTGTGGTGAAGAGAGAGCTGAGTCGAAAGGCGAAGCTCTCGATTTACTGGTCAATCTACGTTCCTACTCTCACCTATGGTCATGAGCTTTGGGTAATGACCGAAAGGACAAGATCGCCGATACAAGCGGTCGAAATGAGTTTCCTCCGCAGGGTGGCTGGGCGCTCCCTTAGAGATAGGGTGAGGAGCTCAGTCACACGGGAGGAGCTCGGAGTAGAGCCGCTGCTCCTCAATGTTGAGAGGAGCCAGTTGAGGTGGCTTGGGCATCTGTTTCGGATGCCTCCTGGACGTCTCCCTCGGGAGGTGTTCTGGGCATGTCCCACTGGGAGGAGGCCCCGGGAAAGACCCAGGACACGCTGGAGGGACTATGTCTCTCGACTGGCATGGGAACGTCTCGGGATCCCCCTGGAAGAGCTGGAGGACGTGTGTGTGGAGAAGGAAGTCTGGGAGGCCCTCCTCAGACTGTTGCCCCCGCAACCAGACCTTGGATAAGCGGAAGAAAATGGATGGATGGATATACACATCAACACTTAAAACATTCTAAAACAGATATTGCACCATATATATTGTACTAAGTCAATCTAAAATGTAATTGGTAATTGTCTCCCTTTTCCTGCAGGGACAAGCAGCTTCCAATTAAAGTGCCACTGTGCCTCAGGAATAAAAAATGGTTAAAGGAAAGACAATAAATATTTTTTTTAAAACCAATCGTGTGCATTTTATTTTGTCATGTGCAACTATGTTAAAAGTGCTGTGTGCTATGAAAGTGCAGTGTTTTAAAGTGCTCTAGTGAAGGGTGAAGGTGCTAAGTGTGGTTCTGGGGTAACAAACCAGCCTGTTTGTTACATTTCCCCCCTCCTCTCAGAAAAGCAAAGCTACTCTTCCTCCAGTCTTGATAGGCAATCAGCCACAATGTTGGTCTTCCCTGGTTTGTAGTGGACGGTGAAGTTGTAGGGCTGTAGCGCAAGGTACCAGCCTGCGATCCGAGTGTTCGCCTCTCTCATGCAATCCAACCACTGCAGTGCTCTGTGATCTGTCTCCAGCAAGAAGAGTCTACCAAGCAGGTAGTAGCGCAGAGAGTCGATGGCCCACTTCATCGCCAGACACTCCTTCTCTATAGCCGAGTATCGAGTCTCCCGGTCCAGCAGCCTACGACTCAGAAATACCACTGGCCTTTGTTCTCCATCCTTCTCCTGGAGGAGGACCGCTCCCAGTCCCACCCCAGAAGCATCCGTTTGCAGGATGAAAGGCCGGTCAAAATCAAGGCTTTACAGGACTGGTCGGGTGAAAATAGCCTCCTTCAGGTCAATCAAGGCTTTATTGCACGCCTCCGTCCAGCAAACTTTGTTTGGGGCTGAATTTTTTGTTAAGTCATTCAGGACAGCGGATCTCTCGGCAAACTGAGGGATGAATTTTCTGTGCCATCCCACCAGGCTGAGGAACCCCCTGACCTTCCTTTTTGTTGTGGGCACAGGGAAGGATTGGATAGCCTCCATTTTTTGAACTTGAGGCTTAATTTTGCCATAGCCAATAGTGTACCTCAGGTACTCGACTTCCCTATGGGCCACTGCACACTTTTTTGGGTTCACAGTCAGTCCAGCAGTCTGAATCCTCTGCAGGACCTCCTGGAGGTGGTGGAGATGCTCTTCCCAGGACCGACTGTAAACCACCACGTCATCCAGGTAGGCTGCAGAAAACTCAGACACGTCACGGAGTACATGGTCCATCAGCCTCTGAAATGTGGCTGGCGCCCCCTGCAGGCCAAAGGGCATCACCCTGAACTGGTACAGTCCAAAGGGAGTTTTGAAAGCTGTCAGCTCCCTCGCCTCTGGTGCTAGTGCCAACTGCCAATAGCCCCGGGATAGATCCAGTGTGGTGATGTAGGTTGCACTCCCCACACGCTCCAGAAGTTCATCGATGCGGGGCATTGGGTAGGGGTCAAAGTTGGATATCGCGTTCAGGTACCTAAAATCAATACAAAAACGCAGAGAACCATCCTTTTTTGGCACAAGTACAACAGGGTTACACCATTCACTGTCCGACATTTCAATGATTCCCAGTTCTAACATAAGTTCAATTTCTTTTTTCAACACTGGCACCAACCGCTCTGGGATTCGGTAGCTCCTTTGTCTCTTTGGAGCATCCTTTTTGAGGCGGATCTTATGTTGAACCAGTGAGGTAAAACCGGGGGTCTCCTGGAAAAGATCCGGGTTAAGAAGCGGCCCTAACTCCTCCTGCTGAGAGGGAGAGAGGTGAGACAAGTCAATGGCAGCTGGCTCTGCAGCAGGGATGGGGAAAAACTTTTCCGTCACTTCCTCATCCTTCACGGCATGCACCAAAAGCTGCTGAGAAGGTTCTTGGCGGACAATAAACTCCTTCAGCAAATTAACATGAAAAACTTGGTGTTTTTTAAGTCTCTCAGGCATAAACAGCTCATATATGACATCACCAACTTTTTTAGTTATTTCATATGGTCCATGCCACTTAGCAAGTAGTTTGTTTTCACTAGTTGGTAAAAGCAAAAGTACCTTTTGGCCTGGTGTGAAGGTCCGGTCCTTGGCCTTCTGGTCATACCAGGTTTTCTGTGTGGTTTGTGCCGCTTTGAGGTTTTCCTGTGTCAGTGCTGCCATTGCCTCAAGCCTCTCCCTCATTTTGAGTACATAGGCCACCACATTGTCTCCTTCTGGCTCCCGGAGCTCCCAGTGGTCCTTGAGCAGGTCCAGGGGTCCCCTCACCTGGCGTCCGTACAAGAGCTCAAAAGGTGAGAAGCCTGTTGATGCTTGGGGGACCTCCCGGTATGCAAAGAGCAGGTACGGAAGCCACTGGTCCCAGTCCTTGCCTGTAGAAGAGACAAACTTGCGCAGCATCGTTTTCAGAGTCTTATTGTATCTCTCCACCAAACCGTCCGTTTGGGGGTGATACGGTGTGGTCCTAATTCCCTTCACCCCTAGCAACTGGTAGACCTGCTGGAGGAGCTTTGAAAGGAAATTGGTACCACAGTCGGTAAGTATTTCTTTTGCTACCCTGACCCTTGAGAAGAGCTGCAAGAGACAGTTAGCAATCTGTTTAGCCTTAATAGATCTGAGTGGGAAGGCTTCAGGGTAACGTGTGGCATAGTCTGAAATCACCAAAATGTAGCGGTTTCCTGCTGAGCTCTTCTACAGCTCTGACCATCCGCAAGAACTGTTCCAGAATCAGCTTTTCACACACTTGTTGAATTGTTATTTTTCCAGGCTGAATCCATCTCATGAAAATCTCCTTCAGGCGGACATACAGCTCCCGTGGCGTCTCACCGGACTCGATCTTCAGGGATCTGAAGCGGCGGCGTTAGGTCTCTGATGTAATTTCATATTTGGCCAAGATGGCCTCCTTCACCTTGTCATAGTCCTCCGTGTCTTTCATGTCCATGGCAACATAGGCACTTCGGGCTTTGCCTGTCAGCAGAGGTACCAGGCGAACAGCCCACTCTTCTTCTGGCCATCGGCAAACCTGAGCCATCCTTTCAAACGTGGTCAGGAAATGTTCAATGTCATCGTCAGGAGCCAGGGGAAGAAGCTTTGGCTCCCGGTATGGCCTGTGAGGGTAACGTGGCCCCTCATCTTCTTCATCCTCGCACTCCTCCTCTGTTGACATTTCTAGCGTGACTTGAATGGGCCTTGAAACCCGCTGTGGATGCGCAGATCGCTCTGGCTGCATCCTTAATAGCTGCTGCTGGAGTTCCTGGACCTGAATCTCCATGGTTTGCCAGCGCTGCTCCTGTTGGATCCACTCAGTGTTGACAGTTTTGTCTCTTATGGTCTTGGGCATCAATTAGCAACTTCATCATCCCAGCCAATTCCTCCATTTTCTCTTCCACACCACTTGCCTTTGCCCCCTGGTGGTCAGCCATTGTCGTCCCAGGTTCCTCGTCAGGCTCTTCAGGCATTTTCTTTCCACCTTGTCTGGTATTCATCGTACCTTCTCACTGTGGCATAGGACCACTCCTGACACCAAATGTAATGTAGGTTGACCGTGAGTGACTTGGGGTTCAGTGAGCGAGGTTAAAAACAAATCCAGACACAGACAGGTAGTTGTGGTCCACGGTTTACTTTTGCTTTTCAATGATTACAAAAAGTGCAAGTGCAAAAAGTGCAGGGTACAAAATGGAGGCAGGCAGCAGTTTCCTCTCCAGCAGCAGAACACAGACTGATCTTTGGAGGCGCTTTTTATGCTGGTCCTACTGATTGGCTAAAACCACTAGGCTAAAACAGAGATGGTAAAACTTATAATTAGCTTAAAATCAAAACCTAAACCTCCATAAAACAACCCAAAACCCAGATAACTATTAAAACCACCAACTATATACATAAAAACCCTAAAACCATACACCAATTAAATGTTAAAACCCATAAACCAATAAAACACCAAACCTAAAACCCCTGTACAAAATGATACACGTGGTCCAGCCCAGAACCATAAAAGAGGGAGCTCGTGTCCGGGGGACTCTTTTCACACCTGGACAGAAGATAAAAAGGGGAGGTAAGTAAAAGCAGATCCACACCATTCATTAAAACACAATAAAATACACTATACACATCAACACTTAAAACATTCTAAAACAGATATTGCACCATATATATTGCACTAAGTCAATTTAAAATGTAATTGGTAATTGTCTCCCTTTTCCTGCAGGGACAAGCAGCTTCCAATTAAAGTGCCACTGTGCCTCAGGAATAAAAAATGGTTAAAGGAAAGACAATAAATATTTTTTTTAAAACCAATCATGTGCAATTTATTTTGTCATGTGCAACTATGTTAAAAGTGCTGTGTGCTATGAAAGTGCAGTGTTTTAAAGTGCTCTAGTGAAGGGTGAAGGTGCTAAGTGTGGTTCTGGGGTAACAAACCAGCTTGTTTGTTACAAGTACAAAAACCACACTTCTTCTTTGGAATCCCAGTTTTCGCCTCTCCAGTACCCTGGAATAAATTATATTGGTGATGATGAGGAGTGTGATCCCTGGTAGTTGGAGCTTTCTCTGGTCCCCTTCCTTAAACAGAGGTACCACTATCCCCTTCTGTCAGTCGAGAGGTGCTGTCCCCAACCACTACGTGATGCTTCAGAGGCGTGTCAGTCAAAGCAGCCCCACCACACCCACAAACTTACTCAGGATGGATCTCATCCACCCCAGCAGCCTTGCCAACAAGGAGCTTGCCAACTACCTCAGTAACTTCAGCTTGGGTGACAGACACGTTACTCAGTTTCTGCTTCCTCCTTGAAAGATGTGACAGTGGGATTTAGGAACTTCTCAGAGTACAGGTAGTCCTTCTACAATCCAACAATATTCCCAGTTAAACTCAATAGCTCTCCACCTGCAGTTTGGTGGAGCACTGCTTCCCCCTCCTGAGGCATTGGATTGTTTGCCACATTTTCTTTGAGGCTGGATTAATACCTATTAGCTTCCTCAAAAATCCTACAAGCTAACAAGGCTTTATAGAATTCCTTTAGCTTGGTGGCATCCCAAGCACCGGAGACCAAAAGACCATAGCTCTGAGCAGCCCTATTGACAATGTAGAAGCTCTCAGAGGTCTGAGTTAAAGACTCTACTGACAGAGGGCTCTGTCAGATGTTCCCAACAGACCCTCATGATATGCTTAGGTCTGGTGACAAGGCAAAGGAAAATCAATAATAATCCATAATATTGATTTAACCAACAGAAATTGAATAATGAATAATCTTATTTGTTTACCATCCACCTGCAATGCAGAACTGAAAGCAAGAGCCTAGGGATACTTTTTGTGATTTCATAAACTCAAATGTGGCAACAATCATCACATTCAAGTCATGCAAAGAAAGAAAAATAGAACTAGATAAATTGGGTTAATACCTGTAGTTACTGTTGTTGGTAATAGTTGGAGGGAGTTAGGCCTTTGACAAAATAGATCCACACTTGCAGTGTTGATGTTTAACCCTGTACCTGACCAATTACTAAGCAATTCCTATTCTTTATTCAACTTGAAACATATGGCTTATACAAAGTATACATCCTCATACTCATCTTTTTTGACATTTTTGTAAAAGTGAAAAATTAGTTTGGGCTGCATTGAGCCAAAGCTCACAGGTGGTCAAAAATGTTTTACATCCTAAAAAAGGTCTCCTGGCAACTTGAGGTACGTACTGTATGAGGGGAGGAGTGGTGATTGATGAGTCACTAGCAATGATATCTCTTGTTTTCAACACCTGGTAATGATAATGGTTCACGGAGTGCGTGGAGTGTGTGAAAGCCTCCTGTATCTATCAGAGTCTGTGTGTGGTCAGGGCGGTGGGAGGGCACTCATGTGTATGCAGGGACATAATGTTCATATTTGACATCAACCTCAAAAGAAGATGATGTCCTCTTAGATGCAAACATTCTGTAAACAGGCTGATGGTAATCCTAGAACAGCACACAACCAACTCGAGAGTTTGGAACATTCTCCATTGAGATAGCTGAGTATTATACTGTAGAATACTATAGCCAGATTAACACAAATTCCATGGACAATTTTTCTACATATTGTAGTCCAGTAAAAAAAATAATAAAAAACTACTATTGTATTGTAGGTGGGAAGCTGCCTTAGAACTAATAATTTCTTGAAATATTTTAAAACACGAGCTGAGAGCTTGATAAAGTTATAAATATACTGTTGTTTCCTCAAACCCATATAGCCTATGAGTTGTGTTTTATTTAATTTATGCATGCTTAACAGATCATGGTAAGGATAAAGTGTAGTTCAAATAGTCTGTATTGTGAACAGTACTGTAGCTCAATACTATGACAAGCATAAAGAATGAGGCCAACGTAAAACTGAACATTAACACCACTACAGATGTACATTGGTCATCAAAGCCAAAATGCAAGAGACCCAACTCCAACTGTACAGGCACATGATATGAAATAATTAGTCAAAAACAGTAAGGCTTGACTAACCTATGCAAAATACTTCATATTGTGGTCACAATTATACTGAGAATGTGCTCAACTTCAGGCAACCTGACCCGTATGAGAATACCCCACAGTTTACTCACTAATGTATGCAACTTATAGTCTTACAGTCACAGATATTTTTCAAATCAACTCTCAAATAATATGAGAATGATCGACCACTTACCCTCACGCACATAAGCGCACACTTCCACATTAAAAGCATGCTGGGAAAGACATAGACAGCTGTGACTGTAGGTGTCAGACAAACTGCGCCAACTAAAACGGCACTGTTTTTCTAAGAGCAGATATTGGCGCCCACAAGATAAAATTCCTCTCCAACATCTGTCATGAAAAAGTGCGACTACATTTACTAAAAAGTAAAGTGGCGGTCAGCTCAGCAATTGCCAGATCTAATAAATATGAAGCCAGAAACAGCTTGGATAGAGATATGCTTAAATTCAATGCAGGAGCAAGAATCCAAGGTTCACTGGTGTCAGAAAAAGTTATGATCATTTTAACAAACTTTTGTGATGTGGCACTGAAGTCATTTTAAGAATTTGAATGTATTTTCCTGTGATTTTAAAATTAATGTTCAAATTCTAAGGAAAAGATTTAATAGGATTACCCCTATAGATGAACATGTACATCATTTCAACCTAATTTCATTCCAAGTCATACCTGGATATGAATCATTGACTACTTGAGTCATGTGTAGAAAATATTATCTGTACTTGAGTGGCTAGACCTTTGCATTTCATGATGTTTAACTTGTAAAAGCTGCAAATGCAAAGCTTAATATACAAATGTGTTTACAAGACATGGGAACATAAAGGAGCCTGGCCATTCAGGCCTTTAGACCTCAGTGGAACACAAGCCTTTTGGGTGTTTGCTCTCTCCAGAGACATACTCACAAGCTTTCCAGAAACATCTTTGTTATATGTGTAACAGGGGCAGCCATTAAAATTGCTTTCAATGAAGTTAAGCCTTGTTAAACAAGCCTCCCTTTTCAGCATTGAAGATGGAAGGCATATGTTTCTGATTACATGTGAACAAGGAAATACAATAGGCCTCTTTAACCAGATTCTTGATCTTGTACTCCAGGACTCTGCCTGACACTTTGCCACAACTCCGAGCCACAAACAGCGACATGGAAATGTGAAACCAGTAAACAATTCATGTTTCTGCTTTACTACACATTTCTGAACAGTGGGACCACAGAGATGAGCAGAGGTACTCATGGTTCAGTGGGACAAAGACCAATGAAATCATATGATTACAAATGCATGTTAACTTTCTCCAATTATTTAACTATTTCTACATTAAGGGTCTTTTAACACAAATGTAATAAAACACCAAAATAAATCTACATATAACCACTGGCAGGTTACTTACAAATTTCTGACTTCTTTTTGACTATGTTTTCTGTTGATGACAGTTTGAAGTATATTTGAGGTGAAGTATAATGAACTAACTTATTATCATGTAAGAAGCATAAGAGTAATATACAAAATCTACCATGGCAGAAGGGAAAATGTACACAGGACAATTGCTAAAAATGCTAAAAAGTCAATTTTCCAATTATGCTTCATTTCCTGTCCTGCAAATACACTGTTAGGCTCCATAAATCATAGAAAATATCAGTCACCATAAATCATACATGGAGATTTAAATCAGCTGTTTGCAGAATGCACTGCCCAAGCCTCAGATGGACTAATGTGTGGAAATGTGCGATAATTAAAACCAGGTGCTCTCTCTGTGGGGAATACTGTTTCCCAATATCCTTTAACACGACTCACAACTCACCTCTGCTGGTTTCTTTTCAGCGCATCTGTGGTAGCATTTATTTATTTAAGGGACAAATATACCACAGTTAGCCAAATTATTATTATTTTTTTAAACACTGCACTGTCTAAAATGTTTATTTATTGACTGTAATCTTGTATACAAGAAACTGTAAAAACAAAGCAGCTTTCTTTTTTCATCACACAGAAATATTGGTATTGTTGCTGCAGTGATGCCTCAAAAAGACATCTGAAGTCCTTGAAATATACTACTATGTAAGTCACAGGCTTAAATCTGAGCACAAACGAGTCATCAATATTACTCAAAAAGTTTGTTTTTTTTCCTGTGTCAAGAAAGAATGATGACAGTGGCTGTCTATATATTCTATTCAGCTGTATTTCATACAGGAGTTACTGTACCCAATATTCTGTCTTTGTAGACCCTTTGCACCATAACTATGTATAACAGTACATACTCTATCATTTCTATATACTGCAATGCTGTTCAGCCCCCTTTTCCTTGTCTCTTCATATTTTGAGAGAGGGTCAATAGTACTGGCATGTCTCAGCATTGATTAAAGGAAGTGCTTACATCACTGCATCTTCAAGAAAAAGCCATTTGTTCTCACAGATGGCTTCATCCAATGGAGGAGCTTTGAAGCAGAAAGCGGACAGGTGCGTTCACTGTTCTGTATATGAAATGCAGCACATGTTCCAAACCAGGAAACTGTTGCGTGTGTTTCATAGCAACACTCGAGATGTGGATGTCTGTACAACTTTCTAAGTTGTCAGGTAATTTCTTGTAGCCCCAACGATCTGCCTGGGGAATGATAATAAGTTTTTGCTATGGAGTAAACTGTATAGACTGTTAAGATTGTGCAACACAGATCACAACAATGCACGTATATACCCTCACACTGTGACAGTCTTTGGCCTTCTGTTATTTTCTTAAATCACAGATATGGTGACTTATGACTTACTGTAAACAACAAAATAATCCATGCATATTATATTTTTATTGTATTTTAAAAGCCCTTGAAAACGAAACTATGTTGTTGTTTTTTCATTTTGGTATATTTTTATTGCACTGAAAACATGCATCCTGTGAGCGGGCTTGCATCTCTACAAACGTGAATCTTATTTGGCCTTATTTGTGGCTCCTTGGCTATAATCTCCCACAGCAGTTAAGTTTCTATTTCCATGCTATAATAAAAATACATTTGCATACTTGATTTACATAGTATAAAATTTGAGCTTGCTATGTTATAACCTTTCAGCAGGCTTGATTGTGCTGTTTAGAACTTTTGGAGGGGTAACAAATTGTTTAGAATTAGTGCAAGCAAATGACCTTTAGATTTAAATGCTATTTCTCACAGATGGTGCCCAAGAACATGATGATATATGTATATGATAAACTAAGAAACAACAGAAAAAAAGTCAGAAGATTAATAATTTCAACACTTACCCGGATGGTTAAACCACACGTAATGGATGTTCCAAGTCAAACACAATCAGTCTGTTATTTGGCATGTGCAAGTCCTATGAATTCTTTGATAGTTTAGTCTATCCTAGGGGTCAGGGGGTTGCACCGATAGGAATTTGGATATCACTCAGTTAGACATATTTTATTGAAGAGTACTTAATTCAACTTTTCCACATTTGGAACAGGTCAAATTTGCACTTAATCACTGGACATTATTTAAACAGTGGACATTTTTCACATACTTATAAGGTACAATGGCAGATAAGTGCTGAGAAAGGGCAGTTTAGCTATAATTCATCATATGCATTTATTTTATTGACTGACTTTTTATACCAATGACACTATATAACTATATATACTGAATAAGAACTTTCCTTCAGTTCTGTGAAATAGTTCATTTAAAAGGTCTTTCATAGTCTCTGGTATGCAGTCTGATAGTCTGCTTAAGTGTGATGACTAATGTCTGTTGCAACACTTCAGGCTCTTCTTCCTGGATACTCTCATGCCTTTGTTCCGACTTCCAAATCACTAATGTTTCCATAAACCACTGTTACACAGATTTTCAACCAGTTAATTACAATTAGCAAGAATTTTGCGATTGTTATATTTTATATTAAAGCCAAAAATGTGCCTAAACAATGATAGCATCACTTTTTGACAAATTTTATTATTATTATTATTATTATTATTATTAAAGGTGCACTATGTAAGCTTCTGGTGGAAGCTCTGCCACTTGTTGGTCTCCATGGAGATATTATTGCTTTCCTGGAATGTTCCACAGTTAGACATTAACTTATTTACTTAGCATGTATTCAAATACCTTGAAAAACCTGCATTCTTATTGTGAGTAGGCTCACCTTTCCACAGATCTAGACTGCTGGCTTCACATGCTTGTCACCATGGTGATGTATGTTTAATGTTTAACACACTATAGAAAATTCCAGGCAAAGCAATAACACCTAAAATAACATGGACATAAGGCCCATCTTTCACATAGTGCACTTATGTTTAAAAAAAAAACCCAAAAAAGAAAAAAAAAAAAAAGAATAAATTAGAGTGAACACATTTCTGGTTGGGTAGTTCTTTTAACTTTAAGTCTTAACTTTGGGAATTGCCTGTAAAATGTTTGTAACTTTGTTAGTCTGACATTATGGCTGTATTGAGACCTGGAATTGTGATGTGTCAAACTATGTTCATTGAACTATATTTGGACTACACATATTTTGGGGAGCACCATACACATCTGCTACCTGCAGCCACATGACTCCACCACCATATCCTCATACTGTTTGTATACCACATTATTGGCAGAGTCAATGTAGAGTATACTGATGGGACTGAGTTTAGTTGGGACACAGCATGTGGGTGGTGTTGAGGACGGGTCCATAGAGTTCATAAGAGTTTGTATGATGGCGTGATTGGTGGGTTCAAGGTGTGAGCGGATGGGGAAGTCACAGGCCCCGTCGCAGTGAAAGGCCTCATACTCCAATGGAGCGATGATCCAGTCATCCCAGCCCATCTCCTTAAAGTTCACATGCAGCTGTTTCTTATGGCAGCGTTTGGTCTGAGCTTTAATGACCTGGTTCTGAGGGAAAGCCTGGGGCGGCTGCATGGGCTTTTTATTTGCCCTGACGGCCGGAGCTCGTCGCATTCGCCTCTGTGTGAAGAGGTACTCATAGACAGTTTTATTGTCATGGCCCGATCGCGCTTTGATCTCATTGTAAAATAGGTCCCTCTTTTTGCTTTTCCCAAATGCCAGGAGAAACGCCTTTTCCTTGTTGCTCCTTCCAGGACGACCAAACCCAAGAGTTCGCAGGTCTATGGGCCGGCCGCCTCGATATTGCAGTGCTTCCAGTTCAAAGCACAGCTGCTTGGAGAGTGTGTTTTGCTGATGTTTTAAACCCTTGAAAACTTTCCATATGTCAAATACTTCCCATTTGCTGCCAAATCCGCCCCCACTAACCACATCATCCATAGTCTTCATGTGCAGCAGACTGGGCTTTTGGCGACCTGAAGCACAGGTATAGAGGCGAAGGCAGGGCCCGGTAACTGTAGACCCCTGCGTTACCATGGACACCCTGCGGGGGTCGGACAGGTGTTTCCTCAGGATGCGTAGCTCAGCCCCCAAGAGGCTGTCTCGATCCAGGGAGCTGATATTGAAGAAATACCTCTGCCGTCTGAGCTGTGGCCCACGCTCATCTAGGAAAGACAGAAAAGTAAAGAGACTCAAATTGGTCACAGAGGGCTGGGGTACAATGCAAAGACAACATATAAGTGATGATGGAGCTCAAACACTGTAAAAAAAAATAAATGTAATATATTTGGATTGTTTCAACAACAGTGAGTCTACTTTAACTTTTGAAGGGTCAATATAGCCCCATTTGTCCACTCTCTTCAATTAATTTTAAGATGCCCACAAGACAGCACAAATACTACATGTCCTAAGTTTGATTCTCTTATGTAAATAAAGGTTAAATATAACTTTAAAAAGCTACATCAGTTTCAGGTTTTATTTGTAAATAATATACTTTTCTAATGCTCATCAGATACTATCTACTATCAATCACTGCAGAAAGCCTCCAAACTGTGTGTCAAACAATATGAGGAACAAGGAATGAAAAATATATATTGGCAAAACTAAAATCATTATTGGAGATTACCTCTGATAAAAATCAATCTCAGAGAATGATTGATGTGACATGGCAGTTTTGCAAGTCCAGGAAAAGTTGGATTCAGCACTAAAGTGCAAGGCACTGAGATTTGAGTGTGCATCCAAATAATGCTTTGTGGTTTATGGAGATTTATGAGCTTTTCTCTGAGTGGCAGGATGTGGTTTGGATTTCTGAAGAAACCATCTTAATACCATGACTTCTAGAAGACTACTTACATTTGATTTATAACTTCATCAATGTAGCATTTTTACATTTGTATATCAACTTCTCAGTGAAATGGGCATGGTAGTATAATTATGGTCTGCTATTCACAAAGAAATTCACCAGCTGACTGAAACATGTTAAAAAGCAGCAGGGAATGGGGTGGCATCTAATGTTTTATGTCATTATCAGTAAGGAAAACCAGTGGACTTCCCAGTCTGGAATCCAGACATGGTATCTTTGTGCTCGCAGCCTCTTCTCACGTAATTCCCCCTGTTCTCATGCAGGATTCAAGTGGTACATTAAAAGCAGACGAGAGGCAGCATCCAAGAGTAAACAAGCTTGTTATTATGGACCTACAAATTTAGCCAGGTGGCTGCTGAGAAAATTATTTTATTTTGTTTTACAACGCAGTCATTTAGACAAATGACATTATTTATTGTATATATGATTTAGTGAGTATTACAGGTAGATCACCAACTTGATATGGTGAAAGCTTTTCTCACAAAGTGCTAATATTGTGGCCAGTTTCAAAGTGACCAGCACTAGTGAATAAGATGTCAGTAGATGTGAACCTGGAGTAGAGGTGTCAGCCTATATGTTACACCATCGGTGGGCCACTGCACATGTGCAGGGGGTCACCCATGATTTGCTCTGCACACACTAAACAAATAAGGGCCAAATTAAAAGAACATTTAGTCCTTGAAAAGTAAACCTCTCGCGACACCAGAAATATTAAACTCTGCTCATTGAAAACATTGTTTTAAACAGTTTTACACCATAAAGATAACATTACACAGGGGGCCACCCGACTTGTGGCTATGAGCCGTGTTTATTTACCCTCCTGAGGTTGTGTTGGACTGCAGTGCTTTCTGGAGCGCACCAGATGGTAGAGAACACACATGTCCAGAGAGACACAGACTTAAACACATGAGCAGCAATCAGCAGTAGACAGCAAAAATCATTACTCAGAGGGGACAGGCACCATCTCTTCTGGCTCTTGATCAAATTAAGTGGAATAGAATAATATAATATAAGAATGTAAAGGTATGTAAATACTTTTTAGTGAAATATTTTGGTGTATGAAGTTCATTGCACATTTTTTGTGATTACTGGATTATTTAATAGAACCGAATACAGTTTTACTGGACACCTGCCAACTATACACTGTGTGTGCAGTGCAATAGGTCTGTGGTCTGCTGAACACATGTTGGTGACATTTAGAGTTATCAAACTGCGGTGTCAGTGTCTGCTATGAACAAGGGTGTTTTGTTAGTTTCTGTGTAGTTGGCTTTGAAGTCTGGCAAACAGATCTGTCTGACATGAAACACAGCTACATTGCAAAGCCAAATACAAATAAGATTGTATGGCACTCTACACTGAGCCTCATCTGTCACAATTTAAAATAAATAAATGAAATTTTGAGCTAGACCCTACAAAGCTACTCCATCTAGTGGCATAGGCGGCAATATAGCCTAACCATACCACAAGTCAAAACTTATATTTTAACTAAATCAAATATCAAACATGGGCTATACTAAAACAGTAGAAAACGAAACTTGTATAAAACTTGTATCAACGTCTTGCAGTTTACCAGGCCTAAACAGCCTATTTTTAATTTTTGGAGTATTCTGAAAGACTAAATGAATTGAACGTGGATTTAGTCGCACTTCGGTTACCTTGCCCTTTATCCACGAAGCTAGTGATGGTGTTCGCCAAGCCGGCCTCGTGAAGTGCGCTGCCATTCACGTCGCCATTTGACAGGGACCAGTAGAGTGACAACATGTAGTCGTGAGGGACCACCAGAGGCTGCCTGTGGTGCGCATCCCGCTCAGGGGCAGCTTTTGGAAACTTGACGCGCTGAGCTGCTGCGGTCGCACTGAGCTGCTGAAGCTGCTGAAGCTGCTGCCGATTATTAAATCTCTGTGCAGTCGCCGCTGTTCGCTGAGTAGTATCTCCGGACCGCTGCACTGCCCTGACAGCACCCTCAGCCTTGCCGTTGTCTACTTCTATATACGGTGCTGCGTATGGGAAGTGCGTCCTGAAAGCATGCTCTCTGTCCGTCCACGAGCGCCCCTGTGACCCCACTGCCCTGTCTCTCAGGGTGCGTGTTCCAGTCACGGACGAATACGCGCTGTGTTTAACTTTACTGGCACCAGCTGCCCCTTTCGTCAGCGCTGGTCCTGGTGCCTGGATACGCGTAATTCTTGCAGGAGACGGTCTCCACGATTTACCAGTCCCGGTAAAGCCCGCTGTGGGTCTGAGTGAAGCCAGTAACGGATGCGCGTAAAGAAGAGTCCAGCAGCTCAACAGCAGTAACTTGACAACTGTCATCCTAAAGCCCAATGTGCCAGGCCCACATTGTAATAAACGCAGTCAGTGGAGAATCAGTGAGTCTTTGAGCGGAGGATGCTCATTCTGTGCGCTGAGCTGTGCCAGTAAAGTCCTGAATAAAAGGTGTTTTCCGTGTCAGACATAAACTATAGACATATGCAAGGCTATAAAAATAAAGACGTGGGCTAAAACTGCCTTTTATTTGCTGGAGATCTAATGTTTTTCCTCGAAATATAAGAATCATAATGCTGCGTAAAGATCCTGCCGGTAATGGCACAGGACGCAGGTCCAAAAAGTAGTTTTTTAAAGATGAGAGGAGCTCTAACCAGAGACTTGCAGTTAACCCTCCACTGCTCTATTCTGATCGAGATCTTCTGAGAACGTTTTTAAATCCCACTTTTTCTCAAAGTGAGAGAGGCAAGAATGGCGTAATGCCGCTGCCTCCGTGTTTTTTCTTTTTCCCCTCAAAGTTTGAACCGCGTCCAGTGAAAATATTCCCTCACACACCAAGCTGCAGGTGCTCGAAAAAAGCCATCTTACAAGACTTGAATTGCAAACGGAATTTCAAAAGCACTTTTAATTACCCCGTGACGTCATGTCCCAAATTCATAAGAGCAATAACTCTAACTGGACCCTCTCCGAGTGACACAATTCACCCCACCAAGCTCTGAAAGTAAAACCAACAAACAAGGAGGATCTAATGCTATGTCAGTGGAAGTGAAATGTTTATGTAGGCTTCTGGCTCCTTC